>NC_066849.1:705597-1060621 GCF_001640805.2 Lates calcarifer | reverse complement strand
AACAAATCTGGAGTCCAGTCAGTGAATCCAGATCAGAGGTGTAGGTCAGATCTACTCTGACTTATTTTTGAGTTTACTATTGACAGAAGCATCTGCTGATGTGAACCATGCTTCACACAAAAGACCCCAGAAGACTTGGGATCAAGAATAGCTGATTAGTATAATACTGAAAGTGTTACAGAGTCACCTCAGAGTTCAGATATTCATCAGTCCACAGTCAGACAAACTGTCTATAGATGGAGATTATTTAGTTCTGCTGTCACTCTCCTTAGAAGAGGACGCCCAGCTAAGACGACTCCAAAGACAAATGGAACACGGAGCAATGAATTCTCAACGTTCTCAGTGTATCTTCCAGGATGATGTCAGGCTGTGTGTCCAGCTGAAGATCAGCAGGACAATGAGCCTAAACATCAAAGTAAATCTACTACACAACGACTTCAGACAAAGAAAATCCACCTTTTGTTGTTGGTCCAGTCACAGTGCAGACCTGAACCCACCAGAGCTGCTGTGGACTGAGCTCAGAGAAACGTTTACCCCAAACATCCTGAGAATATGATCAGCTCTGTAGGAAGAATGGCCCAAACTTCCTCCTGAACATTGTGCAGCTCTGATCAGCAGATACTGCAAGAGCTGGACTCCAAGGGTTCACTTAGTTTTCCCACCACGACTGTTCATGTTGAATGAGTGTGTTCAGTAAATACATGACCAATTCTAACTGTTAGCAGCTGAAGCACATTGTGTTTGTCTGTGGTTATGATTTAGATGAGGATCAGGTCTCAGTTAATGCAGAAACCCAGGTCATTTAAAGGTCTCACTGACTTTTTCCCATTAATGAAACAGGTTCACAGGTGGTTGAGTCACCCGTGCTCATCACTTGTTGTGTGTCCAGTAATCTTTGATCCAACCCAGACCATCAGTTGTGTTTCCTGAAGTGAAGAGAGAATGATTATTAAAATGTTTTTTCCCCTAAATTAATACAACTGAAAGAGCACTCACCTAGTGGCTTGTATTCACATCCAATGTATCCCTGGTAGTCATGGTTTTCCAGTGTGTTGAACAGGAAGTTGTAGTTCAGCTCTCCGGCACTGTCAGGCTCATTCCTGCCTGGAACCTGAGCAATCTGAACATGACCTGAGAAACACAGCACTTCTTCTTTAACTGCTGCATACTGTGTTTTTCATCTTTATCATCTCCAGGGGTTTGACTGAGCATGCTCTTTAGTCAACAACACTCTACTTCACACCATTACAGCTGCACAAGTTTATCTTCAGTAGCTGTATAAAGAAACACAATCTGGTACTGCCATTCTATGCCTTCTCCAGCTGAAGGCATTTCCACACAAGTGAGAATTCAGCATCAAAACAAACTGGTGGTATAGATGATTGTTGCAAATCATCTTTTTTGTGCTATGAAAAAGAAACTTATGGAAACACAGACAGTGGAAATTTCATTATAGAACCTAATACTCTTTCCAGCTGTTTTTAAAAACAGTGCAGAATACCACTCACACACGCCCCACCCCACCCCCATAGTTTAGTATGTGGATAACCTACCACATTTCCATAAAAATCTAGTGACTTATTTATGCAAACTGCTCCAATAACATTCAGGTGGTGTGAGGGGGAATCATACTGGACTTTTTTTTTAGAGGGGCGAGAGGGCAGCCTTGAGATATGAAACCTTGGCAGTCACCAAGCTGAAGGATTTGAGTAACATCTTTAACATTTTTATCATACTGTGATTTCAACTATTTTTTCCTGGTGTAACAGCTGTATTATCTGTATCAGTGGGCTGTAGATTTTTCATGTTTATCACGTCTTACTCCACCAATTATGGGAAAATACTTGTGTATGTTTTGTGTCAGGTTTCCATCCATTATTTGCCAGTGAAAGATGTCCTGAAACAGTTCAAAGATTTGTTTGTTGTCATCATCATGGATTTTTTTGCTCTTTTATTTTCAAGTTCAGACAAATTTCCAAAGCACCCACCATTTGCAGTTTGATGTTTGGCTTCCCGAGCTTCTCCCAGGATTCCAGCCGCTATGGACACAAAAACAAGCATCAGCTGAGACAGAACTCATGGCTGATGCCCAGACATGATGTATATGAGACAGGATGGATGATTTTCTCAGGAGAGGTGGTAGGAAAAGACACACTCATACTGTACAGCATCAAATCTGCAGAGCACAATTGTACAACATGACACACCTGGTTCTGTCTGAATCCATTTCAATTTAAGAGCATTTAGGGAAAGTTGAAGGAAGAGTCAATAACAGTATGTCCCATGTACTTCAGACATCAGACTTCTATCAAACCTTCAACCTGACCAACTTTTCATGTCGTCTCAGAAGTGGAAGAACATAATGTCATATCATTGGACAGGTTCAGTTAAACTGACGGTGAGTAGAGCTGGCAGGTGCCAAGATTAAACTTGTTCTTTTATGAAAATTCCTTTCAGTACCAGTGCTGCCTCACATCAGCCTACAATTTACCGTAATTTCCGGACTATAAGCCGCTACTTTTTTCACACGCTTTGAACCTTGCGGCTTAAACAATGATGCGGCTAATTTATAGATTTTTACAGGCTGACGAGCTTCATGCCGCAAAAACATTTAGACACCTGCAGCTTATAGACAAGTGCGGCCTGTATATGTACTTTTTTTTTTCTTTATAAATTTAGTGGGTGCAGCTTATATTCAGGTGTGCTCAATAGTCCGGAAATTACGGTAAGTGAATTCATACAAGTTAAATTATCTTTGCATATTCACAATTTTATTGATAGTGTACAGTAGAAGGTTTATGTTTGGAGTCAAACAGTCAGCCAGTGGACCTTATCTGAGCCTCCACTTATTTGAATAATTCAAAAATTTGGGATTTGTCAAAATTTGGGGATTTTTTGGAAATGTACTGCAGATATGAGAATGACTTCAAATACCACATAAAACATTATCCTGCAAAACTAGCCTTGAGTTACCATCTAATAATCAGCAGCTTCCATGCGCAGAGTGCAGTGGAATACTGAGCCTTGTTAACTGAAAGCTCCTGCTGCTCGAATCAAGACTAAATAAACCCTGTATCTATTTTGCTCAGGAATCCAATCAAATTCAGTTTTTTAAACAAACTACATAGTGATAGTGTTGTCTCAGTGGAACAGTGTCTCACCCTGATGAGGAGAGTCCAGAAAATACCTGGGATCTGTAATCCTTGTGTTGATTGGTTCAATCAAGCCAGTGACTCCTTCCTGTGAGGGACAGAGACATTGTAAAGAGCATCGTGACAGCTGTGGTGGTGGGATTATGGTGCAGAGTGAGTCGCTGTAGCGACAAGTCTGCCGTCCAACATGAGAGGACGATGAAGCAGTGCTGCCCAGACGGTGTTATCTAACCTCGTCAGTCATGTTGAAGGTACTGCCCCAATTAGACCATTCAAGGACAGATAGTCAATCAGTGGAGAAGTAAATGCAACAATGGCCGAGGTGGGCATTTCTGAAACTGCAACAGTGCAGTATTATCTACACAAATGACACATGTACACTCACCAGCCACTTCATCAAGTGCTTTTTAACGCAAATATCTAGTCAGCCAATCACATGGCAGCAACTCAGTACATTGACTGTGGCATTGTTGTTGGTCTGAGTATTTCAGAAAGTGCTGATCTAAGGGGATTTTCCTGCACAGGCTGTACAGAGAATGGTCTGAAAAAGAGCAAATATCCAGTGAGCAGCAGCTCTCTGGGAGAAAGGAGATTGGCCAGACTGCTTCAAGCTGGTAGGAAGGCAACAGTAACTCAGATAACCACTTGCTACAACCAAGGTCTGCAGAAGATCAGATGATGGACTACAGCAGCAGAAGACCAGACAGGGTGCCACTCCTGTCAACTAAGAACAGGAAACTGAGGCTACAAGTCACACAGACTCACAAACTGGACAAGAGAAGACTGGAAAACTTTGCCTGGTCTGATGAGTCTGGATTGTGACATTTGGATGGTAGGGTCACAACATGAAAGCATGGATCCATCCTGCCCTGTACCAACAGTTCAGGCTGCTGCTGCTGCTGGTGTAACTTCAGGAATGTCTCCAGCACCTTGATGAATCTATACCACATAGAATTAAGGTGATCTGAGGGTAAAAGGGGGTCCAGCCCGGTACTAGCAAGGTGTACCTAATGAAGAGGCCATTGAGTGTCCGTCTTCAGTAAAGTCTCCCAGCGCTCACAGTGAAAAAAATTCTACGGGAAGAGTTTACCGTTCTAACTTTCTATTTTAGCCGTTAGGGAATGTAAACTTTCAGCTGTCTCAGGATGCAGATAATCTGTCTGATGTTAATCCAAAGAAATTCTTCTTTCACTGTTTAAAGACATTTCTGCCTCCAGCTTTGGTCGTAGATCCTTTGCCTTTCAGCTGTTTCAACAACATGCATTCAGCTCACAGCAGCTCCAGTTTTACATTTTAGCCTCCAACTTTTGCTTCTACAGCCAACACAGGTCCAGTGTCTGTTGAGTTGTTTCATAGGTGTGTCTACTGTCTGAAAGTGGGGTTAGTGCACTTTAGAGGTGTTGGTAGATATACTTTTAATCTAGCTGTTTCCCTTTGCTTCCAATCTTCTTACACAGCTAAGGAAGTGCATCCTGTCTTCTCTTGTACTACATTCAATTACTGTGTCAGTTGAATCATAATTTAAATGTCTTCTCATGTATATTCCTACTTTTTGCAGCAATCTGCAAGTTTCACTCCATTCTGCTGATGTTGTTGGTGTGTTGGACAGAAAACCTACCTAAACATACCTTTGAGAGGATATCAGCAGCATAGTTTAGGTTCTGTATGAAGATGGCCTCCATCTCCTTGGCAACTGCCATCCTGTTTGTGCCCACAGGAACCCTCCCTGCCATCAGGTGGATCCTGATAATGTAACATGGGAAAGACAACACACTGCTCCCACTACTGCTGGATTCAACTCAACAAATTACAACTTTAGCACAAGGTGTGTGAAAATCTCAACACTGTAGCTGGTTCAACTTTAATTGACCTTATCAGCGGCAATACAGGAGTCCTCTGGATGCAAGTGCATTCATCCATATCAGGCCTGACTGGTTCACTGGTCCTAAAGGCCATTTCTCAAACACACTCCTCAATGTCTGTTACCAGGACATGTCTGTTTCCACTTTGGATAAAGCTAGGCTAGCAGGTTCCCCCAAGCCAAACTAAACACACCGTAATCCCTGCACTGGACACACAAAGATGAAACTGTACTGAACTACTAAATTCATGTGGTTGTTTCTTTTATACACTTATCAAGCCTTATACATCTGATTAAAGATTTGTCCTAACAGAAGTATAAATCCTGCTCAACACTTTTTCACAATAAGTGACACAGAAGTAATCTGATTGAAAAACACTGATTATCCCAGCTTTGAGACAGTTAGTTAGTCAGCCCACTATCACATGTAAAATAATCAATGAATAAATTAAAGAACTCAACAAGTCTTTAAAGTTTCTGTTCTTTTAAACTCAGGCTTAAACCTTCTGTTTGCCTCTGCCTGGAGCTGTTCATTTCTGTCTTTCACACAACTTTTTCTTTCTTAGTTTTCTTGTTTCATTCCATTTTGTTTCATTTCTATCTTTTAAATTGCTTTTTAAATCCCTTGTAAATGTTTCTTTTGTCTTCTGTTTCTTTATTAACCATATACATGTCTTTTTTTTAAATCTTAGGTTAAATGTGTATTTGCCCTGCTGTTGAAATGTGCTGCGCCAGTGAACGTTGACCTGCCTGCGTGCAATGACATGTGTTTTATCAGACTGAGGTTTGGAGCTGAAACACAGAGATTCACCAATCTTCACTCACCTTCTGCAGTTCAAGGCTTTTGCATACTTCAAAGCCTGATCCAGACCCTGTCTGAACTCTGCCTCTCTTCCAGGAACTGCTCCAAGACCAAGCTCACCTGCGTTTACATCTCCTGCAAAACACGCAGACATCTTATCACGACTACCATCATCATCCTGCGATTATTATGACCTGTTTGACACTGAACGTCAGTGTGTGTGGACAGTACCGGGCGGAGTGTTGATGAGGACCACCTCCACTCCTGTCGCCTCTCTGGCCCTCTGAAGCTCCTGCAGGTCGGTGTCGTAGAGCCAGGCTGCCTCCACAGCCTGGAAACCAGCCGAGGCAGCGGCGTATATTCTCTGGCTTAAGTCTGGCAGCTCCGTGAACAGCCAGGAGATGTTCGCACAGAACTTCAGCGGAGCCATGCTGCGCTCAGACTGTGTGCTGGACTTTTACCCTGCTACCTGCCAGTTAGCGTACACCCGCTTCCAACAACAGAGAACCAGCGTTAGAGCGGAAACGGAAGGGCGAACTTTCAAAATAAAACCGTAGATGTCGCCTGTCACTCAGAATATCGTTACATTAAAGAAAGAATTAGTCGTTTTATTTTGAAAATATAAACACATGCTGTAGGTCTTACAGTGTTAAATTGACCACAGTGGAGCAGTGTGTTTTTGTCACATGACTGGTAGCGTGCTTCATGACCTTTTTACCTTTTTTACAGTCCATGTTCCTGACTAGTGCAGTGAGCAGGGAGTGTAAACAGGCTGCAGTCGAATAGTCCAAAAAAAAAAACGTCCACGCTGGGTGGAAAACGTCATGATGTCATGGAAAGGTTGAGAGATTTCAAGTGTTGCTTTTGGATTATTAAAAAAATAAACTCTGTTTTAAGTTTTATGATTTTTCAAGTCTAAATACAGCCACCAGAGGTAGAGAGCTAACCAGCAAGTTAATCAGAATGAACCAAGCAAAGCTGCTCAACTTGCTGTTGATGTGCTGTGGGTGAGTTTGGGACAATCCTTGCTGGCTTTTGCTGGTTTAAGCTGGTATTTGTGTGTGTCGTGCTGGTTACCTTAGAGTGTGTTGTGACTGGGTCAGTGGGGCCAGTGCTCTTCATTAATCCATCCATTATCTATACCACTTATCCATTAAGGGTCACAGGGGACTGGAGCTCATCCCAGCTGTCAGTGGGCGAGAGGCAGAGTACACAATCCATCGCAGGGCCAACACATAGAGACAATCATTCACACTCATGCCAGTGCTCTTGATATGTATTGTACATTTTGAAAACTATGCTCAATTTCATGCTTACAGCCCCTAGCTGTTTCTTGTAATACACTGTTATGATCCAGTAATAGTTTTGACTACAGACCTCTAAATCAGGCATCTCTCTTTACCCACAAAACAAGTCCTGACACAACACAACGGGCCAGTATCCGTTTTTGAGAATCTGGGCCGGATGTGGATTCTAGCCATCATGCTCTTGGAAAGAAAGCACATGAAATAGTGTCCTAACAACTGCAGTGTTGTCACCTCTCACGGCTTTTTCTGTCTACCAAAAAGTCTTTTTCATTCTAGGTCTCCCACTAGTGGCAAAAATGAGAGATTTTCGAATCCTAAGGTTTTTAACTAATTGTTTCAGTAATACTGTTGTAAATGTTGATGGAACTACACTGCTGACTCTTAAAATGCTGAATGTGGAGTTACATTTACAGTTACAGTTACAGTTACATTTTTGTTGCTTTGTGCTGTGACTTGATATAAGCTTATTCCAGGACTCTCCCTTGAACTCAAGTGTGATTGCTCCTCAAGTTGTCTTAGACTCAAGTGGTACAATTAGCTCATGGCTCTAACAGCCATGCTAGCACCATGAGAAGCCCTGCTACTTCTTGGCAGCAGTAACTGACTGACCAGTCACCCCTCAGCACTCTGTACAAATGAACTAGCTCTAATAATACACTGCCTTGATCAGTGTGCATTTCGTTTCCTTCACAGTGACAGGATGGTATCTTAAACTCACTGCATGGCTCATCTGTGTCTCCTGTCATTGTGGGACATGTGCTCAGACATCCACCTCTTGTTAATGAGGCCACTGGCAGGCCAGACGGCAGGATTTCCTTGGGAAAGCAGGTAATTGAAAAGCAGACCATCAGCCTTCATATACACTAACAAGCCTACAATGGGTTGACAGATCCAGACATATTGATTTTGTGTTTTTTATTTCTTTCCATCTTTCCTTAGGCTGGTGTGTATGTCCCAGCCACTACAGCAGGAAATGAAGACAGTCTAGGTCACATGTATGTTTCAGGTGAGCTTTTGGTTTTTATGATATTTTTGTATTATATATACAGATTTACCTATACCCACTGTGAAACATGGGCACAGGTAGGATAGGCCTAATGGTCAGATAATCATAAAGTTCTGGGAGAACAGGGATCTAGTGCGATAACAGGAAACTATAAACTCTTTAAGGCTAGATGGTGCCTGATCATTAAGGGCTTTGTGAGTGAGGAATTGTGAAGATACTAAAACAATTACTGTTTCCTACACATTGATGTCATAAATTGCACCTGAGGCCACTCACTACTTGAGTAGTTTTTTTCGAGATACTTAATACTCTTACTCAATTAGTTATTTTTATGAGTACTTTTAAGTCATTATATCATAACAATACTTTTTCCTGGGTTCTGTTTTTGTTTACTCTACTCACTACTGTCTAAATCCTCACTCAAAATCCTCAAAGAAATAGTTGTTCTGTAGAAAGTCACACAACTGATTGGTGACTGCTTTTTCAATGATTTTATGGAAATCGGGGGGTTAGATGTGGGTTTATAGTTGGCTAATACACCTGGATTGAGACTACCAGGCTTTTTAAGAAGAGGTTTAATTACAGCTGCTTTAAAGAACGGTGGTACATAGCCTGTTGTTTAAGACAGATCATATCTAGTAAAACTTCCATAAGCAGCCTAGTTGGGATGGGATCTAAGAGGCAGGTTGATGGTTCCAGTTTGGAATTAACACAACCAATGATCAATGATTTGAAGAAACATAATGGGTGATGTATACCAAACAGTTAAGTCATGGAACTAACTGTTTTTTTTTCCTGAGCAACTTCAGATAGAATAAATATCAGTTTCTGTTGTGCTTTCCCAAATATTGTGTTCAGATTCAGGCACATCCCTACTACCATCCCCTGGGAAAAATATCTTGTTCTTTAACTGTTCATTAGCATCAGCTTTTCTTGCCAGATGATGTAGCTGGAGAAACTTATTGTTGAAGCTGAACAACATCTATAGTGAAGTATTTATAGTATTAATATTCAAGTATACACAACCCATAACATTTTGCACACTTTCTTGTGTTGCAGGTTTATTTTTATCTGGATAAAATTGCATGTTTTCCTCATCCGTCTACACTCAATAAGCCATAATGACATAAAGAAAACATATTTATGTTAATATTTCCATATTTAATAAAAATCAAAAACTGAAATCTCTCATTTACAAAAGAATTCAGACCCTTTGCTGTTGCAGGTGCTGTGATCAAGTGCATCGTGTTTGCTGTAGAAGGGCACACACCTGTGTATATTAGGTCTGACAATTCACACTGCAGTGTGTAAAGTTAGAAGGAGTTAGAAGATGTTGTGCCCAGTGTGTGAGGAGTCCTCTGTGATAATATTGAAGACATCAAAACTATGAAGGAACTCATATGGAATTATGTCGTGAACAAAAAAGAGTTAAACCAACGAGAATATGTTTTGTATTTTAATTTCTTCAAAGTAGCCTTCTTTTGCTTTGACGACAGCTTTGTACACTCTTGGCATTCTCTCAGTCAGATTCATGAGGTAGTCACCTGCAGTGGTTTTCCAACAGTGCTGAGCACTTGTTGGCTGCTTTGCCTTCACTCTGTGGTCCAACTTGTCCCAGACCATCTCAGTTGGGTTTAGATCAGGTAGTTGTCATCTGACACAACACTCCATCATGTAACAGCTTTCTTTTTAAACAGATGTTTCTAACAGTTTTGGAAAGTACAGACAAATTATGTTGGCCTGCAGACAGTGGCATCAGAAAGCCATGATATAAGACATGTAGTAATTCAGCCAAATATTAAGCATGGCAGTATTTGGCCTCCAGCTGAAACTGTCATTGGAGGCAGATTTCCATTTGAAATATGGTGCTGAACTGTGAGATAGGTGAGCTTTTAGTTTGCCACTTTACAGGTGTCCAGAGTCACTGCTGGCTTCATTATCTCTGAGCAAACAGCCCTGCTGACTTAGTCTAATGTATGCAAATGCTAACATGGTTGCACCTCTGACAACAGCTGATAATGGTGGTTTAGCTGCTGTTGTGTCATTTATACTGACATCCTGTGGTTGTGGGAGAACTCTGGGAATTCACTGCACTCCAAGACAGAAATATCCTACAAAAAACAAAAAAAGTTGTCATACACTGAGAGGACAGTGTCTTTTAATTTATTCACAAATGCAACTGTGTGAATGAGTTTTGCCACAGGCCTCATCAGGCTTGCTTTACAATAATCTTACACACAAACAGCTGACAAATAGTCTGGGTCAAATACCGGACTTATATTAATGAATCAAAAGTACTTACAATGATGGCGGGTGAAAGAAAGGCTTGTAACTTTTGTATTTCTCTGACCATTGTATGATACTTAACAAAATATCCATACAAACTTGTTAGCTAAAATGCCATGTCTTGTTCAAGTGTTCTCTGTGTGTATGTTGCCTAAAAATGGTGAAACAATGAAATAAGTGATAATGATTCAGAGGGATCAGTCACCTGTTTTAGAAAGTCAGATAGGGCCAAATTCATATTTAATATTCATATTTAATCTCCCAGTGTGAGGCAGAGAGGTGTGCTTCAACAGTGGACTACTTTCATGCAGAGCTCTGACACAACCCATCTTATATAATCTGAATAAAAATAAGTATTGTTTCATATCCAAAACTGACATGAAAGTATTCAGAGTCCAGGTGACAGCCAGTCCACTATACAGGTAACAGTGGTATCTGTTTGTGCAGCTGCCAAATGCTCCACTATGTTTGGTGTTAAGCAGGTCGTGTTCTGCTGCTGGAAACAAGATTTAGTCATTTGATTCATTGTTGTAATAAAACGTCTTTATCAAATTGGAAATGTATATGAAATGAAAAAATATGAAATAATCATTCTACATTGAATATTCTTTGATTATAGTACTACATTGTACTTCAATTGCTTGATTTATATTCTAACAAAAAGCACTGTCTGGCCACTCAGGACAATTTTGTGAATTAGATTGAACATTTCCCTTCATATCACAGAAAATAATTATTATTATATTTTCAGTACATTCTTTAAAAACATATGCGCATTCTCAATTATGCCCAGATCATAATGCTGATGACAACATAGTGTACCATAAAGGAATACTTTGTGTATTGTGCACAAAGTCAGAATGATGGTAAAATGTTAGCCACACAGCAGTATTTGGTTTTGATTAAAAGAATATATCATTTTGTTAAGTTTTCTCAATCCACAGCCAACTTCCACCCATTCTTAATGTACCAGCAATTCCCTGGAAAACACTCATCAGATAAAGTTAACTATCCTTAAATAAAGCCAAACTGAAATATAAATATCCTGACAGAAGCGGGTTACATTGTAAAGTGAAACAGTAAGCGCCTCTGGAGGCTCAGCACCACATGACCCAGGAGAATTAGCATTCTGCCAACACGCCACAAACTGTCACACAGTGAGCGTCAGAACAGGGAGAAATCACATTTGTTTCACAGGCAGCGCAGAAACAGCTCGTCTTTGACTAGGTCTGAGTCTGACAAGCATGTGACAGTCTGAGAGCTGACGTGTTTTTTCCTTCACTCTCAAGGCAAGGTTTGTTCCACTGATAATAGGAACCAAAATAATGTGTTTGGAAATCTGAGTCTAGCTCAAACCTCTGGTGAAAATCTGCCTTAGAACAAAAGAGAACCAACTCAGGTTCCCAGTCCCTGGAAGAAGAAGAACCTAAATCAGATCAGGATCAAACTTTAAAACAGCTCCAGTTCTCCTCAGTACACCTGTACTGGAGAAGTTGTCTCAGTTCCTCTGTGGATTCAGGCTGTCTCAGTGTCTCTGTCTCTTCATGTAATCCCAGACTGACTCCATGATGTTGAGATCAGGACTCTGTGGGGGTCAGACCATCTACTGCAGGACTCCTTGTTCTTCTTGTCTCTGAGGACAGTTCTTTATGAAGCTGACTGTGTGTTTGGACTCATTGTCCTGCAGCAGAATTAATCTGGGACTGATCAGACACCTCCCTGATGCTACTGATGAAGGATACGAGTCAAAACATCTACAGTGCCTAAAATATCTGCACAGTACTGTAGTCTTTGTGTTTGTGTGACAGATGGATCTTGAGAGACTGTCAATGACTTTCAGAGTGAAACAGAAAAAGCAAAAGCCAGGCAGTGCAGAAAAGCCCCACTCTTTCATAATACTTTTCTCTTTCATAAGATTGCAAGATCTCAGCAGCAGAGTAATTTTTTAAAAAAAATGGGCACAACTCTACCAGAATGTCTTTCTCAGCAGTACAAAGAGAAGCCTGCTGACATCATAAGACATCATTTCTGTCCATAAATTAGGAACTCTGCTGGGCCTGCACAGTGAGAGCTCTCTGTGCTCATGTCAGTGGGATTTTATTTTCAAGAAATCTCTATTATGGTAAGTATGTGGGTTATTGCTAAGTAAAAACCTGGAAATGAATCCACCCCCAGTTCAGACACCTCATATCAAGTGCTGACTTTTTACTCGTGTATTTGAAAGCATATATACTTCTCAGCTTTCTTTCGCTCTGCTTTACATTCATGCAATTACCCTCAGAGCTGCCCAGAAACCACCTGCTCCTTACTTCTTACTACTGCTGCTGTAGTTTGGTTTACTGCTGGCAAGTGAGCAGCAACACTGCAGAGATTCACATCATTCCAAATAAACAATATTATGAATGTATTTGCAAGACAAGCAACGTGGGGGAAAAACATGTTTATGATACTAAAAGAAATAATATTAACAGTAATTGTTATAAAAATGCATTGAGGAGGTGTCCCATTATAAGAAAACAATGGACAGGGTGGAAGTGGCTAGTTACTGCTCAGCTGAACAAGAAGTTGCAAACCAATTATGTGATTATATGAAATGGTATGTTTAAAGATTTTCGGCACAGTGGAGCAGTGGTTAGCACTGTCGCCTCACAACAAGAAGGTTCTGGGTTTGCAAAGGGCTTTTCTGTGTGGAGTTTCCATGTTCTCCCTGTGTCTGTGTGGGTTCTCTCTGGGTTCTCTCTGGGTCTCTTATTGTTCTTGAGTGAGTTATTAGAGCTCGAGTCCCAGAATGTGGAGAGGGCCAGCAGTTTAAGGACAGCATACTTACAGAAGCTTTTCTACTGTAGGCTCTGCACTGTTGTGTCTATTTGCTGGCAGATTATGGGTGAAAGGGTCACTGATGGCTGCCATGACTGGAATGCAGTGTGCTGCTTGAGCCACAAAAGTGTAATAGTTTTTAATACTTTTCCAGCAGTGGACTCTAATTCATTTCAGTCCTGATAAGATGTGAGGGAACCTGGTCATATCTGGTAATTGCCTCTTCACTTCAAACTCAGCCTTTTCAGCAGGAAGCTATTGTTTCCTGGGACATGTCCTTTAGGTACTCCAGCATTTCTGTTCTGAAAAAGAACAGGAAGTTGAAATTTAGCATATCTATGTTTTCTGGAAGTAGCTGCAGGCTTCTGCTCAGCTCCGGAGTTTTGGGGAGTTGTTGGTTGTGGTGCTGTTTTATAGAATTGTATTGTAAAGTTCACCAGCCAAACATGGACAAAATATTCACAGTCTACAGTGGACAGTTTTTACTGCATGGCTGTTGCACTGAAGTCATCACTGATCAGTAAAACAGAAACCCCTTTACACTATAACACAATCAATAAATTAACAATCTCCCCAGTACTTCCTGCAATGTAAGAGAACAAAACAACATAAAGCATTCCTTTCAAAGGTGAGTCAAAACACAACAAAAATACAGTAAAAATAGATGTGGGTGACAAACATCTGGTAAAATACATCAGTGGCAGAAAGTAAATAGTTTCCTGCTGAATCTTTGGGTAACAGGTTCTTGTGAGAAACACACAATGTTTTCTTTCCTTTTACATCGCTGGTCTTAAACAATGATAACAAGAAATGTGACTTACTATCAGTAACAGAATAAAAACTGAACAAACTGTAGCATTTCAGTGAATATTCCCTTTAACGGGTTTATTCAGCTTTATTTCACATACCTATTGTTTTCATTGCTGTTGACAAAGAGTCAGAAAGAGCCTTAATCTTTATGGCATTATTTGAAGCTGTACTTTGTGTTGTTCTATCGGAGTGTGTTAGATTGTAAGGTGTTTCTAATGTATTCGCTCCTCTATAGAAGATTATTGTAACTTTGTCATCATTCTATTAATAATAAAACTGTACTTATCAAGTTCATCTGATCATTGTCATTGGGTTAGAAATAGAAATACAAACTAAAACCTCAGAAGATAAATCCACAGCTTTCTGGTGTGAAAAAGTGAGTTGTTTCTGGAAAGCTAATTGATTAAGTCTGTCTTAACTTTAGTCTGTTTTGATACCTTAGAAGGAAAAAGCTCAAATGTTTACGTTATTGTTTGATTTTTACCATTGTCACCATTCGTACAAGAGAAATGTATGTACCCTATACAAACAGACTATATGTTTTTGAAGAGTTTTAGACCCCTTTCAGCTGTGGATTGGATGTGAGAGCAATCATCTGTATCAGACTCCAGGAGAAATATTCTCTCCATTTTCTCCTTTCATCTCAGAACCCCTCACATATATCTCCTGTCAACTTTGTAGGAGATTTTTTTTGGTCATACAAGTGAAGCAGGCTGATGACATCCAAGAATTCCTGTCTGAGCTTCCCTCGAGCTCTTCCCTAAAGCCACTCACCGCCTCCTCATGTTATCTCTGTGACACCGATTGACATGCAGGTGATCTGCAGATCTCAGAGAATCTCATTCTCAACAGGATTGAGCTGCTCTTTTTTTGCTCAGGAAAAAACACCCTTACTGCCTCTGTAACAAACCTGTCTCTAACACCTCTATGACAAGATCAAGGGAAATTCTGCTCAGGCCACTGAGAGTCTTGAGGTACTTCCCTCTGTCCTTTCCTAGCTTCTCCTTTTTTTGTGTGTCTCTCTCATATTTTAATGCTTCCATCCTGGTTTGGTTTATGTCACTGTCAAAAAAACAAAAACAAGCAATGGAATGGATGTCCAGCTGCCTCTACAGAGGCATCAGGTCAGAGGTGTCACTAACAGATACATGAGCTCTGTTATTCCGTCAGCTGTGTAATTACATGTACTGATTTATTGATTGTGATATTCATTGTGGTAAGTTACATCTCAGTAACATTAAAGCTTTGAAGCTTATTCAACCTGCTCCAACCTTCAGCACCAATAATCCCCAGTGGCACTGAGAACACAAACAGCCTGAGCTGATCAGTCTGAAGCCCCAACAGTGTATTTGAGGAAGTGGACATCAGCTATGTCTGTGTGTGCTCTGATATTAGAGAGAAAAATTCATCAACCAGGGGTCAGTGGATGCCAGATCAGAGACAGGGATTACACAATAGCCCCTTTTCAAGGCCTATTGTGGATTTTGACTTGTCATAGTACTAAAATCACCGGCGTTACTAATAACACTAACAATGGCTCTGTTCCATTCAAGTGTGCCAGTAAGCCATGACAGTGTGACAGTGAGCCAGCATGAACAATACCAGGACCCTGAAACTGAAGCAGTTAAATATAATTCAGCCATCATTCATTCATGTCAAAATGTCTCCTGTGACTAAGGCCTGTCCCCGAGTCCATGACAGCTGAGACAACTCCATTTACTGTGGAAATCCCCTGAAAAGGCTTGTAAGTGGACCTTGAGATAAAATGTCCTACACTTTTCCCAATGCTCAGTTCTGCTGTAGATCCGTAAAGCGAGTGTATTTTTGTGTGTGTTAGGCTCAGCAGAACACAAACCACACGGCCGGTGACGAAGACGCACAGCCTGTCAGTGGTTTCATTTTCCCTGGACTTTCCACAGAAATGAGTGTGTAGGGACAATAACAGTTTGTGTGGAAGAAGAGAACTAACATTTCAGCTGTGGCCCTCAAGGCTGCCTCAGGGCCTTGTTGACAGAATGATCTCGAGCCAGTGAACTGTGTCAGGCTTGTCATCTATTGGCGCTGACATATCGCTCCTCAAGAAGTGGTAAATAAGTGCACATTCATTCTGAATCTGCTCAGCTCAGACATTTTGCTTTACACCAATGTCTACACATCACTGGAAGGCTGTGTTAGAGAGTGTTCATTAAAGATTCAGCTTATTACTCTCACAACAGGCCTCCTAATGGGCAAGTGGAGGACATTCACTTTTAAACAGACTGTGTCCCCTTCTCATTGCACGTGAAATGAGATTGAGCAACCAGCTGACAGCTTGGCAGTCTGTTGGCTCTGCGCAGCGCTGCCCGGGGACAGCAGCGGGAAGCCTCCATGTTCACTGAAGCAAAATGAACATGGCCGCAGTTGTTCACAGCTGTAAATTACATGTGTCACTAAGTCCTCAAACAGAATGAGGTGTTGCTGTTTGTGGTTTTAGCGTTCAGCTGCAGCTTCCAGCAAGTGGTGCAGCTCCCACTGCCAGTTTAATCTGACAAACATCAAGTGAATTATTCAAAATACACATTACCTCTTCAGCAATATTGATCCCCATCGAGGATTAAATCACAGTAAGTCTATAAGGCTCATTTCCATTGTTGTTCTCATGTTCAGTATCTCTTCATTATATCAGTTTGGCTTCTTTTCAAGATCACTTTGAGAAGGATCTTTGATTTGAGCAGTAATAGCCATCTTTACTGTAATCAATCTATAAATATACATGTCTTTTAAAATACACAAAATAAAGACAGAAGATAACAGAAGTATCTTATTAAAAATGACGCCCTCTTCAGCTGTTAGCCAGCTAAACTTCCTAAAATTATCAGACAGAACGTTAAATGTTAAACGTTAAAGTGTTTTGATAATCTTTTCAGTTACATATGGAATGACTATGTATACATACACACTAATATTCCTCTATTATTCCAAATATGCCAATATTTGATATGGGTCATGTAAATAGCAGATTATGTTTTCATATTCCAAATTTGGCCTTATTGCAAATTTAGCATTTTCCAAGACGTGGAATATAGCATTAGCATTCTGTAGACATGTATGTACGAAGTTTTAAAAATATGTGTCTCAACTGGGCTGTACACCACTCTTTCACAGCTCTGTGCATTGTACTGGGATTAGGCTTAGTGTTGATGAGCTGTTTGAGATGCCAAAATTATAAAGCTAGGTGATGAATGAGAGGACCAGTCTTTGGATGTGGGTAAGGTCAGATGGAGGGCAGCTTCCTTGGCTTTTGATTTGCACCTTTTTTCTTCTCTGTGTTGTTTTTGTGAGACTCTTGTAGGAAACGTCTATAACACTTTGGTCTGACTGCCCAGGATTTGCATCCTAGCCAAGCACAAGGATTCCTGGGGTTGTCAGTCATTGTCCAGGAGCAGGCGTCTTTATTTCTGATAGTTGCTGCTCTTATGCTTAAACATGAGACTCTAATAAGAATTATGTAACTTCTAATGTTATATTTTTAACAGATTTAACAGCATTATGAGATCTAAACAGGCAGAACAGTAACAGGTATGCTTACAGACAGACAGTCAACAGTTATGTAACAATGAGAGCCTACAGCATAAACAGTACAAAGGGAGCTACATTGAGCCCTGTGAAACAATCAGGTAACTGACCGGTGGGAAAAGAGCTGGTGTGAATACAGAGGAGGAACAGGTGTGGAGGTAGGCAGAGAAGTTCCAGTGACTGGAAATGGGAAACAGGTGAGCAGGTGGATCTGAACAGGGGAGAAGTCTGGAGACATCTGGTGGGTGGGTGGGGTATGACAGGAGACAGAGGGTCAACATAAACAGGGCTGCGACAGGAATCACGACATCTGCAACACAATGCAACACAATGATATACTTTTAATCTGCAGGAAGTTCAACATTTTATTTTATTTCCAATGGTTTCTGCTGATGGCAACATAAATATGATTGATGTTTTTATGGTCATGCTCAGGAAACCCATAGCACTTGGGTAAAGTTAGGGAAAGATAAAGATCTTAGACTCATTGGAGACACAAGACAAGATTTATCCTCTTCAATTCATAACCAATAAATAGTGTTTATATGCACACTTTATTATACACATTATACACAGATGTGTGTTGAAACTGTAGCCTGGTTACACATTTAAAAAAGTATTTTCTGTGTGGAAGTTGTCTCACTCAGAGCTGGATGGTCCTATACACTCACTACCCAAGTAGCATCGGGTCTCGCCTCAGGTCAAAACAGGTGTTAATGTTTACAACTTGGATGAGAGGAAGAGGTGGAACTATTCTCCTGGCCACTAAAAGAGAAAGAGAGGGGAAAAAAAACTCCATGAGAGTGAAATGTGTGAACAGCAGTGAGGTAGACTTATGTTCTCTCTCTCTGTCTGTCTCTCAGCTGGACAGTGTGTCTCTTGGTCAGTCTCCTGCTTGCCTGCCTCTCCCAGGGCTGTGCTCTGTGACTTTGTGCCTAACAAGAGTGAGAATGAAAAACAGCTATATATTCTGATAAACAACACATGCCATCATGTGATGCTCTGAATATCTGCATTCATGTGAGTATGCATGAAATGGTATGTCTACATTTGACTATATTTTGAGACATAGAACTACAGCCCTAACCCACAGGCTCTTATTTGAGTCAGTGTGTTATGAGGAGAAATATTGTTACATGTATGATACACAGCTGAGTATTTCTGTCGCTCTGCTGTCTACCTGTCTGTCTCCTGAGCCACTCCTGAGACTGATCTAGAACAGTGAACCTCCGGGACACTGTACCCCTGTAATGAAGGTACACACATGAACACATTTGAGTTTAATTAGTTTTTAAAGTTCTGACCTTTATTAACCCACAGTGGTAATTTTTAGCTCTCTGTGCATCCTTACCAGAGGAACAGTACGAATAAATGCCATCATGATTTAAGCTTTTATCTTTGGAGCAGACACTCAGCAGCTCCAAACACTATCATGCACTCTTCAGGTTTTGCCCTGTTTTTCTGTCTTCCTGTGACAACATTCCCACTGTGATTTTAAAGACAAACACACTCTCATCTCCTCCCTCTGTCTCCTCGTTTCCCTCAGATGACTTAGATCAGCAGTAGTCCATTACAACCACTCCATGCACACTGCAAATTCTGTAAATAAAAACTGCTAAAGATGAGAATGCTACTGGTTCCTTAATTTAAGACAAAGTCACTTATTTTTACTGTGCTGTTTGAAGAAATTTTGTCTTATCATAAGATTTTTGCTAATTATTAATCTTGGATTAGAGTGTGCTGGACCACTGTAAACAGCCCCAAAGAAAGAAGCCAAACATCCTTAAAAATCATCAAATTGTCTCGTAATAAACAAAAAAATCTGCCACTGGGATAAGACAGTTTTTCTTGTCTAAAATTCTTAAAACTATCACAATTACTAGCATGTAATTTATAACTTTCCTGAGAATGGCTTATGAGTAGTAATTTCATGTTCCAGTTTTTCAATTTCTAGTGACATTTAATTTGTCACAGCACCTGCACATTGTCAGGTCCAACCTGCACACTGTGTGTATATATATATATATATATATATATATAATATATATATAATATATAAAACAAGGGCTTGTGGGTGGCGTAATTTCTCCCTATGCTGTTGATGTAAATGGTATATACAGTAACTGAGTGACAAAGCAATAAGGAATCTTCAATCTCTCTGAGCTCTGAGACAAACTCAAAATGATGTAGACAGCCAGAGCAACTGAGAACATGATAAAGAGTCAGTAGAACATGATGATTGCAGCTCATTTGGCACAGTGGGCATACACGAGCAAATAATGGTTATTAATATTCATTTATCTTATAATTGTGAATCAGTTTAACTTGATGGTGGGATTTATTCCTATACATCCATGCAATATTGTATATATCAGCATTCTTAAAATAGAAAGCAGTGTGGATGAAAGCATCACCAGCTGTCTCTGTACCTGTGTGTAGGGTGCTGCTGGCTCTCACTACTTCTTTGCATTCTTCTTTCCTCTCCACCACCTCAGCATCTACTGACCCACACTCCAGCCATAGCAATGAAACAGAATTATGTGAGTAAAAATAATATCAATAAAATGCTACCAGGCGCCATTTGTTACCTGCCTATTACCATCCCAGTGGTGAAGCATGGTGGTGGCAGCATCCTGTTTTGGGCATGGTTTTCAGCTGCAGGGACAGAGAAACTGGTCAGGGTTCAGGGAAAGCTGAACAGAGATACCCTTAATGAAAACCTGGTCCAGAGCACTCAGGATCTCCTAAAGTTCACCCTCAAACACGACAGTTACCTAAACACAGAGCCAAGACAATGCTTAGGGACAAATCTGTGAATGTTCTTGAGTGGTCCAGCCGGAGCCCTGACTTGAACCCAATCAAACATCTGGTGTACTAAGCTTGTCATGTCATACTCGAGAGGATGAGCTGTAAAAGACTGTAATCGCTGCCAGAGTTGCTTCACTTAAGTTCTAAAGAAAGAGCCTGAATACTTATGTCAGTTTGATATTTCATCCCTCCATTTCCTACACCACTTAGTTGTAAGGGTCGCAAGGGGGCTGGAGCCTATCCCAGCTGATACTACGAGAGAGGCGGGGCTCACCCTGAATGAGCAATTTAGAATCCACACAGAAACAGCCCAGGTGACTGGGGCTCGAACTCAGCAACAGTGCTAACCACTGCACTACCTTGCCACCTGGTATTGTCTTTATGGATTATTGAGTGTAGATTGATGAGGGGAAAAGTAATTTAAATGATTTTAGCATAAGTGAAGCAGTCTAAATACTTTCTGATACTTTCTATATTACAGAACTTCTATCTCTGTATAGTGCAGCTAGGCTACTCATCCACACATCCACAGATCACGGACTGTTTACCACAAACTTCAGTCAGTATTTTACTGGCACTAGATACAGTAAAATTACACTGTAAATCACACACAGACTACGAGTTTATACTCTGAATTGGCCGTGGCAAATGGAGAACACAGCTCTTCAAAGTAAAAAAAAACATCAAGAACAGAAGTGTCAGCAAAATGTGTGCAAACTCTTTTGAATTGTTTTCTGCATTCGTTGGTCATAAAATGTGACCAGATCTTCATCTAAGTCACAAGTAAAGACAAACAGCTGAAGCACATCACTGATAATTACTCAAACAATTATAATCTTTTGTGTTTTTATGGAACACAACTATTTAAGACTTATAGAATAATCTGAGTCCAGCTCTTGCAGTATCTGCTGATCAGAGCTGCACAATGTTCAGGAGGAAGTTTGGGCCATTCTTCCTACAGAGCTGATCATATTCTCAGGATGTTTGGGGTAAACGTTTCTCTGAGCTCAGTCCACAGCAGCTCTGGTGGGTTCAGGTCTGCACTGTGACTGGACCAACAACAAAAGGTGGATTTTCTTTGTCTGAAGTCGTTGTGTAGTAGATTTACTTTGATGTTTAGGCTCATTGTCCTGCTGATCTTCAGCTGGACACACAGCCTGACATCATCCTGGAAGATACACTGAGAACGTTGAGAATTCATTGCTCCATGTTCCATTTGTCTTTGGAGTCATCTTAGCTGGGCGTCCTCTTCTAAGGAGAGTGACAGCAGAACTAAATAATCTCCATCTATAGACAGTTTGTCTGACTGTGGACTGATGAATATCTGAACTCTGAGGTGACTCTGTAACACTTTCAGTATTATACTAATCAGCTATTCTTGATCCCAAGTCTTCTGGGGTCTTTTGTGTGAAGCATGGTTCACATCAGCAGATGCTTCTGTCAGTAGTCAAAACAAATCAATCAGTCAATCAATCAAACTTTATTTGTATAGCACCTTTCATACAGGTTAGCATAAGTCAGTACTTTCTCCAACCTACACTCTGAGTGTTTGAATAAGGTTTTCAATATGGACATGAACATTACAATGATTTGTGTGTTATTAGTGAAAATAGACTACAATGGACTGGTGATCTGTCCAGGGTGTACCCTGCCTCTCTCCCAATGTCAGCTAGGCTCCAGCCCCCCACAACCCTTTCAGATTAGCAGTATAGATAATGGATGGAAGGATGGATAGTGAAAATAGATTGTGTTTGCTCACATTTGTAACTTAGGTGAATCTTAAGACAAACTTATCATAAGTGCTACTTTAACTACCACCTTTATTGTTGAGATTACATTATTGTCCTCCAAAAATATGTTTAAAAGACAAAATTAAAATAAACAGAAAAGTAGTTACACATTTTGGAATATACCACAATACACAAACCTGGACTGTTTGGAAAGAAGAAACATGTGGGTAGTTACCGTGACATCAGCACCAGACAAATTAAAACCCTATCAAACATAATTACCTCTACAGAACACCATGAGTACAAGCTTTAATGAAATTACTCCAGGCTGAATCAGTTCGCATTAGTCATTTGTTTGTTTAATTGTGTTGCATATTATTATATAGAATTTGCAGTGCACCGATCTGACCTTGACATCAACATGTGCTAACCAAGGGCACTACCAAGGGGAGTGTATGTGTCTGTGAGATATCTGTGAAGTGAGAATCAAAATGTGTATAGTATGAAGGACAAATGGTGGGAGAGAAGGAAAAAAATGATGATAATCAGTGTTCCTTGTGTTGCCAGTTGAGTATCTGTTTCTCTGCAGTGCAGGAGACAGAGGACAGACACGGAGACACATCACATTGGGGTGGAAAGAGACTAATATGTAATTCAATTCTGGGTTTTGACAGATTTATATTTCAGAGCCATGAAAACCAGTATTCCTGGAGGATGTGACCAGATACTGAGTTAGAACAGCATCACCAGGGATACTCAGCCCCACTGCACTGCTGCTGTCACTCTTTCACACACACACACACACACACACACACACACACACACACACACACACACACACACACACACACACACACACACACACACAGTATGCTACAACAGATAATTTCATCCAACAACTTCAGGTTTTTAGCTAGATGTTAAGAGTTTTTATCACAAAAATCCAACTAATGTGATTCTGTCAGAATGCCATTGTTTCACCACATCTGACTGCTTGATATATAAGTAACAACAACCACATACTGGGCCTTTTTCACATACCTGCCACAACAGGTAAGGTAGGACTATAGTATCAGGCCAAGATGTGGCCTTTGTTTCAACACAGAGAGAAATTATACTTCCAGTCTGTCTCCACTGCCTTTGCAAACATCTTGACAGAAGATGAGCAGTTCTGAACCTTTCCCTAAAGCAGCGGACTGTACATATTGTAACAAGTAAAATTAGAAATACTTAAATTCATTTAATCCTATTTTTTTCAGACAAAATATCCAAATCATGTGTCATAGGTAACATTTTGAAATAATCAATCATTATTTTTTGAAATCTTCACGGAAAAGTGAAAAAAGTATGTTTTAAATTTAGTCACAACAGGATAATATGTTGCACACTGAATTAAAACATTTCAATGCATCTAAATTCTCATATTTCCCAGCCCAATCATTAACACATCTAAACTCTTTCACTGGCAGTCTCCAGCATCAAAAATCCTGATCGTTTTTATGGTCAGGCCCCTGCACTTCTCTTCACATTTTTTTGTGTTGCAGTCTTATGATGACAGTAAAAACAGAATTTTAGAAATTTTTGATAACTGAAAACTGAAATATCACGCTGAATATTCAGAGCCTTTACTATCACACACATTTAGGGTCAGGTGTCTCCATTTTTGAGAGGTTCCTCCTTGATTTGAGTTGACCTGTGGTAAACTCAATTGATTGGACATAATTTGAAAAGGCACATGTCTGTCTTTAAAAGGACTCACAGCTGAAAATGCATGTTAGAACAAAATCAAGCCACAAGGTCGAAGAAACTGTCTACAGAGCCCAGAGACAGCATTGTTGTTGAAAAAAAAAATCTTCTGCATTAAAGATTCCAAAGAGCACTGTGCAATCGAGACTTGTCCAAGAGCTTTCTGTCTGGCCTAACTGGCCTTGACAACAGGCCAGTCATCCACTCATCTGGCCTTTATGGCAGAATGGTTACATGGAAACCTACCCTCAGTGAGAAACAAATTGAATTGAATTGAAAAACAAGATTCTCTGATCTGATGAAACCAAAGTCCCTTTTACACAGAGATCATGCAGTATTGGTGTTACGAAGACCCATGTATACATGAAGGCCGCTATGTGACTTTCTACAGGATAATAGTTTATTTGAGGATTTTCAGTCAGGATTTAGATTGTATCATAGCACAGAGACAGCACTTGTAAAAGTTACAAACGACCTCCTAATCGCATCAGACAACGGACTTGTTTCTGTACTTGTCTTGTTAGATGTCAGCGCTGCTTTTGATACTAATTGACCATCACATCTGAGACTGGAGCATTTTATTGGGATTAAAGGTACAGCACTAAACTGGTTTAAGTCCTATCTATCTGATTCAGTTTGTACATGTTCACGACAATTCCTCAATGTACATAAAAGTCAGATTTGGCCTCCCACTCCACTGTAAAGAATCTGGGAGTCATCTTTGATCAGGATATGTCCTTTAACTCAAACTTCTAGGACTGCCTTCTTTCACCTGCATAATATCACCAAAATTAGACATTTTCTGTCTCAAAAAGATGCAGAAAAACTAGTCCATGCATTTGTTACTTCTAGGCTGGACTACTGTAATTCATTATTATCAGGCTGCCCCAACAAGTCTCTAAAGACTCTGCAGCTGATTCAAAATGCTGCAGCACGATTACTGACAGGAACTAGAAACAGAGACCATATTTCTCCTGTGTTAGCTTCTCTACATTGGCTCCCAGTCAAATCCAAAATAGAATTTAAAATCCTCCTCCTCACCTACAAAGCCCTTAATGGTCAGGCTCCATCCTATCTTAAAGACCTTATATTCCCCTACAATCCCACCAGAACATTGCAATCCCAGAATGCTGGTTTAGTAGTTACCATAGTTTCCAGGAGTAGAATGGGAGGCAGAGCCTTCAGTTATCAGGCTCCCAAACTCCCAAACTGGGAGAAGGAGGAGCATTGTGAGCTTTTCTCTCTCTCTGTCTCTCTCTCTGTCTCTCTCTCTCTCTCCATCAGTATGGATTCATATTCCATGTTACATGTTACTAACTCAATATCTCCTCTTTCCTGTAGTATTGTGCTCTTTTGTCTCTCTTTCCTCTTCTGTCTCTTTCTGCAGGTATTTCTTCCTCTGGAGCTGTAGAGTCTGATCTGTGATGACAAGTCTCCTGCTGCTCCTACAACTCCACTCAACACCTGCTGCTAGAATTACAAATTATTAGTGCTGCTGCTAGTATTACTGTTACTTGTAATCACTTTTAACTGTCATTACTATTATCACTACTATTGTATTACTGATACCAATCTATATTTCTATATGGAATCTGCATTATGCTATGTTCGGGGTGGCACGGTGGTGCAGTGGTTAGCACTGTTTCACAGCAAGAAGGTTTCAGGTTTGAGCCCTGGTTCGATAGTTGTCACTACAAGGGTGTACCCCGCCTCTCACCCAATGACAGCTGGGATAGGCTCCAGCACCGTGCGACCATGATTATGCTGTGTTCTCCTGTCCCTATTCTCTTCCTCCAAACATTTGTTTTGTTCAGTTATATGCAGTTATGTGCACATGATACTACAGGACCACTAACGCCCATTCACACCTTGAGACGTGTGACTCTAACGACTCACATGATGTCAGAGTGGGGTAACAACCCACCAACGAGTCACACCTGGGCTCATGTGACCCTAACGACTCACATAACAACAGGCTGGGTTAACGACTCTCAGGACCACCTTGATGAGGTGGTCCAGTTTTTAGATGTGAGGAAGCCTTTCAGATGAGAAGTGAAATGTCTTCAAGAAACCTAAAAAGAAGTCAAGTTGCCTTCAACTCTAGCATTTAACACTACTGGATGTTGAAATTACCATTAGCCTCCTGTTTAACTCATCAAGCTATTTTTGTTATTTCCTATGCCTTCAGCACCATCAACTGCTTTGTTTTATTTGGGGTGAGGACACATAATCATGTCAGGATACTGTCATGATTCTTGTCGTACTCCACCCACCAGATGTCCACAGACTTTCTCCCAGATCGATATACTCATCTGTTAGTCCACCTACCCTACACACCTATTCCTCATCTCTATCATTTTCTGTCCTGCATTTATACTGGCCCTTTTCCCCAGTGGGTGCCAGACTGTTGCTCATGTCTCATTGTGTTTCCCTTTTTTCTCTCCTAACTGTTCATGGGTTGCTGCCTGTGCTCCTACTATCAGCAGTGACAGTACAATCTGGCCAATATGGACACAGCACATCCTCATAGTCTACCTGCCATTTACCCGGGAGAACTTTGGGGTATTTAAGGACACTGTTCTTAATGAAGAGCCAGACTTCCTAGAGTGGAAGTGGGACCCAGAATTCACTCAAGAGGTAGCTTTCTACAGGAGGAAGTTCTTCAGTCCATATCCTGTTTCTCCAAAGCCTATAACCTCTACCACCTGTACAACCATGCTGCATTATTCCTAGAGACCTGCTTTGCAGTCACCTAACCTCCAGCCTGCCTCCAAGAGGGTTAACACAAAATGTGCTAGTCATCTGCCTGACTGCTAGTGACCCCTGTTCTACACCAGACTCAGGATTGTTCACCTGCTGCTGGGATCATAAGCCTCTGCCAGCCTCCTGTCTTCCCAGTTGACCTGCCTGCAGCAGGCCCAAATAAACTTGTATTTAATCAAATTATTATATGTTTTATTACAACGTAAAGCAATGATAAATGTTAGAAAATGCAATAAATAAATAAAAATTAAAAAATGGAGGGATTAACTCTACATATTGTAATGAGAACTGGATTAAAATTGCAGTAGTGAATACATATACATATTTGTATAGACCATGTAACAATGTTCAGTGAATGGACTAAAGCCATTATGTTGTTATGTTGTTTTAAAGGACCAGTGCAATTGCTGCATCTTATTTGAATTCTATGAACACATTTTGATCATGTTAATTATTCATCACAGTGAGACAACTTGTTTTAAGAGTCAGGTGGCACATTCTCCCTCACACAGGCAGCTTCTCAAAGTTACAGACAGTTTCGTCTTGAGGCAATTCAAAAAAGGTAGCACACATCTTAAAGTTCAAGGACTTGCCAACCAAACAATTCTGTCTTCAAGTTTCCACAGTAATCATGGAAAAGTCTTTGAGAAAGACTCTGTTACGTTTCACCAATACTGGAGCATTAATTTAGGAAGACAAAGTTAAACCCCACCTTTTTCTGTGGCCCTTTTTTCATATCATTTCACAACATTTGAATCCTTTTTATGTAACAACTTGGTTACATATCTGCACCAACTTTCCTGTTTAATTCCTGTATAATCAATCCTTTTTCAGTTTTAATAGCTCCAGGGTCAGCAGGGTCTCAGCCCTGGACATAGGAAGTATAATTAACTTCCACCCTGAACCTCTGTTCTGCAGAAACACACATTACTATTCAAAGCAAGCCACACTCAGTTCAAAAGGGAATTAAGCTCAGTTTCCTGCTGCTGGTGACCCCAGAGATTACTGTGACACTGTAGTGGTGAGATATGTGCAGCATGCTGCTAACAGCTGCATTTCCACAGAGATTAACTCCCCATGCTCCGGTGATCAGGCCTGAACAGATACAGATACTGTTCTGTGTGGGTGGTCTACACAGATCAACAGTCAACAAAAAGGTATGGTTCAGAACAAGACTTTGTTACTCTCAACAATCAGAACACAAAACCTCACATGTAGCTAAGGCATGTTGTTGCAATCTTATTAATGTGCATGTCCATATACACAGTTATTGCTTATGAAAATAATATTGTTCATAATGTTGCACAAATACTGAGTGATCTTATTGTATCTACAGTCATTTTGAACCTTTCAATAAACTATTAATTGCTGCTGAACCTGTGGCTGATTGGTGTATACTGGATGATTTGCTATCCTGATACTAATGGCACTGTGTTGCTTAATTGCCTCTGCTCTTTCTTACCAGCTTTTTTCTTTTTTCTTACACAGTCGTGGAAATCTCTTGAGGACGCACACACACCGACAGATAATGCATTAAATGCATTTAAACTCAATGTATCAACAGTCTGGCTAATGATCAAACAGACAGAAGAGCCTTATATTTTACTACCTCTGATCGTAGTGTGTTGTTGAGTACACTTCAGCCCCAGAGAGAGCCCTTGTCAGCCTTCGTTTCATTACAAAGACTTAACACATAAAAGACCTAAAAGCTGCATTGTGTTCCTAAATTCAGATGTATTTCTCTCAGTGTGGTACACATTATTAAGAGTGTGCCCGTGCTTAAAGGTTCTATTTTCCCATCATTTGGCATTGTGTGTGACATTCTGACAAATCAAATGTCAAGAGCACTACACGTAAGAGAAAACATTAGTGATGCATGGAGCACATCGGACATGGACTGCTGTTTGCTCAGTATGATTTACAGTAATTAAATCTTCAGATTACACTGAAAGGTCAGTCTACTTTACTGCAGCTTACTGTCACTCCTGCCTCCAGAGGTTAGTGCCACACAGGATAAGAGGCTGAAAAATAAATATTTAAGTACCCCAGACTTTAATCATTTATTAAGACACTGCAACTGTCTATCAAAAATATCATTCTCATGCTGGACAGTACTTAGTAGATGTATACTAAAATTTTAATGCTCTGCATCAACTCATCCAGTGTTTGTAAACATTAGTTCTTTTCCAAAACTGGAAACCATACAACCAATGTGGGATATATGATAATATGATGAAGACCATATGTCCAACCTGGAACTGATTTGTATTGTACCATAACCTGACTTAATGGCCATGGCAAAATAAAACGGACATGCAAATTCCAGAAAATGAAATTATTTATTGTAAGGAAACTAAACTGAATATTTTGAGAAGAGAGGTATAAATGTTGATGTGTGTGAACACTATAGTGAGAGATTTTAAAAAGAGTAGAAACAAACCAAAGGGCAAACAAAATGAAAGGGGTTATAGGCAGGGCCATGAGAGAGCCACACTGATGGCTGTGCATTTTATATCTTAGGGAGCACTAAGTCCAGGTGCTCTAGATTTGACTGGGCCTCGCTGTAAGAAACCTCTGGCATGAACAAAGAAGCAGACATACACACACACACACACATACAGGCCCCCACCTCAAATTTGGGGTGTCAGAAACATAGGGTGCCACTCCCACCTAACACACAATATTAATTAAACTACTCAAAACATACACAAACCAGACATTACACTGTATTTCTTTGGTTCAGTGAAAACAAGCATAGGTGGCATAGTCAAAGAACCTGAACCTCAAAATGTTGCAGGGTCCAAATTAATGCTAAGGCTTCTTTCTAATAATTTCCTCAGTTCTTTCTAATAACTTGCCTCACTAGCTCCTGATCATCCCTCTTAATCTAAACACCATGAATGCCTTATTGAACTGTAGTGTGCCAAAAACAAGAATACAACAGAGATTTTACACAGTCAAAGTCAGACAACCTGACATTTTGCCTTGGCCTTCAGCAGATGAGTCACAGGAAAAACAGCAGTTGAAAGGTTTTTGCAGAAGCTCCTCTATATCCCACCAAACCCCCAAATCACTGGAGTTCCTTTTTTGTTGAGGATTGTGGATACTCAGCAATTACCATAAGCTTGGCCTGGACAGGAGCCACACAGCCTTGCCACATCAGTCGACCAACGTATCTCACTGTAGTCACTGCAAACTCACAAGCTGATGAAAAGCTGTATCTCAGCCAAACACTCAAAAAGTGCATGGATTCACTGGAGATGATAATGCCAGGTGTCATTAATAACCAAATCATTCAACACAATTATACTCATCAAATGCTGGAACATTGCATGAGTGTTTCTTAAATCAAACAGCATCACAGTGCACAAGCATAACAAAGGCAGGTATTTCATATGAGCACTTGGACAATAGTACCTGCAAATATCCCTTCAGTAAATCAAATTTAGTGACAAATTTTGTAGACCCCACATGACCTATACAGTCATCCATGCACAGCAATGTTGTTTTGGAGCATGGGTTAATTTCTATTTGTGAAACATGTATTTCCTCACCTTAAAGGCTGATCTGATAGGGAGCCAATGAAGGGAGGGTTAAACTGGTTAAACTGGAGTAATGTGGTCAAATTTTATGGATTTAGTCAAGAGACAGTTTATTAGAGACCAAGGGTTAAGGTGAGGTTTCTTATGTAAACATATAGCCACAGCAGTTTTCAATGATAAATTCACAAAATCGAGCACTTCAGGTTCCAGTACTGGTCAGAGACCTTTGGAGAGTTTTGTGGGTTTAGAAGCCAACACCAGCTGAGATGTCTGATCTCATCTATTTTACTACAGAGAAATTCTAGAAACTCAGCAGGAAACAGCTGGAAAGGGCAAGCAGTTGAGAGATGACTGGTTCTGAATAAGTTTAGCAACAGAATCAAAAAAAAAAAAAAAAAAAAAAAAAAAAAATATATATATATATATATATATATATATATATATATCAGTACACACTGGTGCCACTGGAGGTACAAAGCTTCTGATTTTGTTTGATTCCATTTGCGCTCCAATCTCCTGCATGCCTGCTTTAGAGCACAAACATGTGTCCTCTGTGAATCAGGGCATAGACCTCTTTGACCCTGGTACAGTTTTCAGTGGGGTCTGTTGTGGTGGAGTGTGCCTGAATTCCATGTTTCTCCCTACGCAATGCCAGCACCCTAAGATTATCCTCTATGCCAGAAGCTCTGACCCCAGGTAGAAACATGGAGTCCCTCATGACTAACATGCATAGTTTAACTCTGTCAGCAGGAGTGGAGGAGACACACAGGTCAACGGGACTACCAACACCTGGCCAAACTTATGCATCAGAAATGTGACACCTGAAGGTTGGGCCTGATGTTGATGTCAGTTTTCCTCATGCTCCTGCTTCATCCTCCTGCTCTCTCACCCCTTATTTACTGTAACATCTCTTCTTGACTATCAATAAAGACATAAAATGAACCTTAAAGAAATAAAGAAAAAGGAATGGAAATAGTTTACTGTGGAAGCAACTGTTGTATAAGCATTGTGATTCTGGTATAACCACTCATAATAACTCATAAAGACAGGACCAACAGACATACTGGAATGGTTTATGACATAGTGAAGCTGCATGTAACTGCTGTGTAGAAGCCTAAATCAGCCAAACAACAAGGACCCTGGGCAAGCAGAAACAGACATCATCATCTGTCTGTGAACATCCCATCAAATCACAGAGCATTCAGTGGAGGAGGTCATACAGTACACAATCTCCATGACAACTGATGATCCCCTGCTCATGTTGTTTAATGAAAACTGAGTCATGTCATGTTTATTTACTGAGTCAACACACAAACAATTAAAGTAGTACTACTATCAACAAAAAGTCATTTTAAACACTTTTTTCTTTTACTGAATCCCTCTGTGATGAAGTTCTGTAAAGTCTGAGCTAATCACACAGAGTATATATATATATATATATATATATATATATATATATATATATATATATATATATACTCTGTGTGATTAGTATATATATATATATATATATATATATATACACATGCTAGATTTTCTGATGATAGTAGAGAAAAAAAAGGTACTAAATAACCGTATCCTGCTATCTAATCCCAGATAATATTTCCACTGTTGTCCTCTGCTCACCATTTCAGTTGTAGATACTGGACGTTTTGCTGTTATCTCTGGATTCGTGGTCTTGAATTGACCCTGCTACTCTGCTCTTCCTCTCTATCACCAGCCGTATTTTAACATTTTCTTTCTAAGCTTCTAACCACACATTTATATTTTTTGTTATTTTACAGTTATTTATATGAGAGTTTGCAACAGTCAGCTGCTGGCTAGGTTTGTGTTTAAATGCACAATATGACCAGTGCAATATACAGTATGTGGTATAAAAAGCTGACTAACTGAACTGGAGCTGGCACTGAGATTTTTCCCAGTTGATAGTTTTAGTGTACAAGAGGATATTATAGTCTGGCAGTGGTACTAGGAATCTCGCCAGTTGCCTGGTTGTCCAAATTTCTTACTTGAGAGCAAAATCGATCTTATGTTCTTAGTCTACACAGAAAGTCATATGATTTGATAACCGTTAGATCTCTAGCCTTAGATGTAAAATGCTACAGTTTTCCAGTGCTGTTCACATGACTCGGCATGCTTAGATTTCATTCACATTGTGCTGTGAGTCAAAGATGCCTGCCATCTGTCTGTGGAAGTACCTTGAGAAATGCTCTAATATGTCTAATATTAGCTGCTTTTCTCAGCATACATCCCCTCGGTGACTGGATCCTGGGGGAGACCATCTGGTTTAGAATTTGTACAACACGGGGGGTGGGGGCGGGGTAACTTGTTTAGCAGTCACTACAACACTATGCCTCTACAGCATGTATTTTGTACATAGTTACATATTGAATATTGCAATATACATTGGTTTTGCACATATAAAGGGAAGCTCAGAGGGAAAACCAGGAATATTATGTTTTTGTCGACACAGATACAGTTATTTTGCTTCTTCTAGTTCATCTGATATAAAATTCAAGACTCCGTATACTTGGCATTTAATGTGTTAGGTATCTAAAACAGTTCCTTTTGTGCACAAGTACACTGTGTCGCCTTCATAAATTAATTTTAAAAAAAGCAATTACAACAACAAAAATTAAAAATCTTGTCATATCAGAGTGATTTTAAAGGCACTTGAAGTGGATATTGTAAAATGTCACCTTAAAATGACAAAATAAAAAAATAATAATTCTGGAATGTCAACAATGTGTCAGATATGACAAAATGCACATTGTTGCCAGAAGTGTATATAAATTGCATGAGATACATGTTGTCCTGAGTCAATAAGAATGCCAATAATATAATGACATTATGACATGTTTTTTTATAGCTAGATATTCAAGATGAACCTTATTTCATGACACAACTCCTCAAGTTGCATTTTATGCTTGGCATGTCACACTGACAGCACCTAGTGCAGTGCAAGTGTGACTTGGCTTTTTTTTTTTTTTTTTTTTTTTTTTTAAAAAGGTTAAGTGTCTTCCCTTCTGTCAAGTTGGGCCTGCAGTTTTTCAGTACCCTCTGTGTGGTGCACAGCATCGAATAACTTGCAGGGAATATATTTAACAGTACAGGAAATGTCACTGGAGCCAGAGACAGTTTGCTACATTCCAACAGCATGAAATAAAGCTCTAATTGAAATGTTATTTTCTAACTACAGAAACCTTAGGTATGATAATTCACTTCTCCCTCCATAATAAGCAGTAAAAATCTTTCACATTTAACATCAGTTCTTGGAAACATAATGACAACTTACACATAAAATCTCAGTGCACCTTGTACCATATGATGATAATTTGTGCTGGCATATGGTTTGCTTTGGATAGAATTAGCTTCATATTTGCTTCTAATTAACGTAGAACCTCCTCTAATTACAGCAGGTTAGCTCTGCTACCTGAGAGGATTATACTGTATATATTATAAAAGCTATATGCTATCTAAGAAAGCTATATACACTCTGTATACAATATAATGCGCATTCTGTACACTATATAGTACAGTGTTTTCTAATCTGCATTATATATTTTTATATTTGTATTCTGCTTTTTGCCCATTTTCCTGGTCTCTCTCATCTTAATGCTGCGACTTAATGCGGGGCCTTTAAAAAATCTGATGGATGATCGTAAGTGAATGTAGTAGTACAGAGCATACAGTACCAGTCAAAAGACACACCCTCTCATTCAGTGGTTTTTCTTTATTTTTTATTATTTTCTACATTGTACATTAATACTGAAGACATCTACTAGGAAGGAACTCATATGGAATTGTGTAGTGAAAAAAGTGTTAAACCAGAATATGTTTTGTATTTTAATTTCTTCAAAGTAGCCTTCTTTTGCTTTGATGACAGCTTTGCACACTCTTGGCCTTTTCTCAGTCAGATTCATGAGGTAGTCACCTGCAGTGGTTTTCCAACAGTCTTGAAGGAGTTTCCAGAGATGCTGAGCACTTGTTGGCTGCTTTGTCCTCACTCTGTGGTCCAACTCATCCCAAACCATCTCAGTTGGGTTTAGATCAGGTGGTTGTGGAAGCCAGGTCATCAGTTTCCTCTGAACAGTTGATGTTGACATGTGTCTGCTACTTGAACTCTATGAAGCATTTATGTAGGCTCTAATCTGAGGTGCTGTTAGTGGTTTCTGAGGCTGGTAACTCTAATGAACTGATCCTCTGTAGCAGAGCTAACTCTTGGTCTCTCCTGGGCCGGTCCTCATATGAGCCAGCTTCATCACAGTGTTTGATGGCGACTGTACTTGAGGATACATTCAAAGTTCTTGAAATTTTCTGGACTGACTGACCTTCATGTCTTAATAGGCTGAATAGGGCTATTCACTGTATAGAACTGTGTACCAACACTACCTCTGCACAACACAACTGATGGTCTCACATTAAGAAGGCAAGAAATTCCACAAATTAACTTTTTTTTTTTTTTTGGTCAACCAAGCATTTGCTGATCCTACCTTCTCAAATGTGAAGTCAAGCTCTGAGGGGAAAACATTTCACTCACCACACTGCTTAAGCAAAGTACAGAGCATGCAGTACTCAAGTAGTTACTACCTACTGTTTGAGGTAGTAATGCTTTCATTTATATGGCTGGCAGATGGTCTGGGAACATATAAAAGCTATGGGGGTGGAAGAAGATGAGAGCTTTTGTTATGCCAGACTTCGGGGTGCAGATTTGTGTCAAACTTACCAGAAAAATACCAGCAGAAATAATTAGCTCATTCATTTTTGGTCAGCAATACTTTAAGACCAATTTACCAGTAACTTCCTATTAAATTAGCATTTTAAGGGGTGTTTGTTATCCTGGTGTTAGCATGTTTCCATGTATTACATTGAAAAAAAAAACATATATATAAAATAAAGATTTATGAAATTATGACTTCTTCCAATTTAGCACAAAAGCTAACATAGTTTATTATGCCTCTGTGAAAGCCAGTTTAGTCTTGCACTCTGTGTCTTGATGTATCCTTAAACACAATTTCCATACATTGCCCTTACCCCTACAATGCATGTTCCAGTGGGACAGAATTAGCATGTGGGTGAGATTTTAATGCATCAACTGTAGGGATGTAAAGTGGTCCCCGAGCAGCCTGTGGTGCCTGCAGCACAGCTAGACAGGCAATTTGAATACAGCAGTGCTTTGTGGAGGGTAAACAGGTTCATTCATGTAGAAGCAGAAGTTGACTTTAATTGCTTCTTCGCTTTTCCCAGCATTAACTCTACAACTTCTAGCTGACTTAATATGAATCAAGCTGATTTACTGATTTCCTAATTCACAGTCATGATTGTCTGATGACAGACATATATAAATATTTAAGACTAAACCTGTGCTACATGTAGTGTTTTTAAGCAAGCAAGCATTTTTTACTTTCTCAAAATTAAGACCAGATTGCTAAGGTGATGTAACTGGATCATCTTTGTAGCAGCAGCAGTTAATTAATTTTGCAAATCAGCTGTGCAACAAAAATATTTTTGAGAAAGAATGGAGCAGGCAGCAAAATCTGTAAAAGGAAACACAGACAGTCAAACAGCTTAAATAAACTCTGGTAATATTTTAGAATGTCTCGTCAACAAATCCCATGTGCAGACCCAAAGGTGTATCCTACTGCAATATTGCACAGAGTGATATTTTCTTTAATTATCATGAACAAAATTATCATCAAAGGCTAGAATGTACTTTCTGGTGGCAAAATAATATGCTGTTTATATTATTATTTGTATTCTGTCAAACTAATTTTAGTGATTATATATCTTGTTTTTTTTACATACATATTCACATACATAGCACAGAACAATCCCTGACACAATGCTCAAATGTACTTTATTGTAAATAAACTGATGTTCTGATTATGATGATGATGATGCTCTGTTTTACAAATGAAATCCTTCTTTTTGAGCCCAAACATAATAGATGTTACTATTCTTGATAACAAAAACTGTTTTTCATTTCAAATGTTATAGATAACAAAAATATGTACTTACAAATAATATTAAGCCATTAAAACACTAAAAATATATCCCTTTCCAATTTTAGCTCAATCAGTGAGATTTTATGGTGATTTGCATATTTCTCCATAGTCGTGTAACAGGCACTGTGAATATATAAGTGGGTGGATGGGTGGAGGTCATTGTTTCATTTAAAGGGCTATTTAGGTAGTCAACAAACAGACATAAAGTGCCTGACACATATACTTTGGTAAAAATTTTAATGATAATCATTTTCTGGAGGTTTACATTGTTGGGATCAAACTGACCCCAAGGATAAAAGATTAGTAAATTTGAAGGTAACAGGAGGGTTCATGACTTGAAATGTGTAGAAATTAAATTTTGGTTGATCAAATGGCCTGCCTGGCTGGAGTGAGATCACACGTATATGCACTAAGTGATAGGCACATATTTGGACTCAATTCACCATCATGGTTTAAAAAGTATGCAGGTGCTAACATTTGAAAGTAGCAGGACCATAGGTCTATGATTTAAAGATATAGCCTGACTACACCACCCCAGGACTTCCACCTAGGCAAATACTCACAATTTCACAATATTAGACAAACACTGACCCAATAAAGGACACAAAGTTCCATTCACACACTCTCTTTCTCTGGTCTGTGGGGGAGAGATATAGATATTTAATGAGCTAATTGAACACGAGTGTAGACATTGACTTAACATATTACGTACAAATCATAACAAATTACAAGCTTGGAATCAAAATGTGGATGTACGTGTGATAAACTGCAATCTTTGCTAGCAAACGTTACAGTAAAAAAACAGCTGGCTAGCAATTTTGGCTACTTAACTTGTGAAATCTTTGGTGGATGATATTGTGGGCTAGTCAAATTACCTGTGATACCTGTTTGAGTCTCATTTCTGAACACTGCACTTGTGTTTCATCTTCATTTTCCGTCATTCTCATTCCTGCTGCCTCTGTCCCTGTCTTCCTCTGAACTGATTGCTAATGCCAGTCCCTCATCTCTTTCTTTTCCTTAGTTTATAAGTCATTCATAAGTCAAAGCAAAAAAGATTTAGAATATGAAAGCATGATTACAGAATCCTGGGAGGTCCAAAATTTAAAGATTATGTTTATTTACTTCGGTATCAACCCTGTCATAACCAGGTAATGAAATTTTTAACCCACTTGGGCTGTCCTCTTAGCTGGAGACTGTGCTGGTTGGAACCCAGAATAGTGACGTGTGTCAACAGTGGCTGGAGCCAGCACCTCTAACAACAACTTCAGGTGAAGCTCCCAAAGCGGTCATATGGTTGCTTAGTGACAATTCCTCAGGTCTGTCTCCGCTACTCAGTCTCTAGATGTCAAAGTCCATCCTTTGGCACTCTATTGCTCTTGCTTAGGAATTCTTTGATGCAGCTTGTGTGGTTTCCTTGCTGGTTGATGTTGGAATAAGTGCATTAATTACTGTACTGAACTTTAGCTAGATAAGTTTAAACAAATGTGGCATTAGCTAAATGACACAAAAATCTTCAAAAAAACAAACAAACAAACAAAAAAACAAAAACAAATAAACAAACAAACAAACAAAAAAACAAAAACAAATAAACAAACAAACAAACAAAAAAACTTCAAGGCCAAAATGCAGAATTATTAAAAAGAAACTATAAAAGTATACTCAGACATTTTTGTTCTTCTGGCTAAATTTGCTGTTGCGTAGTTTACAAGATAGAAGAAACCAAAATACAAGGCAAAAGAAAAGATTACTTGAAGGGCACATGCTGAAAGAAAGAACAAACTGACAGGTATAAAGTGCATGATGAATGACTGTAAGCACATTGCAAAATGCAACCAAATCCCAGGCACTCAGGCACTTCACAGTTGTATCCCTGGGAAATGATGTTACATTTGAAGGCATGGTAAAGTGTTATCTGTTTGTCCTTCTCTCTTTCTTTGTCTCAGTCTGAAAAATGATTTGTATATCTGACCCTAAATTATTTATATTTGGAGTTCACACAAATCACATATTCACCTTCCACCATGATCAATTAAGACATTACACAAGACGAGATATAGAACTTGATGGTGCTATTACGAGCAAGAAAGAAACAATGAATGAGGTCAAATATGGATCATGTGTCACTCTCAAATCTTAAATAAAATAAATATGATTAGTTGAAGTAGAAGAAGAATAAATTGTTTCTAGCATTATAAATAAATTAGTAGTGATTGCTCAGTTTGCTCAATCAAATGATTTGGGTTGCAGATTGGTTGGACAATTATGAGGGCCTGTTTAGAGAGAGAGAGAGAGAGAGAGAGAGAGAGAGAGAGAGAGAGAGAGAGAGAGAAAGAGAGTCCATGGAATATATCTCTATTGGGTGGAACCACTAACTGGTTTTAAGGCTGATGCTGATTGGTGTGTAATATTGAAAGTTGTCTACATTCATTCTGCAACACAAGATTACATGATGGAATTGCAGATGTAGTTCCTTTATGCTACTCACAAAAAACAAAAGTTATATAATTGAACAAATAGATAATCAAGTCCTGTAAGTAATGTAATGGTGGAGTGTGAAGGATAAATTCAATAGTTTCACAGCCTGAGGAGAGACACTGCTCCAAAGTCTGGTGTTACAGCAGTGGATACTTCTGCATCACCTGCCAGAAGACGGCAGGGTGAACTGCCTGTGGCTGGGGTGGGTGTCATCTTTGAGTATTTTTTGGGCTCTGTGCAGGCACCTCACCTCACCAATACCACTGATGCTTGATAGATGGGTGCTAATGATGTTCTGGGTGGTTTTAATGACCTGCTGCAGAGCCTCCCTGTCTGGAGCCATAGACAAGTTTTACTTTAGTTAGTGATGTTTCCAGTTAGGATGCTCTCCATTGCTCCTCTGTAAAAGTTAACAAGAACTTGGCACAGGAATTTTGCCCTATAACGTTTCTTTAAGAAGTATAATCATTTCTGAGCTTTCTTTACCAGGATTGAGATGTGGAGCTGATGGAATATGACAGAAAACCTGTTATGTTCATTCCGTCAGCTCCACTGGTGTGAACAGGGTTGTGTGTCTTTGCTTTCTTTTCTCTAAAATCTGCTCCTTGGTGTTGTTGACACTGAGTAGTAGGTTGCTCTCCGTGCATCACTCTGCAAGATTGTTGATTTCCTCAGGGTATGAATTTTCATCATTGTTTGTAATCTCACCCATGATGGTGGTGTCATTTGCAAAATTCATTCTTGTCTGGTAATGCAGTAATGCGTGTACAGCATGAACAATGGGGGTCTTTGCAGTTTAAAATAAGCCCTCTATCTGAAGCATTAATATGGTTTAACTCTAAGATGAGAATAGCCAACAAGCCATTCTGCTGGTGCCGGTGAGATAAAGCAGGAATACTGCAATGAAGATGCTCATATGGTTACTTTTGACTATCTATCTAAAGACTATCTCTCTGGCAAATACAGGTTTCTGGAAATATCACCAGCTCAGACATTGTTTCTTTTCAGTGCTATGGTCCCAACCCAATCACTGAAATTCAAAACCATACAAAAGGTCACATACTAGTTGGGTGTGGCTTAAAATGTTCTTTGAAATGTCTTCCAATCTTCCTGATGTGAGCGAATATTGGACACAAATATCAATTAAAGTAAATATAAAACATTAATAACTCTGCCAACTCATATGTTTGTTGTATCATGACTGTAGGAGAAATAATAAATGGCCTGAAGATGATAAAAAATCAAAATGCAGACAGTAAGTCTCTCCAAAGTCCTCAGGCATCAGGAATCAGGATGTGGTCCACAGGCTAACGAGCTCTGACAGTCTCTCATACAGTAAATCACGCAGTTTCTTTGAGATTCCTTGGTAAACGGGTTGGAGTTAAGCATATGCAGCTGTATGGCTGTACAAGTATGGTAAACCCTGATTCGTATCAAAAATACCAGTAAATCAGTTTGCTCGTTTTGAGCCAGCTCTAGTGTATCCCTCAGTATGAGTGAATAGTAAGAGGCTGTCAACAGAGAGAACACATGCCACCTAAAAGCTTGTTTTGCAGTGAAATATAGTCGGGCGATACTGTACCCACTGGAGAGCAGCCCATCCCCTCATCTCTCCTCTACAGTCTACAAGGGGATATCTTATCTGAGCCATTACTACTCAACAGAGCATGGCTCTGCAGTCAAGAAATTAAAAATTAATAAAGTAACAGTTTTCTTTTGTGCAGTCTGCTGAAGAATAAAAAGGGTTCCCTCTGCACACTGAGAGTGATGGAAGGAGGTTGACATGAGATAATCAAAATTCTAAAAAATTGCTGACAGATTGTCCCTGTTTGCAGGAAATGTAATTTATTTATGAGTGAGGCAACAAGAGGCAGCAAGAAAGTTGGTGGTATTTGGTGGAAAATGGGTTTTAAATGTACAGAGAATAGACATCTCAGAATGACATCTGAAGGCACCAGGACACATAAAAATCTGCAGCCTCAGATTTGGGAAGTGCCAAGCCAGAGTGCATTGTCATTATGGCAGTCCACTGTATTTCCCTTCACTACATCATGTACAGATGACACCAGGCTGCTACAGAATAATCACACAGACACTGACGCAAATCAAATGGATCCATGGATCTGCCTGTTTATCTGGAAGAGATAGGATTATGAGAGCTCATTAATACCAAGCATGTAATGTTTTATTCTTGAAATGCATTATATTCCCCTTCATCCAGCTCTTCTCCACTTTGTACTGCAGCACCTACAAGAACCGAAATACCAGGCACACTGGATTCACCCACACAGTCGGGGTTAGGGGTTAGGGTTAGGCCAAAGATCTACCATTTTGTGCTTCTTGTTGTGCTTGCTTGATGAAAATATGGTCACCAAATTATTAGTCTCCCAATATAACATCTGCACATAGCAACTACTGTCAGTAATTTTCTCATGGGTATGTTTAGGCACACATTTACAAACACTGACAGCAACTAGGATGGCAGTTTCAGACTGATGACACACTTTGCTTTTTGTGGGCAGTTTCAAATTAGTGCTACAATTTAATCAGTTTCAATTAAAGGTTTTTCCTTTGCTTGTTTCAATGCAAACATAATAAAGCCTGCGATCAGAATCACTTGAAAGCACCTCTAACAAATAAGCCACAGTGATTCAGTTAGAGACTTGCTGTCATCACTGTGGCTTTACTGAAAAGGAAGGCTTTTGTTAGTAAGCAGAATCAAGCACTATGTGACGATGATTACAATTTTAATTGCAAACTAGAAATGGATGTCTTTTGGCTTTTGGCTTTGTTATCAGTTAGTGGAAATGGCCCCTTTCTCAAATCAAAGATTGCATAAAAAGAGAGGGAGAGTGAGACAGAAAGACTGTGTTAAACACATAGGTCAGTGACTAAGTCCTGATGCTCATCAGCCTTTGAATGTAGATGATTTTTTTAGTCTTTTTACCCATCATGGTCATGAACCCCAGTTGTAAGGAAAGGTAACAACTGATATATATATATTTTTTTTCTATTGAAAATATTAATAGCATGTGTAATAAAATGACCAATACTGATATATTTTAGCCTGTATCATGTACATGTTTTGTTCAGAGTGTGTTTGGAATTATTGTATAAATTCATCTGAAGAACTTTTCCTGTGCAATCAGGTGATCCTGAGGTTCATAATGTAGGTTAGTGGACCAGATTGCCATCAGGAGGATGATTCATATGGACTTTGGTGCATTTCAACTGGTAGTTAACTTAGTACAGTCCACACTGCTAGTTCAGTTAGGGCTTGTCTTTAAGTTGACCAGTGCTTAGGGCTGCTGATGGTTGCTGCTGAGCAAAAATTGTATCCTCCTCTTCTTTGAAGTTTTACATTAGCTCCTGCATTCAGTAGCCCATCATATACCTTAACTAAAACTACACACATTTCTCAGAATTTGTCTCTTCTCTTCACTTTTTTTCACTGAGAACATCATCTGGCCTTACATTAGCAATAACATTCACATATCACTGACTATAAGTCTTAAAATTGTATCAAGACAATTTGTTGTCATGATAGTGGAATTTTAAGACAAAATGCTTCTTGTGGTACCTTTCACACAGAAGTTGGTACGGTAGTTATTTAAAAAAAAAAGAAAAAAGAACGTGCTCATAACTCACACTATGTTGTGTTTTCGGAGCCTAATCTGGTCAGAAAACTGTAGCAGCCTGTAGATCTCAATGGAATTTCATGTCTTTATAGATGATGACGTATAATCTTGTTCCTACAGGAGTGATATTTTTTTGTAGGAATATAGTGGTTTAGAGGTTTACATGCGGTAAGTTTACATTAATAAGGAAGTGGGAATAACACTTTTTTCAGAGATATATTAGACCTATTAGACCCACTAATGGGCACAAGAAATCAATCATTGAGCAGTAATCACAAGATTGAACATAGCAGTGTATTTAGCTTTTCCTTTGTCTTTATCATGGCACGGTGGTACAGTGGTGACTCTAAATTGCCTGTAGATGTGAATGTGAGTGTGAATGGTTGTTTGTCTCTGTATGTCAGCCCTGTGATAGACTGGTGATCTGTACAGGGTGTACCCCGCCCTTAACCCAGTGTCAGCTGGGATTGGCTCCAGCCCCTCTGCTACCCATATTCATAGGTAATGAATAATCAATGCTTTTTAATTTCATGTTTCACTTCCTCTGTGAAGTTGAGTTTTACTTAGGTTATGACTCCCTCAGGCCAATTACCCCACAGCAGGAACTATAAGCTTTAACTGACACAATGTCAGATAGAGACAGAACAGAGGGAGAGAAATTAACCCTCTTGTGCATAGCAGTCACTACAGTGGACAGCTACTAAAAAGTAACTTTCTCTTTAATGCATAGGTTTCTATGGTGGAACTGCATATCAGCCCGATTCATTTTTACAGTAAGTTCACAATGTTTTATGTTGAGTGCTCAGGCGCATGTAGTCCACTGGATTGGACATGTCAGTAACTTGTCCAAGTTGAACATTTTTTTTCATGTCCCGAGAAGAATAAAAACACTTCATAATTCATGCATCAGAGGGTTAAGGGGGCCAGAGGCAGGAATGTTAAACATGACAAAAAATGCATATCTACGGTGTTCTAGAATACCAAAATACTTACAATAATTTAAATTCATTCTGAACTTCTAGAGATAATACATCAACTTTTGATCTCTGGTGAGTACACAGTCATCATATCAGTTACTTTAAGTATTACTAACAGTGAGCAATTTTACATGTGATGTCAAAAAGTTTGTAACAGTCCTTTTATATTTGAAAATGGCAACAGCCAATAATGATCTCAGAATGTTAAGTCTACAAAAGTCTGTAAATGTCCATAATATGTTTATGACCAATGTTCAGGGAGGACTCCGCCTGTTTGGTTGATCCACCCACCATGACCCTGCAAAAGATAAGTGGATAAAAAAATGGATGAATGGATGTTAGTGAGTCAAAATGCAGGTGCAATACTGGCCCAGCAGCAAAAAATAACTACTACTTCTGTTTAAGGACCATATCTCTCCCTTCTGTCATATGGAGTAGAATAGAATAGAATAGTCTTTATTGTCAATGTACAGTAGGGTACATCGAAATTCTGGGTGCTCCACGCAATAACAGTGCACTGTGAAGAAATATATATAATAAAAATAAAAAAATACACAAATATACAAAATGTACACAATACAAATAGAGAAATGAGTTTAAATAGAATAGCTAATGATCCTCTGCACAGCCTTCCTGTCCTCAGCTGTGTAGCCTGTGTACCACACACCCAGACAGTATGTCAGTACACTCTCCACAGAGGAGGGAAAGAAGGCTGCTGAGCCTTCATCACTAGGGCCTTGGTGTTGTGAGTTCAGGAGAGATCGGCCGGGATGTGGGTGCCCAGGAACCTGAAGGTGGTGACAGTTTCCACACATTCTATATTTATGAGGAAGGGGGTGTGGTCTAGTCTGTGCTTCCTGAAGTCCATGATGAGTTCTTTTGTTTTATGGCCATTCAGTGTCAGGTTGTTAGCTGAGCACCAGAGGGACAGTTTCTCTGCCTCAGCTCTGTATACCGTCTCATCCCCATCAGAGATGAGCCCAACCACGGTGGTATCATCTGCATATTTGATGATGGTGTTGGTTGGGTGGGTTGGAGTACAGTCATAGGTATACAGGGCGTACAGCAGGGGGCTCAGCACACAGCTCTTAGGGGAGCCAGTGCTGAGTGTGAATGTGGAGGAGAGGTGGGGGCTGAGTCTGACAGAGTGTGGGTGGTGTGTGAGTGTTTTATCCAGATGCAGATGGGGAGGGGGATCTGTAGTTGGAGCAGTTTGGTGATTAAAATGTCCAGTTCTCCAGATGACTGAGCATGCTGTGAAGTGTTATAGTGACGGCATCCTCCATGGACCGGTTTGCTCTGTAAACAAACTGGTGGGAGTGGAAGGAGGGAGGAAGGCAGTCCCAGATGTGAGGGCTATGGGTCTGATATGTCTAAGACATTCCTCTCCTGCATGCAGCTTAGTTCTTGTTAGCTGTGCTCACAACCTCAGAAGGTCCAGGTCACTCTCTTTGTCAACAAACATAAGATGACCTGCCACCAGTTCTACACGCATCTCTTCAGCCCAAGAAACCACAACCTCAGCAATGAAACATACATGCCACTTCAAAGACCAACTGCCTTGGTCAGCCCTGGGGAACTACTAGAGTAAAATTGACTGCCACTCCTCCAGCTCCTGCTTTATTCTCTGCAGTGAGTTTAGTATTTTTTCAGGTGCCAGGTGGTTCTCCTGCAGTGAATCTGACAGCAGCTGAATGAGAAGAGAAGTTCCTTTGAACACATCCGTACCACTGGACCCTGGCATCCAAGCCAAGGCTGAACTTAATGGTCACCATCACTCACTTTTCCATCATTATTTTTCAAATGATATGTTTTAATTAATTGATATATTTAATGTAGACAAGACTGGATTAATTATGTGCAGTGCATATATCATATCCCTAAAAAAAAACTGATGATTCAGAGTCTAAGTCATGATGTCACGTCAGAGTTAGCCTCTGTTTCTAGCTTCAGTAAGTGCAATCTCTCATGTAACATTTCTTTCATTGGTCTTTCTGAAAAAGTGAAGCGTACTCTCCATATTCAAAGACAATTTGCCACCCACTAGAGCAGTTGCTCTAAATAAGTGAAATGTTTGCAAATTTAATAATAAAAAAAAAAGATTACCATCACCAGCACTCACCAACACTCTCTTCTAATGTTGTTTTTTCAATTCTGTAGTTGTGATGTTGACCCCAAATGCCTGAAAATCAGGTGAATATCAGGTTTTCTTTTATAACACACACAACAGTGGCTCTGCTCTGCTGCTGATGACAGGGAAGGTAGTCCTGGCAGCTGGCTGCTCTCCTATAGATATATGTGTATCCATATATGTATGTGTGTGTGTGTGTGTGTGTGTGTGTCAATGTGCATGTATTTTTGTGTGACTCAGTGACTCAGTGACTCAGACCTCTTACTTGTTTGATTCTGGCACCCAACAACACAGCAAGATAATGTTTTTGCTTAGTTATGTGACCTACTACTCTGAGGTTACTGGCATTTGCCTCCATCTAACACTGTTATCTAATTGTGACAGTGGTCCTAAAAGGATCTATTCAATCAACTGAATCAGACATTACACAGTCTATAGACCCTGTAGCAAATGTCTGGCCATCATATGTCAAAACAGCAGGCTACAACTGGTAACATTAGGAGAATTATTAGACCAGCACAACACTGGAAACAAATGAGAACAGTAAATGACAGTGACAGCTGACTTATCATTATCGGAATTGGAATATAAATGAAGAGGATTGGTCCAATCCATTCCAGCCAATCATGGCTTTCATGCTGGTGCACTGGAGGTGGGAGGGTATAGAGGGGAAGTGGGAGCGAGAAAGATGGATGTACTGGCAGACAGACTACCTAAGAGGAAAGTGACAGAGGAAATTAAAGGCTATGATCAGGCCTGGGGGAAGACCTGTGTTAACATTGGTGTGGCTTTCCAGCAGCGGAGGGACCTCTGGGAGCTGAAAGGCCTGAAAACAGACACAGAGGTTTCTCTGTTTCTGCTTGATAGGTCAGTAACATTAGTTTTGTCGTGTTTCACAGAGCCGGTAGGTAAGTATTGTTTTGTCCTGTTTGTTCTCACTGTGATGTTAGTTAGACTATGAGGGAAGCTGTGAGTATATCTGTCGGCAGCTGCTGTGCTAGTTCTGAAAAACTGTCTCTGTCTGCTCTGCTTGTTAGCTTCACTGCATCTAATGTAGTACACAATGTCAGTGCTCTGTATTTTTTCCCTCTGTATTGTGATATTTACCCATAGAACCTTTGTGACCCCTTTATGGACACAAAAACCTGAGAACAAAAGGTGACAGTGGGACAGTGGGATTAATGAGTAATTTGAAATGCTCTGCCAGGTGAAGTTACCTCCTTGTTAGTTAAGATACAAGTGGCACTCACCCATCTTGTAGTTGCTATGATGTGATAGATTGGGCCCTCCTTTACTTTTGCATTTTATTCAGAGTGTTCCAGAGGGGCCTGCACATTTAACTCCCTCATGTGTTAGCTTTCTGTTACTATCTCTTATGTTAACGGGTCGGTTTTGACCCATGTCTTAAATCCCTTGCACGACTTCTCATGTAGGATTATTAGTTATCTTATACACTGAACCATATTTGCTGCATAGCATAGCACCCTCCTCTCTCCTAGAAGGCCATATCCATCCACCAACTCTGTGGACCCTGGTTCTAGCATGCCAGTCATTCCACTTTTGTCATTATGGATGGATGTCATTAAGGATCCATAAGCAAGACCACATCACACATCTGTATCTTACTTAAATTTTGTCCAGTTGCTGGTGGTGGTGCACCTCAGACTCAATTTTAACAGCTCTTGGTACTCAAATAAACAATAAATTATTCTTAACGAAGTGACAAGTTCATCTATCACATCTTCATCATGCAGGGATTCTTGCAGGTATTTCTCAACATGCTTTTGCATGTCAGAAATTCTTCATGTCCCTGTTGGACAGGAGGAAGAGACCAATTCACAAGTCATAAAATAACGGCATCACCAAATACTCATAGTGGCCGCTAGGAGTGTTGAAAACCGTCTTCCACTCGTCCCCCTCCCTTATTCTCACCAGATGGTATGCATTCCTTAAGTCCAGCTTAGTGAACACCTTGGCCCCTTGTGGCAATTTAAATGCAGAGGCGATTAAAGGGAGGGGATATCGGTTCTTAATGGTGATGTCATTCAGGCCTCTGTAGTCAATGTATAAATGAGGCTCGCCGCCAGGGAGGAGTCCACTTACTCCTGCATTACTAGGTGCTCTGGAGCAAACAAGGAATAAAGCCGGCCCTTTGGAGGAGTAGAGCCTGGAAACAGGTCGATAGTACAATCATAAGGACAGTGAGGAGGAAGGGAAGTGGCCCGTGATCGCCGTGGTGGCCGTGGATCTAGGTCATGTGGCAAGTTCCGGGGAAGTTAAATCGCCCTTTAAAGTACCCGACAGGCTGTGGAGATAGGCGTCAAACAGAGCGGCCTGGTTCCTCTCTGCGGCCAAGGTACGGAACTCAATGGAGTAATTGGAGACCAGCCGCTTACCTTGCTGCTTACCTTACCAGAGCTCTGGCTGCTTCCCTGCCTTGGGTGACGTGTTGGAAGATCTGGGTCAGACTTTGTGTGATAAGGGGATATGATGCACACATAAGAGAAACGTTCCAGTCAGGAGAGATGAGTGGCACCCTGGGCCTGCAGGGCAGCACGGAAGGGATCCACGTCAGCTGGGTCCATGTCTGGCCAGTTCGTACTGTCAAAACTCAACAGGTTGGACCCAAATGCATGACTCACAGACTCAGTATGCCGGGTTAAGCCAGGTGTTGGCATAAGAGGTTATCACAATATTACAGGCACAAGTACAAAAGAGGGCAGGCAAAGGGCAGGTCACAAAACAAACAAACTACGAAGACAATGCTATAATGCTGGTACAAAGACGAACTGGCACAGAAGGGAGGGAAGGGGAGCTTAAATAAGACGCAGGTACAACATAGGGCGGGGCAGGTAATCAGGCAGGACGGCAGGACATGAAGTAAACGGTCTAGAACGAGAGACAGGGTTGGGGTTTCACAATAAAACAGAACAAGACACAAAAGGTGGGGGAAAACAGAAAACGTGACCTGCAGCGGGCAGGGGATGTGACACAGGGAAAACACGCAAACTCCACACAGAGAAGATCTTGCTGAAAAGGTTTTCAAACCCAGAACCTTCTTCCATTTAAAAGCAGCCCAGGAAAAAACATCTACAAATTCTGAGAGGGTAGAACATCAGTTGAGGGCTTAATACAACTGTAAGAACTATATTTACATTTTTAATGTTTTCTGATGCACTCATTTCCCATGCAAACATAGCTGTGCAATTCACAGACTGTCTCAGTTTTTATCATGTGAGGAACGCAGAAAATATGGTATTCTAAAAAAAAAAAAAAAAAAAAAAAAATACAGATTGGGCATTTAAATTTAATACACAACATGGGGTTTTTGATATTAGTTTAGCTGTACTTAAGTTTAAATCTGTGTTGTCTGCACTGTCTGTCACTGCAGCACCTTGGTGTCAAGTACAGAGCAGCATTTCCCTTAATATTGGAGAGTTTTGATGACATATGCTGAAGATGCACCCCAGGCTACTGATGACCAGGAGTGTGTTTTTGGTATTGATCAATAAGCTTATCTGATGATGATGATGAGGCCAGCTGAAACGACGTGTGAAAATGGTCAGGATACTGCCAAAGTCATGGTCCTTAAAGAAGTTAGAAATGATGAGAATATCTCATGTAGTTTTCTGGCTTTGTAGGCGTTGTGTCTTTGCTGTTATTTCAGACCCATGGACAGCACTGTTTATTGTGTGTAGGTGTAGATCAATAGGAAGACAGAAGACGCCACTCAGCTTGGTTTTGTCATGTTGTTTTTTGAGGCTGTAAATAGAACTGTTGGCCCTAAGTCCATTTTCCCCTCATTTTAGCAGTGTATGGACAAAAGGGAAATGACAGGGAAGCAAAAGAACAGTAAGTGAGGGGTGGGGTGGGGGTTAAGGGCAGGTTCATGTTAAAGTAAGGGGAAACACAAATCAGTTTCTAAAACAACATCAATGCTTAAAATGGTAAATTTGATGTTAGGAGGTGATTGGTTTTAATGAAAACCTGTAAACTGTTGGCTGTGGCTGTCTATGACACATATTTGGGCAACCTACCAACCTTCATCACAGCGTAAGATATTATATTACAGCCAGTAAGTTGAACTATGTATTATTAAAGACATAGTCCAGCCTGCTGGCCATGAGTACTGGTATTGCAAGGTTGTAAGGTTCTTAACATTTGCAAAATGTTTGATGGAGCAATATATAACATTTTGGCAAGTGGTGGGGCAGGGTCTTGGAATTGTCCAGTCTGCAGCCTCTATACAAGTGTGCCTCTATACTAGCTTGTGGGTAATGACAACCTGTGCGCAATCCACACCTGAGTCTAGTTTCAGTCATTCAGTTCTTTGCAAGACTGTAACTGTCATCATCAGTCATTATTAATCACCTGTGGTTCAACTGCCTAATTTCCTGAAAAACCTATAAAATCTGTAGCTTGTCTTCATTGTCATTTTATTGAGTGAATATATTCATTAATCCAAGACAAAGACAAAGCTGTGTTTAAGAAAGGCTAAAGTGTCCAAGGTAAATTAGCAAGAATTATTAACTAACAACCAAAAAAACTTGTCAACCTGAGAAGGCAGGTAGTTCTTAAAAATGCCAAGACACAGGTGTGTTTCTAAGGTATGAAGTTTGAATGTAGGACAGATTCAAAAATGCCACATTCGATTCTATTCATAAAAACACTTCAAACCTTCTAAAATTTACTCTCCTCACACTCTCCTCAACAACATGAGCAATACAGTCTGAGAATTGCAACATGGAGTTGATGACAATACAGCACACCATCTCTAAATTTCCAAAAAATTACTCCTCGCCCACCCATTGTCAATTAACATAAGAGAGTTAAACCTGCAGGAATTCTGGCCATTTTATTGAATAGCAATAAAACCATTAAAAACAAATGTATTGGATACAGATCTAACATTTAGCAATCCAAATATCCAAGGTGCTTACAAGGTTTACAAAGTTATGTAAATGTGAAATTACAGTTTTTGATGTTTAATACATTTGCAAAAATCTCTGCATGTTTTCACAATAAGATCTGCAAATCTGTTACTTGCCCTGACTGCCTGCCTTTGTCATATAAACTTTGCTTTTACTCTTCACCTGTTCTGCCTGTGAGTTGCAGTTTTGAGTCCACCCCCTGTGTTACTGAGCTTTTACATTTGTACACTTGTACTAAAACTTTTGTCCTCCATCCTTATAAGAGGCTGAGCATTTATTGGCTTTCCAATGAAACACAACAGATTTCCATTTAGCAGTTTTACAAATTAAAGCTTTTCCTTATCAACAACTCTTCGGTCACACTTCAACAACATCCTTCAGACCTCAAAACACTCACTGCCATTCTATAATTAACACTGGATTCACACACAGCAGTTGTGCTTCAAGCACTGCTTTACATTTCTAGCAACAGGACAACCTCAGTTTCAACCTGGTAATGAATGGCTCTGTAGCCTCAGGCTATGCAGCAAAGCTAATGCTATGCTAGAAAGCTGTACTGTTCCCAATGCTAAATATGAATCTGTGAATATGATCAGGCAGAATGTTTTTTCTTCAGTTCTTTTCTCCCCAAAGTGATGCTATTATTATTCCCAAGAGGACAGTATGCTTTCTTTTATCAGGGTCTGTTTTAGTCTAAAATGTTGTGTGTCCTACATTATGAAAATTCTTCAACCAATACAAAATTAAACAGACATAGAATAGAGAGAAATATGCATTTACACTTTACGTTCCAAACTAATCAGTATTCCTATACAGCACATTATTCAACATTTGATGTTAATAAAAAATATATTTAATATAAAATATGGATCTTCTGATCCTTCTGAGCCCCGAGAAGCTTCTGCTTTCATAGACAGCTTCACATCAAAATCCTGGAATAATAGTTTGGTATCATAACTGCTCAAATACTGTTTGGTTTCCTTTTCACCTTCTATGTATATACGCACATACAGTATGTACCAATATACTGAAGTGAGTAAATCCTTCTCGTTCTTCTCTCTTGAATTTCAAAGTCAATTCATTTTCCCTTTCACTTCACATGGAGGCTCACGGTTCAAGACAATGAAGCATATACAGCTGGAGTAAAGATTAGAATAAGAATAAAATACACATTTTTAAAAAGCACCTAATATCTACAGTGCTAACTCTAGTGCAGTGTCATTGCTTGTCAGTCAGAGATTGGGATTTAAATCCTGGAGACGACAAGCCTCCAGTAATGGTCCCCTGGCTTAGATCACTAATGCTACCTCTGAACACAAGCAAGAACATCTACTAATCAACTAAAGCCACACCGGCTCAGACAATGTCTTTGTCAGATGTTGGAGAACCAGGACATGCTGATGAGACGTAGGCCACTGGAACATGACAGACAAGGAGAGTTGTTACATGCAACGTACTGTATGTGGGAACTATGGATGAGCAGAAGACCAACATCCATACTGACCACATAGCAGCTGGTAGCCCTGTGCTCTAACATCAACAGAAGGAAACTACTATCAAAGCTGGAGATCAAGAGACCCCAGCACAATGGGAACACAACTGAGCAGCATGGAGATACTGAGCTGACGCTGACACAGGAGGGCAGTGTTAAAGGACTAGATGACACGACACCACCAGTCATTCCAGCTGCGTCCACTGAGCTGAGGAAAATTGAGAGAGCGCATCCCATGGATGGACAGTCTAGAAGGACGTTAGTCAGCTAAGAGAGCTGCAGAAGGGTGTTGTGAGAGACAGCTTGTGGGTGGAGAATAAGCTCAAACAAGATGCCCATAAGTCAGGCTCTTAATTACATATATATATTAAGACATTTGGGGGTCAATGGGAAAAAGGGAAAACATTAGCTTTAAAACCTTATCAATGGACAGAAGCTGTCCAGTGTTTTCTCTGAGTCTGAGTTCCTACTTTCTCTTTGTGTCTCTCACTCTCTTCTTTTTCAACATGGCATTCTTTCTGTTCATTTCTCTCTCTGTCTGCTGCTCTTTTTCTCTCTCTCCTGTATTCAGTGTCACTGTCTGACACCTCACTCATTTCCTGCCAAAGTATATTAAAAATAATTTAATAAAATGATCACACCTTCTCTATTTTTTCTTTGTATTTGAGTTTAGATAATTTGGATTTGAATTATAGAAATGCACCTCAAACAATATGTAACATAAACAATAATACTATTTAATAACACTATAATTATGCTAGGTTTGCGTTGTTAAATTGCGTCTATAGGTTCTGCTCTAATTACCAAAGAGCATGTATCTCTATGGTCATTAGGCTGAAATGGTTTGAATGTGATCGGGTCAGTTTGTATTTGTGGTGAACAGCACACAGACGTAATGATGGTCCTGTACCTGCTCTTCCTCTCTCATCTCCCTCACCTAATTTAGCTATTTAGTTATTTCATAATACACACATGAAGGATGGCAGGTTAAGTCATCCCCCTTCATTCCCCCTCAAATCACCTACTTCTCATAAGGTACTACTACTGAGCAGTCTTTGTAGTGTGGTGGGAGCATTATCCTATTCAGCTGTCAATGGTTTTAATGTTATGGCTGATCGGTGTATATATAAATTTGACTCAGTATCTCTCATAAAAATATCTGTGGGGAGTGTGTGGTCAGAGTTTAGAGGCCAAACTATGTTCAGCTACTGTGGTTAATCATTTTAAACATGAGTTGTCTGATTGAACTGTTGATACTGAATGTGTCACTGCCAGTGTATTTCATTCCACCAACATATCCAGTCTTACATTAAAATATTTGCTGCAGCAACTACTAGGTACTCACCTTGGTTAAGATTAAAATGAATGTGGTGTTTCTCTGAAGTACTCTTTGTTTGGCATACAACTGTACAAGCTATTGCAATCCTTCTATAACTTACAAATTTTCCACTTTCAATATCAATTTCTTCATGTTACAATTTTGTAATGTCTGTGGTTCTCAGTCTTGTTGGCTTGTGATGCCCTCAGATGGTGCTGTGCCTATGTGTGAGCCCTTGAAGGTTGATATATGGATGAGACAAGTCCAACCAAAGAGACATGTCTCCTTCACCACTTGTAGTTTTTTTTTAAACAACTATATTAATAATATTTTATTTGTTTAATATTTTGTATTAGTTTCACTTAGTGTCTGCTTTGTTCCTGAGTGAACTGTTTGTTTTAATAAAGTCAAAGCTGTTAGAAACCAGGTTTATGTATAAAGTTTGACTTCTGCTCAGCGCAGGACTCGAACCTCTTTAGCAGCCCTGTATCTTTTAAAACCAGATTATCTTATATTTATACTGTTGTCTCATTAAATAAATAAAGAAACACCATCATTTCACACACAGGCTTAGACGTCACTGACAGCCTTTACTTCGCTCAGTAGTTCCGGAAACCACCGAACATGGCCGACAACTCCCGAGGGTGTATACGCACGGTGTTGGGGATGCTGCTCTGTCAGAGAGGAGCCACCGCGAACGATCAGGAGGCAGACGGATAACGCTGTCTCACCAGGAACACTGAGGGAGGAAAACAGTCCCAGCAGCTGAACTGAGGATTTACCTGACACTCCGCAGGGAGCCTTTTTTCCCGTTCACCTCGGAGGATTAGAGCAAGTGCTGTGGGACAGAAGGAACTGGGAGACTCTTTCCTCAACTGTGTGTAATCGGGGGGGACTCTGTGCTCTTCTTGCCTTCAGCATCTCTCCGAAATGCAGACGTCCAGGGAACCCTATGAAATGGTGAGTTCAGACACGGTGTTTTAGAACTGTTTTTCCGTCTGAAGTGTGGGAGATGCAGCGCTGTGTGCTTACATGTGTGCAGCTGGAGGAGCGTCCTGCAGACTGGACGCGCTGCACGCAGGGCTGAATCACACATATTCACACAAGTCCGTCAACACTCACTCACATCCGACTTTGCACCCTGACAGAGTATTGACGCCCAACGCCATTCAAATGAATACTGCACGAATCAGTTCTTTGTCCGAAAGATTACATACATCAACAAAAAAGAAACTTTTATCGGCGAATTTTGTCATCAGCTTTTTCTTGCAGATGCTGAAACTGTTACAGAAGCGCAGTCTGCATTTATTCAAACGTGCTCTTCAGTGAAATACAAGTTAAGAAGTTTATCAAGATGAGTCAGAAGCTGACTTGTTTAACTCTGACAGCCTACAGGAAACAATGACTCACTTATGCATCGGGAATCTTTCCAAGTCAAAGCACCAGCCCGTGTCCTTCTATATGAAAAGGCATCTTTGGATCAGTGCTGTGCAACACAGCGTCACTTGCATAACGCCTTTGCATTGTCTCCATCAGGTATTAGTTTCAGTGCAAGCCTTCGATAAATCTCAGCATCTGCTCACACTCTGCGATCAGTCTGAGTCCGCTCTGACGCCTGGGACATGACAAGGATCTTTAAAAAAAAATATCTCGCTTGTTTGATGCATTTGTTGAACATGTGTGTGAGTGTGTATGTGTGTGTATGATCCGTAGTCCGAATTTTCATTCTGCAAGGTTTTTTTTTTTTTTTTTTTTTTTTTTTACAGGGTCATTTATGATTTAGTACTAACACCAACACGTTAGGTCTATATCGTGTAATCAACACTATGGCTATGTAACCAAATTACATCACTTGTATCAGTATTCAACTCTGGACTGGAGATCCAGTCAGAGCTCTGTCGTGTTGTCTGTGTGGCAGCTCATGTGTTCGCCAGCTTATAATTAACCAGTTATAGGACACGGCGTGACTCAGTATCCAGTGCTTCATTCTTCAGGCAGTTCTCCAAAGGGAGAATAGCAGGGTGTCCTTTTCATGCTCCGAATTCCAAAATCCTTGAGGACTGAACAAGGCAGAGAAAGAAGAGGAGAAAGAGGAGTGCATCGCTTTGTGTGACACAGTGAGAAGTGGCCGTCACCTCACCTGGATTTGACAGATCCCTAATTAGGCTGGATGGAGAATAGAGAAGACTAGTTTTAGGCGGAGTGAAAGAGTGCAACAGATGGAGGGAAGACGAGTGAGGGCAGTGAGGCTGGAGAGGAGGTGGAGTCACGGAGGCAAGATGTAGACAGGTGGAGAGAGTGTTTTCTGTTCTGCATGTTGGCAATCTACCATGGTGAGTACATCAGCAAGCAAGCACCCTGAATGTATGACGGAGAGCTGTGTGTGTGTGTGTGTGTGTGTGTGTTGCTCTGCTCATTTTAATGAAGGCTGCATGAGAGGACATCATTGACTTAACGCCTTCCCTAGCTCCTCACCCTAACCTAAAGTCTTACCCCTCAATCAGGCCTTTGACGTTGTGAGGACTGGCCAAAATGTCCTCTATGGTTGTCCACACAACCATAGAAACACATGTACACAGCTGCTGCTGTCTGCCAGTCAGTCATTATTAATTTGACCTGGCTCTTTCACATAAATCAGTGCACCAGTATTTTTCACCAGGAACAACAACTAAGTGGATAACCCCAAGACCTTACTGTCACATAACTAGCTCACAGAAATGTCTTTTATTTGTTATTTTGTACCATTATCTTAATATCTGAACAGCTTGATCAAGAACTGGGGCAAAATGCCCTTATTCACAGAATAGTGTCTGTAAATCCCAGTATTCTGTCAGATTCACCAGCAAAAAGGCAACAACAATATCACAAAGGTACAAACATACTATGTTATGGTATAATTGATTTTTTTGTTGAGTATATCATGACATTGTGTTTTTGATGAACTTTACCACCAGTCACATCAGCATCACAACATGTAGTCTTCCAATTACGGGCATAAAATCTGAGTCACTTACATCTTAGTTAAACTTAAATTCCCAACAGGATGCAACCTGACACACCAATTCTACTATGGACACAGTGATATGATAAATATTATCATATCAAATCAAATAGAGATAGATAAACACCGAGTACACAGTTATCATACAAGGATTCTTTATATGAAATAAAAGCCACATGCAGAGCAGCTGCTGGTCACTGGCATTTGTTATAATCCACTTCAAGACAGCGTCGCAGTTAAGTCTATGGATTATCCCCGAGTGCAGTTACTTTGTGTCTGGAGAGAAGATTTTGCTGTTGAATTTTCAAAATGTCATTTTTCAGTCAAACAAAACTCCATCCACCACCCCTGTAATGAGGTGGAGGCAGACAGAAATCTACATCTGTCTATGCACCACAAGAACTAGGAGACAAAATGTGTGTTTTTTAAATCATTTTTTTCATCTGAAATAATCAATAATACACTGATTGATTTGTCATATGTTTGCATACATGCCTATTTCACTTGAAGCTTCACTGTAAACAGTAGGCCATTAACATGTGCAAACAGTAGTACAAATTAATGTGATTTTTCATTGAACTTTTCCTTTAAGCCTTTACACCTCTGATCTCCTGTACAAAGAGAATATGCCATGTTTATTTTCCAGGTTCTCTTGCTGAAGCAGATGTGTTTGATAGATATTGGTTATTGACTGCAGACAGGTTCTGACTGAAAACTTGTGCTTCTTTGTCTTGATCACAGTTCCATCTGAGGCTCTGGCTGCTGGTATCACAGCTGTATGTGGGCTGGCTTCTCTCCATCTCTGCTTACACTCAGCCATCCTCTCCACTTTGATAAATAGTGTGTAATTTCAGGGATGAACAAGCATGAAAACATATGGATGGAGAGGGCTGCTGTATTTTGGCATTCTGTATATACAGCATTTTCATCCAGGATAGAGTTTGCACACTGAGACAAGAGGCATACAGAACTCTGAAGGCTGGGGCTAGATAGTGGCTGCCTTACTGGAGTTTTGAGGCCAATACCCATAACTGACAATAATACAAATCTGATAGCAATATATCAGCAATATTCTTTTTTATTATCTCAACACAAACTTTCCTCTTTCCAGCTCAAATGTGATGATTTGCTTCTTTTTTCCATCTTATGTGATAGGACATTGAGTATCATAGCATTTGGGTTCTGGCCTGTTAGACAAAAGAATTTCAATAATTAAATTTGAATATAGAAAAATTTGCCAGTCAAACATTTATTTCTGTAGTTACCTCTGCAATTTGACAGAATCTGCCAACACACCAATGTGTCAGTATATCTGTGATGACCTAAGATGATGTATCAGTTCATTCAGATGTTCAGCATGCAGCATGCTGAACCTTTAGTGTTCTTTTAAACAATTTTTTTTTTCAGGGCAGCTCACACACATTAAAATTCCTTTGTGTCATTTCTCTTGAGAAACATCACTTTTTGTTATTTTCTCTTGTAAACGTGAGAGAGAGCAGATGCTGGGCTCTCTGTTTTTATTTATCTGATGCCACAGTTATTTTTAAAATGAGATCAGATTACAGCAGGCTGTGATTTAAGTGTGTTTTTTAATCAGAGATTTTGCAACAACACGGACAACTGCTCCCTTCTATGATACAATCACATTTGTCTGTTGTATTGCTTCTAAACAACTACAGACACAATATGCATAATGTATTATATGTTATGTAAATCCATTCGTTTTAGACCCCCAAGAGGCATGGTTGTGGGGAATAATTTTCAGTTATCAAATTGATTGAAAAAATGAATCAACAAATATTTTAATACTTAATTGTTTAAATCATTTCTATCAAGGACATATTGAAAACATTCCCTGGTTCCAGCTTCTCAAATGTCAGTATTTTCTTATTTTCTCTGTTTAAAATAATTGTAAATTGAATATCTATGCATTTTTTGGACTATCCAGTATCCTAGGAAATACATTCATACTGGACTAATCAGTGGTGGAAATGTAATTTCCCCTGCAAGTAGGAAGGAGGAAAGTAAGTATTTTATTCTGTTTTATTCCAGTGAAAGTAGAAATCAGTGTCCCTGTGGAGCAGGGACCTGGTTTGATAGCAGCAGCCTCTGTATTGTTTCTTGTGGATATGATTGCATGGGAGTATTCAGTTTGCTTTGCATGTTGTGGTATTGTTCCTGAGCTGATTGACCTATCTAGAGAACAGTCCAGCTCATGTCGCTTTATTCCCACAATGGAACAGGACCCACAGTGGTCAGGCTGCTCACTGAGACTATTGTTTTCTGTGCAGTCAAAGTGTTGCCTGCCAGTGCTGTTGTTTCATCTCGCTTCAGAGCAAGGCCAAGATCCTATCAACACTGACAGACCTGTGATTTCCCCACTGTGACACAGAATGGTGTCTCTGCGATGGGCATTTGTCTGTGCAGGTTTTGGAAGTGTGCTTCTTGCATAAAGTAAGGTTTATGTACTCAAACAGGATGTTGGGAGGTGGACACAGCCTTCAGAGTGACTGTTCAGTAGCAAAGAGCCATTTGACCAGAACACAGTTATAGAACATTAAGATTACACGGGTACCTCAGCTCAGTGTAATATGGGTGTAATTATACTGCAGTCAGAAATAGAATGATTTGTTCAATAAAACATATTCTAGACAGATAAAGTGACAGGAGTGGCTGTATGAACCTGTTAGAAGGGCACAGCAAACCTGGGGCTTTTTTGGGGGTCTAGTTCCAAACTACTATCTGAATCTGTTTCTTTCACAAAAATGTCTATATATATGTATATTTGTGATATGAATGTAGAAATCCAAATACAATATAAATATTGAATGAACCGACCGGCTTACCAAACATAGATAGTATGGACTATGTATTTGTACTTACATTTGGTGGATATAGGAATGGGAGGGGTCTCACCAGTGGGAGAAATACATGCTTATAGGGCTATTTTACATGATTTTTCTTCTCTTCCAGAAACAGGAAGTTGTACATGTAATGGGAGGAGGCTCACAAAGTTTAAAATAAAGTTGGTTTAGTGTTATTGATAGAATTGTTTCATAATAGCTCATTTGGTAAATAGACTGTACTTATATAGCACTTTTCTAGTCTTTTCAACCACTCAAAGCGTTTCACACTACAGATCACATTCACCCCATTCACACACATTCATATACAAAGTGCTTTTTCTATACATTCACACACATCGGAGGCAATTTGGGGTTCAGTATCTTGCCCAAGGATACTTCAGCATGCAGACTGGAGGAGCTGGGAACTGAACCACCGACCTTCTGATTGGTGGGTGACTGCTCTACCTCCTGAGCCACAGCCGTCCATAATACACAATAAAAAACACTGTCCTTGTATTTAGTGGGAACCTGGTGAGATATGGTTGGTTTGAAGTGTCAGAAAAAGTTAAAACTGCCTTGTTAAAAACTGCAACAATGACGTTATCAACAACAAAAAAGTTTGTGTTAGATAAATGATTGAACTGCATGACATATTGCAGATTAAGGATTAATGCTGCTTGTTTACTCAATCAATAGAAAATAAATTGGCAACTTTTTGAGTGAAAATGCCAAAAAAATCGGCTGATTTCAACCTCGCAAATATGACAATGTGTAGTGTCTTGTTTGTGATAGTAAACTGAAAATCGTTAACTTTTAGACTAAATAAAACTCATTTTGCTTCGTATAACCACTGTCATCCATCCTGCCCTGTCAAACACTCAATAGACCAGGCCGAGTAAACACTGATTTTAAGAAAGACAACGTGTAAAATGATTGCTTTTTTCAGTAGTTATCTCTTATGGTGGGGCCATTGTGTTTCAAACTGGTTTAATGTTAAGCCCAACACTGGACCAAACTGATATAACAAATTTAACCACTAGGTGTCAAACTTGACTCAGCAGACTCTCCTGAGTAGAACTTAATGACACTGACACTGCGTCTCAAATCATTTAGTGCCCTTACATGTAGTCCAGTGTGTACGCAGTATATGGACTGGCATAGTGTTTGAATTTGGGCCGAGTAGTGTTGTCTCCAATCAAACAGGACCATTCATTGGAAATGACAATCGCAACTTGTGACTGCGATTGCTGCCTGCCAAAATATCCAATTTGCTCGCTGGGCTTAAAATTGTATGTTTACTTTCTTGTGTGTGCCCTGTTTCAACATGCTAATTTTTGCTGCCGTTGGCACCGACAGCATGTCCTCCTGACTCAGAAGCCATTATCACAAGTTTAAAAATAAGATGGTGGTCCCTCCCCCTCTGCTGTATAGCTTTATATTTGACTGTTTTGAGTGCGGCATTCAGATATTTATCATGCACTGCATATACTTGTCAGTGTTAACGCGCACTTCTGCACTCAAAATAGCTAGTGCAAGTGTGGTTGTATGTGAATTGAGACATAGCGTGAAAGAGCTCATGAATGAGAGTATAGTGATTCCAGTCCACTTGCACCTTTACTGATGACTGTCTAAGTGCACTTCTTCTGTCTAGCACTATCTTGTTTAGATTTAGTGCCTCTGGAAAATGCTCCTTGTATAATACCACCTTTTAACATGACTTTTTACCTGCAGTGTTTACATGTTGCCTTATCTATGTTTTTCGGCTGACCTCTGAGACTTGAGGACACTGCCTGCTTTGTGTGTGTGTGATAGTTACCTTGCTGAACTGCTATGGCTCACACACCCACATCAGCTGTACATTGGTTGGGATACTGCTACTGCCAGCTCTTTCTTTGTATGCTGAGCTTTTGCCTTTGATAATGGTCACCAGTTATACAATGATTGATTTAATTTTATTCTAAATTCATTTTACACATATTCAGGGTGGCAGCAAGAGAGAGAGAGACAAAAGGAGAGAGAGAGAGCATCCGAAATCAACAGGTCTTTATCCTGTCCATTCTTGCTGAGGACTGAGCACGTCACGCAGGCATCAGATGTTGAAACCAGAGATGATGTCCAGCAGCAGTGGGGCTTGAGGCACACGTCTCATGAACCTGTTAATATATGTGCAGAAATGAAAACCAAGATGTTTCACACATGGGCCTAAGTCTGACACATCTCCTCTCAACATCACCAAAAAACATATAAACAGACACAACATGTGCCATGCCATCTCCCCTCATCCTCTACTGAAATTTGATCTCCTTCCTGTAGCTGGCCTTGGCTCGGCAGTGAATTGTGGCTCCTCAGATACTAGTGGCTCCTTTAGTTTGTTCATAAATGTAACATTATGTTAATCACATTGTCATATAGCCTGTTACTAATGCAATACAGCTTGGATTCAGGGCTGTGACTGTGTTGGCACAGGTTGCTCATGTAGTCTATTTTATATGAGAACCTGCCATAATGACAAATGTCAGTTCAGCTGGTTCGTATAGGCTCAGTTTAGGCTTCCACACTGAACCAGGTGTGCAAAACCTGAAATCAACTCAGCTTTGGCTGTCTTGGTTTTACAGTAGTGTGTGACCATGTTACAGTTACTGAAGACTTTGCACTGTGAACACACAAAGAGTAATGTACCGGTACTAAAGGCTTTAGCATTTTGATTTTAAACAGTTTCGTTTGATTCTGAACAATATTTGAGGGGCTCCTCTGGGCCTGCATGCTGTGATATTCTGCTCCTGTTCAAATTGGGGTTCTAAATGAAATTTTGTTATGATGCCCCTTTTTTCTTTGAAAATTTAATTACAACCTGAAAAACAAACAAACAAACAAAAAAAAACCTAAAATAAGTAAATGTGTCACCTAATAGGTTGTACAAGCAATTTTAACACACATATAGGAGACTGGACCTCTGTCATGTCATGAATTGTAGTTGAAGTTTATAACGTGGGAAAATGTTTACATTTTCACTTAGACAATATAGTCACCTTCAAGTGAAGCTCGAGTATCCTCTTGTTTTGCTTTCTTTTTTCTCGTGCTTGCGCTGGATTTAAAATGTCTCTTAGATGACATCTGTCCTCCTGCAGTAGTGTCCTGCTCTGATCAGTGATTGGTCAGATGTCAATTGCCAATCATTGCAGCAGTGTGTGTGATATCGTAGATGACAGACCTGAGACCTCCTTTGTCTCCTCTCCTCTCAAACTCACTCAACTGATTTGACTTATCACCTGTGGAATTATAAGTCATATATTTACTGCAGTGTATCAGTTAAAAAGACTTGAGAGCAGAAGGCTGATAGCTGAGGGATGATGCCAGATAAACTTTGCAGTTAAAGCCAAAATGTTGTGCTGATATTTGAAATCATTGAAAGAAATGAGATCTAAAGTTTAGTGCAAACATAGAAATGAAGTTATCACTAAAAGAGTCAGCAGTGCCCGTCTGTATCTTCTCTGTGAAGACTTCCCTCCGCCCTCCTTCAAACTGGTGGATGTTATGGATGAATAGATTCTAGTGTTGCAACTGTGACCTGGATGTGCCCCTGGATGCTCTCTGAATATAAAATCTCCCATCAACATTGGTTCAAGGCTTTCACTGTATTAGGGCTATTCAGTCTTGAAAGGTGATAGTAATACCTGTGTTTATCAGATTAAAGAATGAGAATTAAGCTCTCAATAAAAATTCTGAAGAAATAATGTAATAAACATAAATTCAGTACTATACATCACTGAAATAGAATAAGATACAACACAAAACGCAACATTAAAAGTAGAAATAGTTAAATCACGAGTGTTACTTAAAAATTACAACAACAAAAGAGGACAGAAAATAAGCTAGAATCTCATATTTCAATCAGGAGTTGGTGAGACCAAAAACAGAGCTAAAAGAGTGTGATAGATCTTGTAAACTTAATCTCAGCAAGTCATTTCAGAGTTTAGGGGGCCTGGACTGCAAAGGCACAATAGCCTGTATTCACCAGATGGATTTGGAAACGACCAGAAGGCTACTATCAGCCAATCTAAGATGTCCAGGCTTATACAATGACATTTTACAATCAATGCAAAGATGAACAGGAGGTCAATGCAGGGAGGACAGAATTGGAGTTACATGATCAAGTTTTCTTGAACTGATGATAATTCTATCAGAACCAATTGGAAGCAATGGAGGTAAGCCTGAGTACAACCAGTAGGGGACATCAGAGAAATCTAGACTGGAAAAACTAAAGGCATGGATGATCCTGTGTAAATCCTCAAAAGACTACAAGGACTGAGCAAGCTTATTAAATTAGTCACATAGGCCAGAATCAAATAAAACACCCAAAAAGAGAACATTCAGAATGAGGTCTGAGATGTTTTTTTCTAGAGTTAGTCTTGCTGGTTAAAACATGCTTTTGCTCTTCCTGTGATGGTATATGTATGTAATTTAAGTGACAGGAAGCCACATTGCCTTTACAAAAAGCTGCCAAGTTTCTCCTCATGTTTATTTGCCTCACTGACGTTCCTCATTAAAAGACTCAGGGGTTCATATTTCCTGAAATAAAACCTAGGTTGATGGTATTTTTTGAAATTGTAAAAGGTGACAGTTGAAGACGAACCGCTAAATGAATACAGATGTATTAAATCATAACCACATTTAAAGTCTAGTAGCCCCCACAGGCTGAGATACTGGATGGAGCAAACCTTGACCTTGGAAATAGCAGTTAGAGCAATAGCAACATTATAATGATCATAATAATGCCAGTATAATTTTCAACATGCTAAAAATGTGTCACATCATGATCGTCACTACACTGCAATGTGTTAACGTAATTGTATCATGACTATGCACAGGCACAGATGAAAGCAGTATTAGATGAATGCAGTGAGATTAACAAAATATTAATTTTCAAAAATGATTCCCTGTTTCTGCAAAGCAAATAATAACGGCCTACATTCTCTTAGATTACCACTCGTCACTTTTATTGTGAGATAGCTGAGTCTTGTTCATCTGCTAATCAGTTGTTGTAACCAGTTCATTTTTGCAGTTTCAAAAAAATAGAAGGGGATCGATTCCCTTTTCCAAACACATCTTCAGTCGCACATGTTGGACCTATTCAGAGCAGCAAGGCCTGACTCAGAAGGAGCTCAGAAAAACAGAACTGCACACCTCCTTCAGCTGCTGGATGCTGTTTATTGGAAAAGATGGACAATCATCTGGTCACATAGTTTGTTACGAGACTGTGTGTTAGTAGATGTTAAACGCTTGCATATTAATGGCGGATGTTTTTACTGTTGTGGTTTGGTCTTTGAGATGCAGATAGATGTTACATGTTCTCTTTCTCTTATCTCTACTAACTACTGCATATACCCACACCTCAACATTGGGATCTTAGTGTTAATAGTGACATAGTGGAGAAAGATTTGCTTAGAGGCCAAGCTAGATACTAAAGTCTCTCAGTCTGTGCTCGTAGTCCTTTGTTTGCTCACTAGGAGTCAACCAATATGTTTTATTTTTCAGCAAGACTGATAGCAGATATTTGGAACTGAACACATTTGCAGAAAAAATGAAAGTCTTGGTGTCAGAATTTAGAATAATACAAACTCCAACACAAATCTTTGCTGAAAGAAAAACTTCAAGTGCATAGCAATAACAGCTTTGGAAAGCCTGTAGTTGGTTTTGATTATTTAAGTCCCATATCATAAAAAGGGAGATTTCCATGTCTTTCGTGATTATGAAGCAAGTCTAGGTGCCATATACTGTGAAAGTATCAAAATGTTCAGTCCACGGAGAAATGCATACAGCCCATATTCACAAACTATGCCTCTAAATGAACCATCACAGTCAACCTGGACCCACTGTCCATTCTTTTCAGAGATAGACACAACACCCTGTTCTTGCCAGAGCTCCAAAAGCCTGTGAGAGGAGATGTAAAACTTTACTAAGATGGTTTTTGGTTCATAAAACCACAAATATATCCTCTTATGGATAGCAAAACTTCAAATAAAACACCAGAGTGTCAAGTACAGGAGTTTTAAATGTTATAGGAATGATGGGGAAACTGAGATATTTGATTATTCATGATTGCTACAGCTGAATATGTACAAAAGCAATAAAAGTGACTATTCAACTCTAACTGAACACCATTTCTGTAGTCCATGCTTGGATTAATGCAGGTCTCGGATGCAGTTCTGTTACATCTAAAGTCTCTAACAATATCTCGCAGCTTCAGGACAAATTATGGATCAACAAATTAACTCAATGACATTTGCTATCACATTCAAGTTAGCTCTTTAAGACTCAACATTAGCTTATAATATTAGAATAATAATAACAACCAATAATACAATAGTAGTACTGATAGTGGTGATAATTAAAGTAGTAATTGCAAAAGTAGCAATAATACCAGAAGCAGTACTAGTAATTTCTAATTATAGCAGCAGGTGTTGAGTGGAGTTGTAGGAGCAGCAAGAGGATTGTCATCACAGGTCAGGTCAGAAATACCTGCAAAAAGTGACAGAAGAGGAGAGAGGGAGATGGAAGAGCACAATACTACAGGAAAGGGAAGATATTGAGTTAGTAACATGTAACATGGGATATGAATCCATACTGATGAAGAGAGTGAGTTAGAGAGAGAAGCTCAGTGCATCAGGGGAAATCTTCTGGGAGTCTAGGCCTATAGCAGCATAACTAAGGGATGGTTCAAGCCTGAGCTAACCCTAACTATAAGCTTTATCAAAGAGGAAGGTTTTAAGCCGACTCTTAAAGGTACGGAGGGTGTTTCTGCCTCCTGGACCCAAACTGGGAGAAGGTTCCACAGTAGAGGAGCCTGATAACTGAAGGCTCTGCCACCAGTAAACCAGCATTCTGGGAGTGGAATGTTCTGGTGGGATTGTAGGGGGACTATGAGATCTTTGAGGTATGATGGTGCCTGACCATTAAGGGCTTTGTAGGTGAGGAGCAGGAGTTTCAATTCTATTCTGGATTTGACCAGGAGCCAATGTAGAGAAGCTAACACAGGAGAAATATGGTCTCTGTTTCTAGTTCCTGTCAGTAATCATGCTGCAACATTTTGGATCAGCTGCAGAGTCTTTAGAGACTTGTTGGGGCAGCCTGATAATAATGAATTACAGTAGTCCAGCCTAGAAGTAACAAATGCATGGACTAGTTTTTCTGCATCCTTTTGAGACAGAAAATGTCTAATTTTGGTGATATTACGCAGGTGAAAGAAGGCAGTCCTAGAAGTTTGTTTTATGTGGGAGTTAAAGGACATATCCTGATCAAAGATAACTCCCAGATTCTTTACAGTGGAGCTGGGAACCAGGGCAATGCCATCTAATGTAACTACGTCATTAGAAAATGTATTTCTGAGGTGTTCGGGACCAAGTACAATAACTTCGGTTTTGTCTGAGTTCAGTAGTAAAAAGTTGCTTGTCATCCAAGTCTTAACATCCCTAAGGCATGCCTGGAGTTTGGCTAACTGATTGGTTTCATTAGGCTTCACTGACAGATAGAAGTTGTGTATCATCTGCATAACAATGGAATTTTATGGAGTGATTCCTGATAATGTTGCACAAGGGAAGCATATACAAGGTGAACAGAACTGGTCAAAGCACCAATCCTTGTGGAACTCCATGTCTAACTTCTGTGTACATGAAAGAGTTGTTTGTTATGTTGTTGTTAACATGTACAAACTGAAGCCTATCAGATAGATAGGACTTAAACCAGTTTAGTGCCGTTCCTTTAATGCCAATAAAGTGCTCCAGTCTCTGTAAAAGGATGTGATGGTCAATTCTATCAAAAGCAGCACTGAGATCTAACAAGACAAGTACAGAAACAAGTCCGTTGTCTGATGTGATCAGGAGGTTGGTTGTAACTTTTACAAGTGCTGTCTCTGTGCTATGATACAGCCTAAATCCTGACTGAAAATCCTTGAATAAGTTATTATCTTGTAGAAAGTTACACAACTGTTTTACAGTGTAGTGGTCAACTAGTCAGTTGATTGGTCGATATGCTTGGTTGATTGCAGGACAATTACTGTTGTTACTTTCATAAAAAGAATAGCACTGAAGGTCCTGTAATTAGTGCTTGTGGATGCAGAGGCCACTGTTGCAGCCTCTCAGTAAAAGTTACACAGTGCTGTTTTAAATATTTCATGTTGACTATCATTTATACGTTTACAGATTGACCTCATTGTGTAGCTAATGTCTTAGTCAGTGTGAAGCAGTTGTTGGACAGTGTGTCAGACAGGTTTTATTATAACTGTTTCATAAATATAATTACTACAGTATGTATTGTGCTGTCATCATTTACTTTTCTGAACTGAAGCTGTTTAAATATTTTGCTGGGCATTGTCCCATGTAAGAGACATTGAATTTCATTTTTCATGAATATCCCTCACAACAACCTGCCAGTTATTTGGACTTGGCCATGTGGCTGCATCTTCGCCTTATTCCAAATTAGGGCTGAAGTCCAACCACCAAACAGACCTGCTGCTGTAGCTGTGTGCTAGCACTCTGCAGGAAAACAAATGCTTCTGACAAGCAAACATGGCCACCAGCAGCTATTAGAGAGTCAGAGCTCTCCCCTTGTGGAAACACAAGAGGAAGATTAATTTACATAAACAAAAATAAAGCATGGAATGAATTATTATAATTTTTCCTGTTTGGATGAAATACTGTTGAGCCTGGATGTCTAATTACACAAAATGTTTTTAAGATGTGTTATTTTTGTTCTTTGCTGTATCATGAGTGATGTCTCTCTTGATTTGTGAAATCACTGATAATGTTTCACTTAAACTGAAATGATAAGCTGCTATAGATACAGTATTTAGTATGAACGGAAGCCTTTTCATGCCAAAAATAACTCTTATTCAGTGTTCCTAGACCTAGAACATTTGAAAAGCATTCAGGCTGCCATGGGTCACTAAATAAATTAATAATAATAATATCAGTTAGAGATAGACCGATATGGTTTTTTCAGGGCCAATATCGATTATTAGTAGTCAAAGAGGCCAATAACCAATATTTGGAGCCGATATTCATTTGCAGTGAAAATATTGGCAAAATTTTCAATAATACAAACTCCAACACTTAACATTTAAATGTCTTTAAGCATTAAGCTTATTAAACAGCTTTTCAGATTTGAAACATGTTAAAGGTTTTTTTTTATCTTACACAATAGACATCTTTGTTTTAAAATTCTAATAAAAAGTGCAGGGAGCTCCCAGGCTCAGCAGCATGTCTTAAAAAGTTAAATGAAAACAAATAAATAGCTCTCTAAAGTTTTCTACAGTAAATAACGTTTTCCAAAATTTCAATATAACTGAAATGTTATTTTATCTTTCACTTATCTTTGTTTTAAGTTCAAACAAAAACAAAAAGGGAGTTTGCACGGTCAGCAATATCGCTTATAAAGTTTTCTTATAAACTTTCACTGCTGATTGGCTGTTACCTGTGCCGTGGCTCTGCGTGTAACAATCAGATGGTGCTGTGGGCGGGACAATGCTGGAGACAGAGTAGTGACTGCAGACAGAGAGGCGCGGCTGCATCAGAGCCAAAATAACCCAGTTTTAAATTGATCTCTTATCGGCCATTGGATTTTAAAAAAAGGCAGATGCTGATATACATCAAAAGGTCTGGTTTATTGCACCTTGGGATTATTATTATTATTATTATTATTATTATTATTTGGCTGTGAAACAAGACCAGTTAGTATCAGTCATTCTCTAAACACACCAACATATATGTGAGAACCTCTTCATTTGGCAGTGAAAGTCAAAGTGAAAAATAGTGAAAGGTGTGTGTGCAAACTACTGTAAGTATGTTAGAATAAAATTGAATCAAAAATTAGGACTGTACCTCTGAAACCATGTGTGGATTCAGGGAATGTGGAGGTTTTAACGACCAAGAGGAGGTTTTGAGGATTCTCATATTCGTATTTTAAAAAAAGTTGAAGAGATGTGTGTTCACCCGGCAGATAGTTTCTATCTGTTATTGAGCTGCATTATAGGAAGAATAGGGTCTTGTATTTTTGGAGGTTGACAGATACTGGGGACTAAACACTATGATATCTCAGCCTCTGCTGCTCTGATTCTTTAAAAATCTGTCTTTTTGAAAGTGCAGTACAAAGCCATTGAAGTCACCCTTTAATAAAACATTACCACTGTAAACAGTAGTGTATTTGTCTATGATTGTGATGATGGACTGTATCAGGACTTCGTTAAAGGTTCTTGTTAAATGACTTAAAGGTTTTCTGTGGCAGCTCTACAGCTGCCTGAGAAAACAAGAAACAGAGTAATGCAGCACATAGCCTATCATGCTGGACTCTAATGACTCAAGTGCTCAAGCAGTGATCTTATTAGCTGCATTAGATGCTTCTTTCCTCATGAACAATATTTCAAGTAAAGCTTTACCCCGTTGCTCACAGGGACACAATCCATCGTCAATGACTTGTTATGTAATAAGGATTGATATTTATGGCTGTGCAGTACAGAGCCAGTGGTAGCAATATGAAAGCTGTAAAGGCAAGCATATGGAGTGTCTTTTATAGAGCTTTTATGGTGCTTCCCTCTAACAGGACACAGATAAGGTGTTGGAGTGGCCAGTTGTAAAGGAGAGAGAGGACAGAGGGATCTATCAGGCCTTGACATGGCCACTAGATTGGAACAGAAGCAAATGACTGAAATGTTAATAAAATATTCTCTCATTTCCTCAAAGAAGCTGTTTTTTTCATGCTGTTTGTTTTCTGGACAGATAATCAAATAGGCTTCATTTCATAGTCTTACTCTCACTATGGTTGGTCCAAGTGTCATTATTGTAATTTTTAACAGTATGAGCAGAATAGCACAGTAGTTCCACTCCCTTTCAATGTCCTTCACTCTGCCTTCACTCTGGCCTTTTCTTGTTGCCTGCCATGATTACTGTTTGAACAATGGTGTTTAGTTGAGAATTTACAGCAGGCATATAATGTGATCCTACTTGGATGCCTGATTCCTTCCCTTTCCTTATTATGGGGCACAATTGGCTTGTAGTGCAATAATTATCATGGCCATTACTGTAAAGATCATGTGATGCTTTGTCATGTTCTTACTCACAGCTTCTTGCCCTTATTGTATGTGAGCAGTTATATAGGTAGCTGGCAGGTGAGAGGCCTATAGCCTCATGTTGCCATTTTGTTTTTGCTTTATTCATTCAACCTGACATATGTTGACATGTTCTTTTCAGTGTCCAAAGAAGTTGTAGTAACAGATATCAGGAGCAGTTAACATATGCCATATACAAAGTGTTTTTTTATTTTTATTTTAATCAACCAGCTGTCAAGGAGCACAAGACCAGACCTATTTGAATGACATGTAGTTGAGGGATTACCTACATAACTGACTGTGGTCAGCTGCAGCTGGTGTGAGCATGAGCAAGGACAAAACTCTCCTCACATGATAGAAATCTCAAGTTCTCTTGCTGTTGTGATTTTCCTTCTCATCTTTCCCCCCAGCACTTACATTCTGAGTAAGTGCTGACATACAGTCAGCGTTAACATTCTGCACTGCTTCCTAATGCTCAGCGCCCAGCTGAAGGCTTCAGCTGGAGGACAGAGCATTTCTGCTTATTTATGAAGGGATCTGGCTGCGGCCCCTGGAGGCCCACTGGAACAGCAGGCATTATCAGTGGTAAATGGATCTGAGAAGGCTCCGGCCAAGACAGGCTCACGGCTGCCTGATTTATGGCTGGCGATGCAACAAACAGTTAGCAGTGTTACCAGCAGGGATATAAGCATTTTCATGGCCACAGTTCAAGTTTATTTCAGCTATAAATTCTGAAAGATATGGAACAAAAAGAGCAAGTGAGTTTATGACACACGGGATGTTGTTGTGAGCCGCCAGGAGGAAGCTGTGTTTTAATACCCTATGGACAAGGATGAATGGTCATTCTGCTCTCTTATCTCTGCTTTTTGTCTAGTACACCGTCAACATAAATATTCTTATCCTACAATACAGCAAAAAGAAAGATATCTTTGTATGAAAAGAATGAAGGTATTCTTGCATCCACATCTAAAGTTTCCCAACATGAGGGTTTCATAGCCAATATAACACAAAGGTACGTTCTAATCAGGGAGAAAGTTATTCTCTGTCATACATATTCATTCATTATTCAGTCATAAGCCTAGAGATTCAACTACAGATGCTGTCATTGCACACTGAAGCTGTCTATGGCTGACCTTTTGCTCTGGTTTTTAATTTGCATGATCATTTTTGTACTTAAAAAGGGTAGGGTAAGTAGCTTTATTGTCATTGTACAAGTTATAGATACAACAAACTTCAGTGAACAAACAAGAAGAACTTTTATTAGTATATAACTATGTGTACAACATACAGATACAAAAATTGTACAACAATGTAAAGTGGCCCTGTGGCCTTGGTAGGCTGAGGTAAACAGATAAAAACACCAAGCAGAGTATGGTCTGTATAATAATATTTGTGCTGAATGATTAAAGTCAGCAGAGGTTGACAAAGAAGATGGTAATTACAGTCTGTTATGTATTGTTGTGAGTTTCTAGTTAACTACAGAAACTGACTGAAGTGGACTGAATCATATGACCAGCAGCAATGAATACACATCCTCAGATGATGAGGAGCTCAAAAAGATAAATAATAGAGGGACTAAAAGACAGATATAAATAAATTAAATATTGTCATGGATATATGCATTATCTGAGTCCTGTTCTCTTGAACTACAATCAACGTATTCACATTTTGGTGAATCTGTAGTCCTGTTTGCACTGGAACCATGGATATACACACATCAAATACTAGAGTCATTTTGATACTGAGGAAAAAGTCTAACTGTTTGAATTTTAAAGGGGATTTTTTGTTATGACTTGGACATCAGAATATGGCTGTCAAATAAAACAGCAGTGTGTGGATGACATCAGTGTTTTTTCCTGCTTGAGCACTAGAAGTTTAAACACACCAATCTGCATGAATGAAACCTGGAAAGAAAATGAACCTCATGGATGTCCTCCCACATTTTTCTGTAGCCATTTTCAGGGTGGAACTTATGACATTTGGACCAACCATCTCACTAATAAGTCCACATTTTAAATGATACCTCACTGAGATCAGTAGGTGTCTGTTCTGCAATCAAAGCCTTGCTGGACTGCCGAATACTTCACCTGCTGCATAATTCAGTGTGTCTGATGAGGGGACACTGTGACTAATCTGTGTTTCAGGAGCTGTTGGGACTGGTGGTGTGCTCTGGATCTCCCCTGCTGAGAAGCAGTAGATCAATGAAAGTGATTAACCTCAGTGTGAATTACAAACAGCAGGTTGAATAAAGGGAAGTGTCAGGGCCTGAATTCAGCCTCTGCTCTCTCCCTTATCGCTCATTAGGGCCCACAGACTGTAATCAGTTCCTGACATTTATTGGCTGCTGGACAGTCCACCGGATCACATTTCTGCTCCGATTTCCAGTATCCCTGCAGTCTGGCAAGTTGGATGGAATGAGGCTTTTGCTCCACATTAGACAGGAAAATTATTTGTTTGATGAGTTTCCCTTCATCTTGTTCAGTGTATCACAAAGTAGAAACACTCTGCATGCTTCCAGTCCGATCCAAATGGCTGTATGTCAGGGATGAATATATTCCAGTGTCTGAATTGTGACCTTTGTCACCTCAGTTGAGTATTGCTTCAGTTTTGTTCATTTTCCTTCATTTTTTCTTTCAGGTGGCTACGTTAACATTAAGGTGACAGAATATTCATTAGCTAAATGTTCCCACAGACTTCTTGTCAGGGTGGTAAAACATCCTGCTCTTGTGGTCACTGTAACTGTGTTTTAATGTAGCTAAATTCATCATATAGTTTTTTTTTTCCTAATTTCAGTAGTTTTCAGAGTCTGTTATCAGACAGCTGAACTGGTAAAATCACCATTTAATGGTCACACATTTGTCAGAATAAACCAAAATACAGGTTAATGGCAGCAGCTGTGCTGTGAGATCAGCCATACATTTAAAATGAGTTACAAACTAAACTAAATGTTAGCAAAGTCAGTGCAGCCAAAAAGCATCTGTTACCAAGTTCATAGAGGCAGCGCTGCATCAACCTTAACTTTGTTTGTTGAAACTTGAAATCCTTGTTTTTGCTTTTGCACTGCCATCCTACAGCTCGGTTGGTTCTTTTTCTACTTGTAATTCTTAATTTTTAATTCTTAATTTTAACTTTACTCTTCTGTATTTATTGTATTATATATACATGTTGTATTTATCACCTGTTACGAACTCTCTGTAACATGCATGTCTTTCTCCTTTTTTCTCCTCTGTCTATGGGTTGTGAGCTGTAATATGGAACCTGAATTTCCTGAATTTCTATCTATCTAACTTGACCTTTACTCAAACCAACGTAATATATCAAATGTCAGCTCACAGACTTCAGTTTATCTTAGAGGATAGTTTGGACAAACAGAAGGTGTTAAATGCAGACTTTGAATTGGGAGAGTTATTGAGTCACGACTGATGATGAGTCTTCGAGAACATTAATGCAGGCCTTTTACAAATATTAATTATTAATCACTGATCAAGTCTAATAAATTTGATATCCATTTTAAACAGCTGCACATCACAGACTCCTCTGTGACTGCTGCAACATCAGTTCAGGTTTCCACACTATTTCACTGAGTTATAAATCAATATAATTATATTATATATATATATATATATATATATATATATTATATTCTGTGAAATGCCACCATGTCTGTATAATAGACATAGAAAGAAGTGACAGCATCAGACAGCATTTTCCATGTTAAAAACCATATCTATCCCATATATGACTGTAATCACACTGTGTGTTTGAGGCCTCACCACAAAACACTAGTAGATTTATGTTTGATGTGTCTGTGATTGTGTCTGTGACAAAAGAGGCTGCTCCACAGGCAGCAGGTAGTGAGCTGATAAACAGGACTGTGGCTTCTCACAGTGGGATTGTTGAATTGTCTTAAGAGGAAACTGACAGTTGTTGTGAGCCTGTTCATGACTGATAGCACACTATTGAGCTGTGAAGGCTCAAACAGGCCCAGATGTCTCCCTGCTGCTGCCAAATACCATGTTCCTACAAACTGACAGCTCCCCTGTAACAGAGGCACCCTGAATGCATCACAGTACAAAAGCATCTCCCAGCAGAGCTCACTCTCATTTTCACTGCTGTCTCTTCGTAATCTTTCACACAAATTTAATTAAATTCAATTAAAGTTATTTGGCTGATATTTTTGAAAACGATGTGTTTCCACCAGCAGTGGCATTGCCTTGAGTTCATTCCATTTTGTTTCAGGTTCAGTCAGATGTCTGTAGACAGCTCGCTTTCCTACTGACCACTGATCAGCTATCTGAGTGACTGCAGAGAGTTGATCCTTCTGACTATTATTCCTCTCTCAACACAATTTTCTCTGACAGTTAATATTTTTCAGACTCATCTTCTGTAACAGCTGTAACTCTCGTTTTTTTGACAGATTTTCCTGAAGTTTCATTTCTGCAGTAGAGACGTCAGGCGACATTGTGGAACTGTTTTAACTCGTCATGAATTTATTTCTGGCGGTGCTGTAGTTAGCACTGTCACCTCACATCAAGCGGGTTTGGAGGTTTGAGACCAGGTTTGCCTGAGTGGGTTCTGTGCGGGTACTCTAGCTTCCTCCCACAGTCCAGAGGCATGCAGGTTAGATTAATTGGTGACTCTAGGTGTGAATGTGAGTGTGAATGGTTGTTGTAACAGACTGGCGATTTATCCAGGGTGTACCCTGCCTCTTGCCTGGTGTCAGCTGGGATAGGCTCCAGGGTTTTATGGCAATGAAAGATTTGAGATAAGAGATTTTATTTTTGCAGTTTTTGGGGGGAATAAACAAGAACTGAATCATTACCCCCCCCCCCAGATAACATAATAGTAACTGTTTATTTCAAATGTGGGATTATAAAAAACAATGTAGCTGAAGCTCTTACCTGTCTTACCTTATCTTTTAGTTTTTAGGTTATGTCCAAAAAATGTCATTAAGTCACTTAAGTCACTTCACTTTCAGTATTTATTTGAAAGACCATTTCATCTTATTGGGATTTACTCAGAACAGAATTCATTCATCGTTCATTCATTTTACATTTTCATTTTGGTAGTAATTATGCACCTCTTACTTTGGATAATTAAATATAGATTTTATTGTCATAAACAATGCACACCAAACTGGAAAGTGAAATTTCAATTTGATCAACTTGATCAATTTTTAAAAATGTAATTATAAATTGCAGATTAAAAATGTTAAATTAAGAGTAAACTTAAACTTTAGTGTTGTTTTTAGTGTTGTTTAAATTAGTGTTGTATCATTAAACCAGACATAAAATTGTGTTCCTTATGTGTAACATAGAAGACATAACATCATTACACTAAACACAACTACATTATTGCTACCTGTTTACATGAAGTGTACTACGGCATTATTTGCATTGCATTTGCATTGCAGAGCCACATAAGTCTTATTTTGCTTTTACAATTTAATTATCTCACACTACGGAGGAAACAAATTTCGACTGCTTGAATTCAAGATATTGTTCTTTCTGTCACTACTCTACATGACCACAGATGAGGGTTGGAACATAGATTGTATGATAGATCTAAAACTTTATCCTTTGGCTCAGCTCCCTCTTTACCACAATGGTACAACATCCACATTTCTGCTGATACCACACCACCAATCCACCTGTTGATCTTTCTACCTTCATTTGCAAGAGTCACCACCATATCGTGGCCTGACCCTGGGAGCAAACACTTGAGAAAGTTATGTGGTTCTTTAGCTGCCAGATGCTCCACTCTGTTCACCAGCTAGTCCCTAACTGGGTTTTTCAGAGCTTTTTCACTGCTGCTGCTAAAAAATTAGGTTCATGATGCAAGTGAGACTGAACCAGAACAGTAAAGTTATGGGTTGTGAAACTAAAAACAATCAGTCGAAAAAAGCTAGATTTATTTACATTTCACATTATACTCCTGTGATCCTTTGTTAATATAAAACACTGAAAAATGCAGCTTCAGAGAAAATGAGATTAAGTTCACCACTTTAAGTCTACTGACAAGAGGATACAAAGACCTACAACTTTTCAATTACTAAACTTTTTTTGTACAGTAGGATCAGATAACATGTGAGAGAGATGTCAGTGAGATCCATGAAGAATGGACAACAAAGAGACAAAAGAAGATATGGCTGTCATGAGACATTCACCCAGCTTACCTTTACCATCAGCACCAAACAAAAACCTTGATACAATCATTTTTATTTTCATACTTAGCAAATCCTGGAGCTTTTCTTGAATAAGAGGCTCACTAATAACTCTCTGTAGATTTGCTCTGTGTTCAGAGCAAGAGTTCACACAGTACAGTGTGTGTTTTCATTTAAGCAATCTGTAAGTCTTTTCATCAGTATTCTAATGAAGGAGAGGAGCAGGCAAACAGCACTGTGCTGTGGATTTGAGACTAGCTAACTGGTCATTTTAAATTCTAAAGAGCATTTATTTCTGTCTTGTCTCTACAGTCACAAGTGCTGATGCTGTGTTTGTTTAACGAGCTGCTGTGAGTGTTATAAGAAGCTGTGTTAAGAGCAGTGATGGTGGATCACATAATTCCTAAAATGAAATGCTGTGTGTGACGTGATGGTCAGATACTGACATTCCTCTGCATGATAAAGACTACTTGTAGGAACACTGAGGTTGGTGTGTCACTTAGTCACTATCATCTCTGTGGCCTCTCTTACCACATATCAAGATGTAGCTGAAGCATGTGCTTGTCCCTGCAACCCTGAACTGTTCTAAACATTACCCAGAGAAGCTGCATGTATGAATGCAAATATCTGAATTGGCTGGACAGGACATTAAATGGACTTTACCCTGCCAGCTTATCTGTTATGAAGTCTGTGCCGTGCCTGTCTGAACAGATGTGTGAAAAGAGCAGGTAACTGTCAAGACAGTTCAGGGGCGAGTGGGCATGCTGACAGTGTTTCTCCTGCACACCCTACCCAGATGCCACCCCACCTGATTCTCTGGACATTGTCCAGAGTTCATATGTGAAAACGACTCCAGTGACCTTCCACATTCATATGCTTCCACTTGTAGAGCACAGCAGTTACAAGGCCAGATTAAGCTAATTCTAATAGCAGCATGTCAACATGCTCACAATTGCTAATATACTAATGTTTACCATTAACTCTGACACAAAGTACAGCTGAGGCTGATGGGAATGTCATTGTAGGTATTTGGTGATAAGCAGTAGTAAAAAGTAGTAGACAAACTGAAATGTTGACCTTCTGTTGGCGCTTGGTGAAAAGTATGAATTTCATACTATCCACCCAGACTGACATTATCCACCCCTAAACCCCACTGCTAGGGTGGTTAAAAAGGTGTGTGTAGATAAAGCAGAGGAGCATTGGAGGTGGAATGAAATTTGATATGGAACAAGGACTGAGATGTGTTGTCGAGAGATATTGAAAATATGTAAACACACCTGTCTCTACAAGATACATGCATCATCCTTCCTCATCCCAAGTGTGATTACATCAGCAAGTGGTCTGTGGTGGGTGCAGAGGTCTATGGTAAGTCTCTTTTTCCCTGAATTGTTTCTTGAAGCTGTCCAATTGGACTGATTGTGAATGTGGACATGAATGCTTCTTTAACTTCATTATTTAGAGGTGTGTCCATTGTGTCGGGTTCAGAGATAGATGACTTCAAATTGTGGCATGTGTAAGATGAATCAGAATGAATAATCTGTGAACCTGAGTGGAAACTATGTGTAAAACCTTGTATGAGGAGATTAATAAATGGGGAGGAAATGGATTTTGACTGGTGTAAATAGAATGGGATTGCTGAGGAATAAGAGAGTTTGAATGGTTTGGTATGACCTGGCCCTGTGTCAGGGATGATGAGGGAGGCTGGGCTTTACTAAGGTTGCAATGCTAGGAACCCAGAAGTGCTCTGGAGATGGAGAGCAGTGTTTTGCTGTGGGTCTGTGAATAGTTGGAAGAGTTTTGAATTCAGGTTGTGGTGGATTCACCTGCTAGTGGAGCACCTAGATTTTGAACAGGTCAGGGAGAGGCGTGCAGGATGGGTGACATCCCCTGTACACCAAGGATGGGATCTTCCCCTGAGGCTGACACACTGAAATTGTGTGAAGATGAAAGCGCTGGGGAACGTAACTGCTGATGGTTGCTGATGGGCATTAGGAGATGGAGAGGACACTTCAGGAGTTTGCTGATCTTCAAACAGATCACTATCTAAAGCATTAAGGAACTCCTGATCCACACTTGAGGAGTTTTAGGCATGGTCTTTGTTCCCAAAGTTACTTATAAATTTGAATTGAAACTTTTATGCTCATCATATCAATAATTTAAGCTTATTAACAGAATTACAGTAGTTTTTATTCATAATTGTTCTGAAGGGCCTTCAGTATTTGGACGATAGCTTGTGAAAAATAAGACATGCAAAGTAAGCAAGCTACAGCTGTTATTTCAGTGTGTCATATACATGTTTAGTCAACACTGCTGTATCACCTGCGGCTCATCTCACTTCCCGGTCATAGCTGCAGCTTGGGAACATTAATTAGGCTGCCACTGAAAACTGTTTCTGTCTTCCCAGTCCTTTTGAGTTTTAGTGAAAGCTAAAACAAGAACTTTAGAATTGGAAAACAAAAATGCTCAATTCTAGCCATGCCTAATGTTTCTACATTGTTCAGTCCACTTACTGATATAAATATGTATTAATTTGAATTTCCAAAGTATAACTAAGTTTTTTTTTTCTGTTTGTGAATTGTGAAAGTAAGGGATGTCATCAAAATCAAAACTGTGTCTATTGAAATTTGATGAATGAATGTTCCCATGATTTTGACAGTGGTGCAGAAGGTAATTTTTCTTACTTTCTGACTGAAATCACTGGAATGAATGCTGTTCTTATAGCTATATTAGCTTATCACCACAGATCCTCCCTGTATGCTGACAGTATTGTTGTGAATGTATGAATGAGTCTCCGAGCTATTACGGATTTATTTTTTTATTTTTTCAGGATGTATTTATAAACTGGATATTGCTTTTTTTACAGGTAGCAGGAAATTATACTGCAAGCAAATCTCCACCCTTTGAAAAATGTGTTTGACTAGGTTTGACAGCTCTGACAGTGTGTTCATCCCCACAGTCTGCACTTTAACTGTAATACAGCAGGTTGAAAATGGCAATTGAAATAAATGTATTACATATTGGTATCCATGCTTGTATTTGGATAAAACATACATCCATGGTGATGTATTTAGTGCAGGCTGTGTACTACTTCATTCTTGATTTGATGTATATGATTATTAGTATGGGGCATCTAATCAGTAAGTCTTTAGGTTAACATAACAAAATGTCAATGTGTTCTCTGTGTTATTATTAGTATGAATATTAATGATCCCCCAAGGAATGTTAATGTTTTTTTGTGATTCACTTATTCCCACCATCAAGTTGGAATTTCTACCTGTACACAGCTAATATCTATATGTGTACAAAAAAACACAACCAGCCACAGTAAAACACAACCAGAAACACACAACCAAATATAGAAAACCACAACCAAAGACAGAAAATAAAGGTACAGACAGCACAACCACATGCTGTTACAGTATGAAATGCTGTATAAAAGGAGCTATGACAAGCCTCTAGGTTTAGAGGTTGGTGAAAGGGCTTCAGATTGTTATCCCCTCTGCACACAATCAGACTCAAATACTGGAGGAGAGACGGGAAATTTGAGAGAGTTGAGAGACTCTGTTGTATAAAAATGTCAGCTCACCTCAGCCTCAGACAAAAGTACTTTAAACAAAAAGGAGGAAAAGTTGATTGTCACACCCAACAGCTTCCTGATTCTTTGTAAGATCATTTTATCAAGCTGCAGGGACTTGAATGTGAGTCAAATGCAAATTGTGTCTGAGCTTCATGATAAAATGTCATTTATCAACAAAGTAGGAAGTTTGAGCAGAGATAACAGCACATGAAAGGCAGCCTATTTTCCATGATCTCTGTTTTGTTGGAAATGTTCTGCAGGCCTCAGACAGGAGCTGCCGTACTGGGGTGACCTCCCACACTGTTACTAATTGCCTCCCACCACTTGTCTATAAACTCATTCTCATCAGTCACAATTGTCATAGCCTATTTGTCTTTACTCTGAGGTTTTAGTAGTGTGACACGAGTGATTTCTTTGGCGGATATGAGTCATGACCATATGTCCAGTACATGATGTGCCCATATAGTCAGCTGTGAGCTGAATAAGGAGAGGACTGGCAGGGTTCTGGCTCTGTTTCTCTGGGAGCGTGACGTCCCCGGTGGTAGGAGGTTTGGCTTCTGGCTTGACTGCAGCCTGGCCCAGGCTCTGAGGGGATGTGACCCACAGAGCCTGGCAGAGCCCTGGGCCCTGGCAATCTGCTTCTCCCCTGGATACTACTGAGCAGGGCTGTGGAGCAACGCCTTGTATGTCACAGCATCAGGGGAATATCATGCCAATAAAATAGCAGATAAACAAAGCAGTACATTAAGCACTAACTCTGTGCTTTTTCAGGCCACACCCTCAGTTAATTTAACATTTTTAGATGGCTTTGAATAACTGTTTCAAAGCCATATCAATATTTTGACTGGAAATTTAAAAAAGGAATCAACTTTTCTCAACTTCCTAAAACTGTTGCTAATTGGAAAATGTTCTATGTAGATGTACTGTAGTCTTTTAAACCCACTGGATTCCCAGAATCTAGAAAAAGGACAAACATAGATGCACATAGATGAGCCATCACCTTAAAGAGTCTCAAACTATACAGAGAGCCAAAATGAGACTGCACTCATTTGTCATTTTACTAGGAACACCAGTCTAAAGCAAACATGTAGTGCAAGTATGTGAGGGTCTGCTAGTCTCCAAGAAATGTGTATTTCATCATTAGAGGATGTATGCAAGGATCTCACAGACAGTCTGTGTGACAACTGTGCTATAAGGGTATGATGATTTTTTGTTGAAACTTGTGTTAAAGAGGTTTTGATTCAACTGTGGCATCATTTTAAAGACTAAAATGTGTGGTGCTGTTGAACAGTGTTATGTTGACAGGTGTTCTATTAGTTTGTACACCCCATTCAAATCAGACAGTAGGCTAAACAACAGACACACACTTCATGAACACTGTTTCAACTTCAGCAACTAACCACTAAAACTCAACTATTTAATGCATCAGTTGTGAAGTCCCTGATTTGACTCACAGAATGTCAGTCAACAAGTCATTACAGTTTTCTTTAGCTGCCTCACAGTTCACACACGGAGCAGTGCAGCAACAGTGTGACAAGCTGTAAACCTTACAAGCAAATCTTAAATCTAGTCTTAAAATGAACCACAAAACTAAGTATGATGGAGTTAGATGCTTGATGGAAACAGCGGGCAGAGCAACAGCATGATGCAGGCAGTGTGACTAGTTTCGATGCATGTTGCTGCATGCTAGCTGTGAGAACATGCAGCGGAATCTACCAGTGTCAGGATGAGTTAAACCTGGCTGACAATGTCAGCAGCACAGCAAGAGAGAGAACTGAGCTATGACCAAGACACCAACTTTATGTCTGCAGTTTTTCCACTACATACATTTTTGCTATATACATTTTGTTGTGGCAACCTGCCACAGGAAAACTATTGCAGCTGCTGCAAAATTAAAAAGTTGCAAAATACCCGGTTGAGCTGAGAGAGAGAGAGAGAGAAAGAAGAGAAAATGGTAGAATGAACTAGCTAACATTAAGTCAGGTTTGTATTTGTATTGGAGAGTTTATCAGCTTTGTACTGAACAAAACCGAGTCAACTGACAAAATTCTTAGTCAAGTACAGCCCTAGTTTCAACGCAATGGGACATTATAATGCAGGATTGGTGACTTCATTTAGCATTTTCCAGGAGTGTGAAGGTTTTATCTGAAGAGAGATTGTGAAATCTTAGTTGTACCCGAGCACATTACATACAGTGCGATTGCAACTGACTTGAGGACACAGATGTGACTACATCCTGTTTTCAAAATAAGGTTAATAAGATAAGGTCTTTGAAAGTGTCCAAGGCTGCCAAATATCAGTATCACTAATCATCTGCATTTATATCCCAGCTCACTGACATTTGCAACCAGGAACTGACACTAGATCAGTTTATTGGAGAAATATTCAATCTATCTATAGGTCAAAAACACAACCTATTTCCAGGATTTACACTTTTCTTCAGCCTTGATCCAGAAAAACACATCAGAGGCACTGCAGATGTAACAGAACAGGTTTACACACACACACATACACACACACACACACACACACACACACACACATGGCGCCATAGATTTGGGACTGAGGTGGCAGCAGTGCAATGATTACAGTGACCGGGCTGTGACTGGAGGGTTGCCAGATTACTCTCCAGTTCTTGTGTTTTCTCTGCTTCAGTCAGAGTTCTTGAAACAAGTCTCTCTACTTGAGTTTCAGCTCACACACTAAGCCATTTAAACTTTTTATTTCAAAACACTGAACAAATGTGGCAAAGAACCTTTATCTAATTCATCAAAAGAAAAAGTGGGGGCCAGTAGCCTTTACTTTTTATTGCATGTAAAGTAACCAGCGTAGTTGTCATCGACTCAAGTTCTCTTAAATTCACCCAGTTCACCACAGCCACTCTGTGTGTCTGTAATTCTAAACTAACCACCACTGCCTTTCACTGGATGCAGAACTGCGACTTTTGATCCCAATAATTCATCATTCCAACTAATTAGCAAGAAATGTAGTGTACATACAATTACATGTTTTTGCCAAAAAAAAGAGATCAGCTATGTGTCTGATGTGAGGGAGAACTCCAACATGGGATGCAGTGTATGAACAGAAAAGAGACAGATGGAGTAGCACTTGTCAATGATTTAATATGCAGCACTGTGAACCTCTGGTAAGACTTTCTAATTTCTTGCAATTAAGAGCTGGTTTTCCCATTAAACCTGAGATAAAGAGTTGTAAAAAGTCCTTGTCCTCTCTCTCTTTTAGTCCTGTTGACACTCAGTTGTGTGACTGAGCCTTACTTTTAGTCCTCCAGCACCCTGCTCAGTGGATTGTGGGTGTACATATTGATTAAGGAGTAAATGATTGTGTTGCATTGCATGTCTCTGCTGCAGTTGGCTGGTTGTCTACTGATACCAACCAGTTTATACCAATTTATACAGATATTTGCTGTGAGACTCTGTCAGAGGCCTTTTCACCTGATTTCAACTCTCCTTTATACCTGGGGCTAAGCTAAGAATCAGCTGCTGCCACTTGGGTTTCATTTATTAATACTGGCATGGCATGTTTTGGCTCAGTACAAACTGAGCCAGGAAGCTGCCAGCCACGGCTGCTGTGTTGTTGGCTGTTTCCTGGTTTAGCCTTGCTGCTATGCTGTTCCTGTTCAGATTCCGTTTGTGTTAAGCATGAATTATTGGTATTTATGGCTTCTGCACGCTTGCAGGTGATGTTGTGCTGCTGGCTCCTCAGTTTGCTATTATAACATTGAATCTCTCTATTCATTTATTTGCTGTGGTATTATTCAGTGAAGTTAGTGTAGCAGTTGAGCTCTTTTCTTTTGCTGTATACCAAATGATAATAGAACACTACTGTAGGGGCTGAATCTATCTTGGGTATGTTTTGTCTTTGTGGTTTGAAGCTGTTTTAGTTCACAGATATTATTTATTTAATGGATCTTGACAAATGTATTTCGCTCAAATGTGGTTATGCTGATCACTTACAGGATATTTCCCTTCTACCATGATGCTATTTGCATTTTGCAATATGTTCTTTGGAGAGTAATCATCTGTTGGTCTGGGGTTTGTATGTGCTCCCTGCTCATATTGATTAAGTAAGGAGTCCATATCTTTCTGCAAATCTAACTGTAACCATTCCTTAGAATTGGTTACTTCTTTGAACTAAGTGTTCAGGAAGAGCACTAATGCTTATACTGGCTAATTGACTATAGGTGTTTGCAGTACACTTTCCAATGATTGGCTCATTCATAGCTTTTTAACTGCTAACATCTCGTCATATGCATTTGGGAGTACATTGTGGACATTATGCTCATGCTGTTTGCTGCTGCAGCTCCTTCCACCTCCTCCGCAGCCTCCTCTTCTTGTTACTTTGTGTTGCTGCTTTTTGGTAAAGTTCATGTTCATGTATGGAGGATTATCTCACTCAGCAGACTCTGCATCGCTGCTCGCCCTCATGAAGAGTTCCCTCAAACAGTGCAGCCTTTCCTTAATGTAATGGTTGTAAATGGTTATTTCTTCATGTAAGCATTACCCCCTTTACACCTGATATTAAAATGCATCTCGGGTGATTGTATTGTAATCGCATAGTGCTTGACCACATTAAAGTACAGGGTGTAAATGCAGCCAAGATGCTTTGATGGCACATTATGATCCAGTCACCCACTGTATCATAATAACACACTTGTGACCTCACTGAACACAAGTGTAAATGCAATTGTGTTGTTAATCCATATACAAGAAGTATGTGGGCATTAATGTTTAGCACAACCACTGTTGTTGAAGACAGCTTCTTCCCCACTTTGAAAATAAAACTTCTTATTTATATTGTTTGCTGTTGTTGTTTTGAATGCACAAACAACAGGAAGATGTAACATGAGCTGGACAGTGTCACTGGCTCTCAATACGGACACTGGACAGTTAAGACACATATTCATACCATGTGTAAATGTTAGGTTAAAATCATTTCTGGATACAGACTAGATATGAGACACATTTTAATGCCTGTAATAAATGGCATCTTACTGTTGTCCTGAACACACAGAGTTTCAAATATGAATACAGCAGCTGAGGAAGATGATGAGTTGAATTCAACTTTTGGAACATGTTGAAGATCCTACAGTCATCATGTTCTTCTGTGCCTAATAATGCATGATTACATTTCTGATGATTCATACAGCAACCATCTGCAGTTAACTATCACCACTGTAGTATGTACAGCATAAACACTTTTATTTCTGCAATAATTTAAAATTCAGTCTGTCAGTTTAACTGTATTCCATTTTAAATGATGATCCTGGAAATGAAATGCCTGGGTATACTGCAGGGTAATGAAACACAAATAAATTAGGACTTTTAAAACAACATGTTTTATTTGATTTAAAATGTAACCTGTGCAGTCTCTATCATTTTTTAATTGATCTATGATTTTGCATGGAACTGTGTACCAACACACCTGTGGATTAGCACTCCGACAAAATCTGAATAAATGCGTGTGTGTCATTTTAAAGGTCTATATTGGTTTATAAAATAATATGTTTGAAATAAACAGTTACACGTAGGAGCTTTGCATTATATATTCAGTGGCATGTTCAGTGTGTAGGAGCACACTAACCTGCAGTTTGATCTGTCAAAGGTTAAAAGGTTACAGGTGCTGCCGTCAGAATCCTGGGAGGATTTGATCAGCTTTGACAGAAGCAGCCTGAGTAACACTGAAGCAAGTTGGAGCAGCTTTTAAAATGCAGTATTCCAACAGAGATATATATGTTTGTGTTGTTTGTGTGCAGGTGTGGGGGTGTTAGCCACTTTCAGTCCCTGAAGGATTTGAGGTTTTTCTCTAAATGTACACAGCAGAGGGAGAACTGGTTGCTGGCTTAGAAGGATTTTAAGCTGGAAATCCCTTTGGGGATGTTGCCATTGAAACACCTGCACCTCTGTTTGTTTTTTTCTTTGTGCTGACAAGAGGAATAATTTTGAATTAGTTTCACATACAATATAATGCAAAATGACCACAGCAGCTTAAATAGGAGTCAAGACAATGTTTGTAAGTCTTCATGATGCAGTTGTGTTGTCTGTACAATGACAGGGGGTGTCACCCATTGATACATTCAACTTCTGTAGTAAGAACCACCTTTCATTTCTGATTTAATTTCTTATTCTTGCAGTGCAGGTGTACACCTGTATTTTCTGATCCAGGTAAGACAATCAAGTTACAGATGGGATGCTAATACCCGGTGTAAATGGGATATCATGAGGTAAACAGGTATACAGTGCTTCTGTTAGTGGAGATGGGGCTGTTTTTCCCATTGAGGATATTGTGGATATTTTGATTGTTAATATGATTGAATATTAAATCATATTGACCACTAATTTGACTCCATCCTCATGATTTCACAGGTGTCCAGAGCTTATCCATCTACTGGATTCCAGTACTTCGACACATCTCCCTCTCAGTACTGAGGCAGAGTGTATTAGAGCCTTTTGCTCTGATGTCACAGAAGCTGTAATAAACCAGAGAGTGTGGTTATTGCTGATTGCTGGGAAGTGTTGCTTACTTCTCTTTCTCACCTTTTTTCCTAATTGAAAATATGTCAACTATAAACTGAAAGTCTGACTTCATTGATTAGCTCATAAACACTAATAATGAGTTTGTGCTCCTCAGGCATAGAGGTCTGGATATCAATTTCTCATCAAGACAACTCTGACAGATTATTTTTTTTTTTTAAAAAAGGTAGTTTTTATCTGTTTCCCTCACTGCCTGTTTTGTTTCTGTTAGCATGTACGGTTAAAATAGACACAATTTGCTGTTGCTCTGGAACTGAGAGGAGCTCTTGACAGACAGGATTGCTGGTTGAAGTGTGCTGGTTAATGGCATGTGGGCAAACAACCTTTGCATGGGCAGGTTTAGAGAGATGGTGCTGGTCTGCTGTAAGAGTGCCTTTTCTACTGTGCACTCAGAGAACCTTTCTGTATTAGCAAAACTGCATCATGAATGTGAATGTGTTGCCACTATTATAACATTTTAACACCTGAAGTCATGCACAGAAGCAGTTGCTAAGTGCCAGCTATTAGGAACTGGCCTGAGTTGTCCAAATAAATAGGATTCATGATATATTTCCTCTCAGAGGAGGTGGTTAATTTCTCACTGTGACTGTACTTAAGTGTAGATAAAAATGTAAGCAAAGGGACAGCTCACCAACTTACTTCCAGTGATATCTAGCCATAAAAATGTTTGCTGATGGTCTGCAAGTAAAATTTCATGGCAAACTGACCATGAGATATTAATATTTCTTTTTGTAAATATTGTTTGTTATATTGTAAGCTTTCTGAAATAACATTTACACATGGCAAAAATAATAAGGCTACAGTATATTAGTCAGTCCTTTGTTCTCAGTTTTTCCTATCTTCATAGGAATTATTTAGCTGGTGTCTGATCTGCTCCTGTTTTCATTTGCCTTTGATTCTGTTATTCTGCTAGTTCAACATGGGTGGAACAGTGGTGCAGTGGTTAGCACTATCGCCTCACAGCAAGAAGGTTCCAGGTGCAAGCCTCGGTTTGAGCTCGGGGCTTTTCTGTGTGGAGTTTCCATGTTCTCCCTGTTCCTGTGTGGGTTCTCTCTGGGTTCTCCAGCTTCCTCCCACAGTCCAAACACATGCAGGTTAACTAGTGACTCTAAATTGTACGTAAGTGTGAATGTGAGTGTGAATGGTTGTTTGTCTCTGTATGTGAGGCCTGTGATGGACTGGTGATCTGTACAGGGTGTACCCTGCTGCTTACCCAGTGTCAGCTGGGATAGGCTCCAGCCCCCCTGCAACCCTTGATGGATAAGCAGTGTAGATAATGAATGGATGGACATGAGCATACCCCTGTCTCTAGGGGCATGCTGCTACTAGTATCCTTAACTGCTCAGACTCAGAACCCAGCAGAGTAGAATTGCCTAGCATCCTGTAATTACCACTTGGGGCTGCAGAGGCTGCCATTGCAGAGCAAAAGTTACATAGTTTTACTTTAAGCATACTTTTGTATGTACGTATCACCAGTAAGAAATTAACAACCCAGCTGTTTCAAGGTCTGTGTGATGGGATTAGCTGGGCTAGGGGAGAGATGCTAAATACCTAACTATGAAATTTCTTGTGCAGTAGTGGAAATTTTAAGCTGTTAGTGGCACAAGAAGAAAACTAGTGTGTCAATAAATATGGAAGGATTTATCCCCTAGTGAGCATGACTATGAATGGACTTAAGAGTCTTGGAGGCTCACACAGAGTAAATATAAGTTGTTGTTGATACTGGGAGATGACACACCAAGATGTGAGAGCAGCAGAAGACAAAAAGTTGTGCTCTGTGAGATGTGTGCAGATAGAGAATGGCTGTGTTTACCAGGGTGGGGGTTGGGATTTGGGGGTTGATATGATTGTCTATTACAGCTGACTCTACACTTTCATGACAGCACCTAGGGACAACATCCTTACACACACACACACACACCCTCACACACAGGCACACCTCAACATGGCGCTGGACCACTTAACAGTCCTGGTGAGAGCACAGACACATGCAGACATGCACTAATGAGAGTGAGGACATGTAATGCTTGCACATGGACACACAAAAAAAAAAAGTAAAACAGGAATAGCAGTGCATGTAGCAATACTAAATGATAGGAATGACAAAAAGAAGATTAAAAATAATGTCAATGAACAAATAAACAAATTAACTCCTTGAAGCCAATATAAAAATACTAAATATGAAATATTTAAACAAACCAATTTGTGATTAGCTGAGTATGTCAAAGGGAGGGCTGAGCTGTGTCACATTACAGCAGTGAGATGTGTATTGTATTGGTGCTGGAGATCGATGAGGGCAGCAGGAACACATCCTTCATCAGGTGCTGCTGGGGGAGTTTATTGAGCTGCTCGTGGAGTAGGACATTAATTTGACAGGTGTCGGCCACTCTGTCCTCATACCTGTCTGCTCTCAGCCAGCTGGCTTGTTAGACACATCACCAATGACAGATCACAGCAAATGACATGACCAACACCAGAGGCCTGTACTACACAACAGGATTTGAGGAATTTGAGAATTCCTGACAGTGCTGATGCTTTTACTCTTATTCCATCACTGCAGCTCAGAATAACACGAGGAGACTCTGTGACCAGAACTGGAAATAAAAACTAAACCCTCTGATGTCTTTGATTACAAAATGATCCACAAACTGTTAAATGTTTCCCATGATTATAAATGAACATTTCAGTCAGATCGACCTCCTCAGACATGAGCTACTTCTCTCCTCTCTGCTTTGGCAGCAGAAACAGTGACATTACTGTCACCGCATCACGTTCAGAACAGTTTGTTCATCACCAGAGCTAAACATACTCAGTAAGAAACTTCATAATAATTCTTGTAATCTACAGTTTATCCTCAGCATGACTTTATAATTGAAAATTATTTCTGGAGTTTCTTTTCTGTTCTAGTCATGTGATCATATCGTTCACATTTCACCGTGTTGAATGCGACTTTTGGACGTCACTATAACTGAATGCACCTGCAGGTGTCAGTGTATATCACATTAAGTACTTTATTCTTGATTCTAATAACGTTGCTTGTAATTAAGAACTCCGCCTATTTCACATAAACATGCGCATGGCTGGATCAGGAAATCCTAGGCTGACTTAATGAGTTGATAACCACCGTTGGATGACCTCATAGAGACTGCTGTTGTTAGGTTTAGGAAAAGATATCCAGGGTATGTTGAACTTGCTTTGTAGTACAGGCCTCAGGACAAGGAGCCTCTCTCTGTTGTCATCTCTGCCTCAACCACCTCACTTAAAACTCTGTCCACAGATAGGGGAGGCCTTAGATCTGCTTTCAACTAGTTAGTTTTTAACCCATACCCAGCATCACAAGCTGTGCTATAATGGATCTGAGCTGGATGAATGTACCAAGATCACTGTCACACCAGAGACTGGGTTCCTTAATCCTGTCTGTGGTTTAGGCAACAACAACAATTTGGTTACAGTCAGAGATAAGATGAAGATATAGAAAGATAAAAAAATAAAAATATAATATAAGAAAGGCACAAAAGGGTAAAAAAAGGGGTAAAAAAATGTTAAATTGCAGCAATCAGCATTAAAAATAAATAACAGAAAATGTGCAGTTGTGAAATGTGTTTGTAATATAGGAAAATGGTGATAATGGTGATAATCGTTGAGGTAGATGAAATTATGTGCAAATAAAGTGACCAGAAAGTGGAGTCCAGAGTTTCAGGTTATTGTTGTGTCAGTCTGGTGTTGTACAGTCTGATGGCTGTTGGAATACTCAGGTCTCCCAAAGTCTCATGCAGGGGGTGGGACGGGTCGTCCATGATGGATGTTAGCTTGGCCAACATCCTCCTCTCACCCACCTCCTCAGTGGAGTCCAGAGACCAGTCCAGGACAGAGCCGGCACGTCTGACCAGCTTATTCAGTCTCTTCCTGTCTCTCTCTGAGCATCCACTGCTCCAACAGACCACTGCATAAAAGATGGCAGAGGCCACCACAGAGTCATGAAAGGTCCTTAGCAGTGACCTGCACACTCTGAAGGACCTCAGTCTTCTCAGCAGGTGGACACGACTCTGGCGAGACCAGTCCAGTTTACAGTTGAGGTAAAAACCCAGCTATCTGATCTCAATGTCCAAACCCTGGATGTTCACCGGTGCAGTGAGAAGTGACTTCCTGCTGAAGTCGATCACCACCTCCTTTGTCTTGCTGGGGTTGATGTGCAGATGTTCTTACCACACCAGTCAACAAAGTTAGTGATGACCTCCCTGTACTCCAGATGGTTCCCCTAAGAGACACACCCAACAATGGCTGTGTCATCTGAGAACTTCTGGAGGTAGCAACTGTCAGTGTTGTGTCTGAAGTCCGATGTGTACAGGGTGAAGAGGAAGGGGGACAGTACTGTACCCTGTGGGGCCCCCGTGCTGCAGACCACCACATCACACACACAGTAGTTTTCTGTTTATTTAAATGTATGCATTGTGTCTGCTGTCACTTTTCCTGTATAACACCAGACCAGGATCTTTCACTAACCTTAACCACATGCTGTGAGAGTCTAAACAAAACCAGAAAACAGGTTAATAAAGCTGGAGTTGCTACATGTGGATACTGCACTACAAGATCAGAGCACTAAGATATCTGTTAGGTCCTCCATCGTCTTTTGAATAGTATATTTTATGGTGAGCTGAAGCTGATGAGGAAACTTTTTAAAGAACAAGTTCAAGCAGGAGGACATTTTTAATTAGTAATTTCCCCAGCTCTCCACCTTTCAGTTATTATCCACATCTTTACTGGGATCTGTTTGTAGGCTTTCCTTTCAAGCATGAGGGATAGAGCTGACATGACATGATCAGGTTTATGTTAAAATAAATTTAAAATAAGTACTCTGTCAAGATTAGAGAAACATTGTGATTTGGATTAAAATTACTAACTCGATAAAGTTATGAGACTTTTATCAGCATGATTACAAAAATAAATCCATGGGTTAGAGTTAGAGAACAGGAGCTGGGAAATAAACTGCTGTCTTCCTTATTAAAGTCAGACATTTTTTTGTTGGACCATGTGGCCCTATTAAAATGTCACCTCACCTGGAGTCATGATTACTGTAGCCCATAGGGCTCTGTCACTTGAACAAATGTAGTTTTGGGGCATTTAGTGAAACAACTGATACTGCCATTTTTCTTGGGAGGACAGTCTCATTATTATCTTAACTGATAAAAATCTCTCTGGTGAGTGTTGTGTACTGTAGCCATTTAAAGGAAAAGGCTGCTAATATTCTTCTTCTTGTCAACAAATCCTATAAAAAGACTAAAAACAACAATGTGGCCGTATAGGCCATATATATGCATTACCAGTATCCATAGAAAGGCTCACTAATGTCCTACAGTCTCATTCCAGAATAATAACAAACATTTACAGTTTGCTAAAAGTAAATAAAGCACCTATTATGAATATGGTTCATTAAACATGCTAACATGATTCAGATCAATGCTAGGAATATGCCAATTTTTAATATAATATTTATTATAATAATAATAGTAATTGTGGAGTGTAATATTAGAACTCATATGTTTACAATGCCTCAGGCTGGCATTAATTGTATCAACTATTAAATGAGTATTACTGTGTTAGTTGATTCCACATTACTTGCATAGCATAGGCATGCATAGGGAGTAAATGAATCAGTACTCATACAGCACTCTTCAGAAAGGAGTGCAATGAAATGACAAGGTCTCCCTCTGATATCAAAGTTAAACACAGATCAGTTAATATCAGACCTGGGGCCTGTACTGCGAAGCAAGTTCATCATACTCCTTATCTGGCTTCACTTAATGCGACAACCACAGTCTTACTGTCGTATTACAGTGGTTATCAACTCGCTAAGTAGACCCAGGATTTCCTGAGCACGTTCATGTGAAAGAGGCAGGGTTGTTAATTACAAGCAATGTAATTAGAATCAAGAATAATATACTTAGAAGCACTGACACCTGCAGGTTAATTTAGTTAAAGCAAAGTCCAAAAATTATATTTAAAGTGAAATGTCAACAATATGACCACAGGACTAGGAGAGAAAATAAACACTAGAAGTAATTTACAATCAATAAAGTCAGTCTAGGGCTCTATTGTAAATAAGTACAAAATGATTGTTTCTTACTGAGTGAGTGTTTTGCTCTTTTGTCCATTGGTGATTTATTCTGAGTTATTGTGAATATGTGATGCAGAGAAACAGTGACAGTAATGTCAGACTGTTTCTGATACCAAAGCAGAGAGGAGAGAGTTGGATCTTTATCATTTGTTGCTTTTCTGCAAACACTTGCCCATGTCAGGATCATGCAGAAATGATGACTCTAGTTTTCTAGTGATCTGATTGGTCAGTAGTTGGCTGGCTGTTCAGGTTGATGAGAAGAAAATTTATTTCTAACATAACACAGTTTTGATACAAGCAAGGTTAGATTTATGTTTTCTTATTTGTATTTTCACAAGAAACAAGGGTGAGTACCAACTGATGAGCTTGATAAATGTATCTTGGGGGAACTTCCGCAAATCAAATAAAGCCAAAGTGTGCTGAATGAATTTCCACAACGTCAATCATGGACAGGGCATTTCATAATGTAACCTGTAGCCTCACAAAAAACTAATGACATGCCTTGGTCTTGGATGTTGCTACCTTACTACTGTAGTAGATTACTTTACTAGACATGCTAATGTTAGCAGCTGATGTTAGAACAAACACAGTTCCTTTGTGTTTTTGTCTTTTGCAAACACAACCATCTTAATCATTGCTTTCCCACACCACTTCAGCATGTTAAGAAATCTGAGGCTTGCCAGACCTATCATGCATTGCTACTGGTGCTAGGCTATGATTGGACAATTGCTTTTAAAGGATTTTTTTTTTAGCTCCAATTTCTGTTTGAGAGTCAGCTAACTGAATAAAATGTAAATACAAAACACCTGCATACCTACTCATACTGATGTAAAGTCTGGTTTGTAGGATCAAGTTCACTGACATTAAAATCAGATGTGAACATCACAAGAAGTCAGACAAATACAGTACTGCGTGCTGCCTGACTCTGATACAGGCACGTTTTCCAGCAGAGTGTTGTGAATGTGAATGATATGATAGAAGAGCAGAAGTAGAAGTGGGAAGTAAACTTTTGAGCATTGCACCACCTTCAGAAGTTGATAAATGCCTTGCTTTGAACACAGATCAAACATATCATCTCCCATCTCTGCCTCCTCTAAATTCCACCACACCCACTCACTGAGAGTTACTGCAGCTTTGCAAGCTCTTCCTCACTTGGTGCAGGTGTCTCTGACAACGGACACATCTGCTTGACGTATGGATGATATCCCAGTCTGGATACTGAACAACTTCTTTATCCAAATCCTGTACAAATACAGCTGATAAATAATGGAAACAAATGGAACATCCCGTTTTTATATTCATCATCCACTACTACTGTTTTCCAGATAAGGAAAGCATACACCTTCTCCACACAGAGCCAACACAGGTCCTACAGAAACAATATACCTATTATTGATTTGCTGTGATACAATCCATCAGCTACTTATTATAATAGGCCAAATCATGCTCTAAGTCATCATCATACATTCATGTGAGTAGTTTTGCAGAGTACAGTTAGTTCATGTTTATTCTGTTGGAACACCTTTACATTTTACTATAAACTGTCTATCAAATTTCCTATTTCAGGCTTTACCCACAGGCATAATTGTGGTTTTAACTTTTGTACGGACAATTTTGGTTTGATGACTCACATGCACAGTTGTGTATGTGAGTCTTTCATGAACACATGTGCACACTAACACATACACACACACACATGAACACATGTGCACACTAACACATACACACACATAACACATGCACACTACAGCTTTAGGCTGAGTTAATATAACTCAGCCTAAAGCAGGACAAGTGATGTTTTCTCTGATTTTACAGATATTTTACATACAGTTTTAACATTAATATGAAACCAAATAAAATTTTAGATAGATTTTGAAAATCAATGTTCAATCAAGAAGCAGCAGGTAATGTGCAGCTCTATTTCAGCTGAATGTCTGCTGTGAACCATCACTTCTTTCAGTCACACAACTCAGGAGTTTTCTGTAGCTAATAATGTTATGTTCCAACCAATGTTTAAACTGTCCCAAAAATAATTATAGTTTCTGATCAGCTCATGAACCTAGAGTCAACCATTTCACTGTGCCATCAGAGCTCACCTGAAATCCTGCCGTTCCAACTACTTTTGTACTGTGCTTGTCAAGCTGCTGCTTCTAGGATTTTCCTGATTAAATGATGAATGCATTTCACAAACATAGTAATCAAATGGATTATCAAACATTTGATAAATAGTCCTTTGCATGTTTCTGATGTCAAAGATGATATCTGAATCGATTACAGGCAACAGATAGCTGAGCTGTTCCTCACACTTTGGTTCCTTTCAGGAAACCGACTGACTCTATGAACTGCACACTTGCAACATGCACGCAGAAGAAGTAGCCAAGATGCAATAACTGACATGTGCCAATCCATGGAGTGGATGTGGTGTGACTGCTGTTTTTGATGCATGTCAACTCCAGACAGTGCATGTGTGCCTTACACAAAAAAACAGTGGGTCTGGGATTTTGACTTGCATGCTTCCTTTTGGTGTTACCTTGTTCTGTTTTTTTCATGGGAGGGATTCAGTCAGAAGGTACATCCTGTTCATCCTCAAAAGCCTTCCTCATCAGTTCCATACTAACATGCAAGTATGATGACATGTATGATTTGTTTTCACATTGCTTATAGCTATTAAACCACTGATCAGCTGATCACAGCATTATGAATCAGCAATCAGCATCAATACAGAAACATCCCATGGAAAATGCTTTCCTGAGGCAGCTACTCTTATCATTAGACGTCATTTTGCTGATGAATATATATCAGCTTCTCTCATGGTGGGGCAGAAAACCAAGACAGGTGTGTGTAGCTATGGAGCTCATTGTGACTTTGCCTATCAGCTGCATCACCCCTGATAAACATGTGAGTTGTTATCACCTCATTATTGTGGCCTCCTGGGATAGCACATCCATGGACTAGGTGGGTGTCATGAAGCACTAGAAAACATCATCAGCATAGATCATCTGGCACATTGTGTAGAGGGGGCTGCTGATTGCCACTGATGAACACATTCAAATTTCTGTGGATGTTAGGAGTGCTTTTGATTGTTTGAGAGGCATTATAAGGATCCTACTGTGTCAGTCATGTGGCAGGTTATGAGCTTAGATTGTGAGCATTAGTGGTGGAGCACATCCACAGGCTACTGCTTTCTCCGTAACCATCAAGACTCTCATCAGGATTATAACCATCTGATTCTATGGTTTCCATCATCCCTCATGTGTGCTGACATTTTCTAAATACAAAAACAACTCACACACATGGAGCACAAAGATGCTGAATATTAGATTATTTCATGTTGAAGTGTACATTAGGGGATAATTACCTTTCAGGAGGAAATCCTTCCAGGACTAGAGTTGGCTGATATTGAAGTCTAAGCTGGGTTTGGATGGGTCTTGCTGATCTTTGCTGGACATAAAATGTCTGGAGGTCATAAATTAGTTATCAACATGTGCTCTTAAGGTATTCACTGATGAAGGTCACAATGTTCAGCTGCTGCATGAAACACTTTAAACTCAGGTAGTAATGCTGGTGCCACTTGACAAACTTATGACATGTTCTTGGGAGTGCTTTGATTTGTTTAAGTTTGCACAGCGGCTGAAGCTGGGTGACTCTAGGTTGACCCAGAATTACCTTATAATGTATGTCTATCTCCAGTGTCCAGCACAAACACAGGAAGTGGTGTGTCCTCTATGTAGCAATGCCATAAGGACAGCTGAGGGGGTCAGGTTGTAAAATGGATGTGTAGCATGTCTAACTTTCATGCAGGAGACTGGAATGTATTGCCTAACCTCAACCATACTTGAGAAATTGTTTTTTTGTTTGTTTTTTTTTGTCAGAAGCACTACCTTTTGCTAACTTTAATTATACAATAGTAGCCACATAAAGATATTGCAGAAAGAAATACTTTTAAAACCTGGTACAAAACCTTAATAAACATCACTGAACATAGCCCAGGGTTTCACAGAATCCTCCACTATCAATATTTCCAAAGCAAAGGGGCTTCTATAGCTTTCTAAGGGTTCGTAGCGTGGTAATAGCTAGGGAAGCGAGCCTTAAGCTAGCACGCTTATGAACTAATAATAAACAGTACTCAAGGAAAAATCTAATGTCTAATGTCTAATGTCTGGAAAAGAGGGAAAATGGTGATAAGTCACTCTCAAATACTGGGAAATAGCATTGTAGTGTAGAGGGGTAGTTACCTTACACAGATACTGATGGCAGAATGGATTTTAAAGATGTTCTCACTGAATGGAAGTTTTTTGTGAGTTGTACCAGTATATCACCTGCATAGATCATCAACAACAGGAAACACTTGAAGGCAACCATGATCAACAACTTTCAGAGGAATTTTCAGCCGATAAGAGGTTTAACTTTACACGAGATCATGGCATGCAAAGATGCTGTGCAAGAAAACAATACTGATTAGTTTTACGATTAATTCAATCTAGTGTTTCTTAGAGCAGACAACTGCTACATCTTAAACTCCAATAACGTCATGAATATTATAGGAATATATAGTGCACTGTATACTGTATTCTGTAGAACTGAAAAGAAGCAAAATAAAGCTTTAGCTTTCTTACCTCTGATAGATAGGTATTTGTAGTATCTGGTTTGAATCCACATGGAAAGCAAACAAGAAAATAATCAAAATCGATATAAGAGCCAAAAAGTGAGATGGTGTATCATCCAAGTCCATGTCAGTTGTCCAGATCACCATCCTTCTTGAATCTCAGATCATCCCATTGAAAACACATTAAAGCTTAGTTGGGATGGGGACTTTGTCACTAGAGATTCTTACCAATGACAGCAGCTGCTTTAAAAAATGCAGAAGGTTGTTTTGGATGTTTCTGTTTCAATGAAATACAGTCCAGTAAGGTTGTTTTGGTGAATGATTTAAGAGTTTATGAGAAGGAGTTTATAATACTGAGACAGGAAGTTGTAATAACTTACAACAATTATCTCAGCTGCAATCATTTTGACATGTGTTGCAATTATTGGCAGCCACACACCCTGTGTTTCCATTATTTGACTGGCCAAAAGGTTTTCTGATAGACATGGATCACACTGTGTGGTGAAAAGGTTTGAGCCAGGGTTCAACTACAGCCAGTAACATGAGCACTTGGCCTCAAAATGTCACCTGCCTTCTGTCTTACCTTTGTTACTCTTACGTCGCTTCAGTCCAGAGTGTCACTAAAAGCAGCATAGTGACATTATATAATATATAATTATATAATTTACATGTTGTGTCCTCAGATTTTATGTCGAGGGCAGTTGTTTCTCTCACACATTTGTATAGATTTATCATGTGGGAAAGCAGGTGTGATTGGGCAGATTGTCAAGGTCCCTGGATTGATCAATAAGACACAAAGCATTGTGTGTGTCTGTCAGAGAGCCACCAGGAAACCTTTAGACAGACCTTTAATTATCCACTGATGAACAGAGGCGGTATTTGTAATTAGAGAAAGAAAATGTTAATGCATTCTATGGAGGATAATGACACTTTGTGCATCACACTGCCAAGGCATAAATCTCATAAATCTCAGAATCTGTGACTTCACTAATCTTGTGATGCAGCACAACACAATATACATCTTAATCTATTAAAGTTAAGAATAAAAAAAACAGAGACATTTTTATGATGTTCAAAATGATCATTGCATAATCTGTTGCATGGACTGTAGTTTAGTGAAATAAAAGTGCTTTGACTCACTCACAGATTCTTTACAAAATTGCAATTGACTTTTATTGTGTTAGCCTGTGGATAGCTAAATGGTCTGCAGGTTGTCAGTATCAGCATTTTCAGAACAGATATTGATTTGTAAGAAACGCAACGCATCAGTGTACACAGATTTTAACCAAGGCCTAAAACGCTTAATGTCATACTCATATGACACCCCACCAGAACAAATAGAGACAATGGTATTCATACAACAGAAGTAGCAGCAGCAGAGCTGAATGAAAATGTAGGGCAAATAGATTATACCTCTTTTATGAGGTTCTGGAAGACATGGTGAGAAAATATTACCAGGTAATAAAAGTTGCATTAATCTCAGTTTTCTCCCCTGATAAGTATTTATGGTTCAATCTGGTGTTTTAAGCAATTTTGAACTAATTTCTCACTCTGGCAGTATGCTTCATGGTAAATACTGGCAAATGGTACAAGGCTTAAACTACAGCACAAAGAGACAGTTAATACCAACATAGACATAAACAAGTCTCTCTTCTGTGAACACCAACGATGTACTATCATTAGTTTCGGAATGTAATTGGCCGCTGTTACAAAACAACTGGCCCCCAGCACAAGAAATAGTCCAAAACACACCCAACACATGAACAAAAAAAAAAAAGAAAACAGGGACATTCCTTTGGCTTTGGGGATCAAAATAGAACCTGAGCTGACTCTCTTCCTATTGGACAGGTAAGCTAACATTACTGCAAAGCCTGTGGAATTTATTGTGATACTGTGGTTTTAGCTGGCTAATGCTTTCTTACTTGCCTGCTAACATGGACAGATCAGTAGCAAACTACTGTGTTGCATGGATAATGTCTGCTAATTCATCCAAACTCCCAGGGATTATACGGCTGGTGAACTGACAAGCTTGTAGTTTGATAATTACTTTGATAATTACATTGGCTATCAAACCAACGTCAGACCCCTGTAGGATAGCAATGCTACAGCTACCTGTCTAACCTTTGTTTGGAAATGTGGAAATCGTCACTGGTCATACTGCGACTCCTGCACCCTCAGCAAGCACACACTGAGGTAAAGAGACTGTCAGGGTTAGTAAGAACTTTGTGCATGCAAGCAACCTGATGCAGGTTGCAGTTCACTTAACGGCCACAGGTGTCAGTAATAACAAGGGTCATCAAAGCCAGTATAACTTTGAGCTCACTTTCTTATGTTAAACATTGTAACATTTAGTTCTTGAGCCTCATAATTTCTAGTTTTTGTGTTGCAAGGCAGCACCTAGATAAACAGGAGGGGTCTGAGTCTCCTGGCCAGTTTTACAACCAGGGAGGAGAAATTACACTGATTCCTGTCAATCTCAGGGATAGAGAATAATGATGTGTTCCTTGACACAAGTGTTATTAAAAATGTCCGTACAGCTGAAACAAGGTTACACAGCACTCTCTCTCTCTCACTCTCTCTCTCCCACTCTCTCTCATACAAAGGCTACCTCCCTTTCCCCCCTCTGTCACAGACTTGCTGTCTCTCTCACTTCCTCCCTCTTACCTGTGACTCCTCCACATCTCTTTGTTTTGTAGGCAGTTTTGGTCACCTTTCCTCTCCTCCTTTTCCTCTTTTCTCCTGCAGCTATTTCTCAGACTCACCAAGCTAACATTATTGAGCCTTTAAGCCTACTTCTTCTTCCTGCCTTTAGTTGATTTGGATGTCTAGATTCATACAAATACACTACATTTAAAATGACATTTGCAAGGTTCACATTAAGAGGCTATCTCTTTTTTGGGTGTTGTTTTTGGTTATAGGAATAACCCTAACTCCATGGTATTCCACAAATTCCAACCAATCAGAAGCCATCATTTTCAGTGGCCATGTTATAGCAGTCAGTACATCGGACTGTCTGAATCACTGGTCTCACTGGAGAGTATGTGTGTGTTCTCAGCATAGAGTCAGAAGTTTAATATGAGCAGTCATGGAGCAGTCTGCTGCTAAAGGGGGTGTAAGAAAGTTTCCTGGAGGAGGAAAGTGATGCATTGCTCTCACCTGCTCTGCCTATGCCTTGATATTTCCCCAAGACCTTTCCTAACCAGTTTTTTTTTTTATTTAGATCATTCACTTCCAGTATCACTGGATTTCAGCCTCACACATTTTGTTTCTAAATCTATGAACTCACAGGGTTTTTGACAGACAGTTCACGTCACTAAGTAGAGATGCCAACTGGCTCTGAATGAAAAGAAATAAATTACAGCTGGTTTCCTTAACCAGGTGGCCTCTCACTTTCAGGGGGAACTACAGCTTGTTTGATATGTCTTTTGACCCTGTGAAATTGCAAGAGTTCATTTTGCTGAAATGATAAATCTCTATGAGGAACATGAGCTGGCAGGCCTTTGAAAATTTGCTCTGTGATGTTAAGTTGAAATAGATACCCCCCCTGTCAGAGCAGCAGAGGTAAAGAGAGAACTTCTTTGTTGTTGAGAGATGAATTTAATGCCATTTACTTACTTGTTGAAACTTACTTACTTACCTTGTTAAAAATCACTATTTGTAAAAGTAAGGTTTAAGCCTGTTCATCATTTGTTAGCACTATCAAAAATGAAAAACAAACAAAAAGTTTTTTTTTTTTTTTCATTTAAGATGTGCTCAAGAGCCTTTGAAGTGTGCTCAACTGGTGATTGAATGTCTGCTATCTCACCCATAGGTTTATCAGTGCATTTCCATTTTCTGTGATGTTGGAATTGATTAATACATTTATTTTTAATTTTTGGTTTTTAATGTTGAAAAATTTGTTGAAAATCCTGATCCTCCTATTATTTCTATCCTAATAATTATTAGTTAGCAAGTAGCAATAACCACTAATAACATAATACCTAATAGCTAATAATCTCTGTTATTAGTTCATAACCATTAATAACCCATTGCCAAATAGTTATTACATTATTCATTATTCAGTATAACACTTCATTGTTAACAAACAATAACCTGAAATTCATCTGTCACTGGCCATTAGTGTCATTAATCATGACACTTTATTGTAAATACCCTAATGTGAAATGATCACATGCTCTTACTATCACTTACATTATTGGGTCAGTCGATGTAAATATTATTAAGCTGTCAGTCTGATCTCCTTCTCAGTCACATATCTATGTGAGGAAATTTATTTTCTCTATTCTGCCCTTTGTTGAAATTCTATCTTGCATTTGTGGGTGAGACATGAGGTATAAAGTTATTGTAGTTACATTCATATCTTAATCTCTGCCTCTCACATTCCAAGTTCATGGAAGTAATTGTAGCTCATGCATTTTACAAACTGAAAATATGTGTTAATGCTGTGTCCACACTGTGCCCCTTTTGGTGTTAGCTTGTGAATTCTGGTTCTGAAAACCGTTATGACTCCAGACTCTCATTTTCATTTTCCTTCTGAATTGGTTGCTTGATATGGAATGGAAACCTTCAAATGATCTGGATTTCTGAACTGGATTAAATAACAATGAGTGAATCTTGATTTATATCAGATCTTGATTTTATATAATCAAGATTTCAATTCAAAAAGTCTGGGGATGTTATTGAGATGTAATTAAGATGTTCCTGTTGTATAAGGAAAGTGGTCTATTGAGAGTTGCTATAAACCTAAATTGTGATAATAGTTTCTCATAAAAAGGAGGAGGAAAGGCTGTTTGTTATGTGGTTTGAGTGAGTTTGATTGTTGACTCACCACTGCCATGGTATATTTGATACTTTCAGTCCTGTTTCCTAGAAATCATATTTGTGTAAAACTGAATGACTTGCATTTTGGTAGCTATTTCCCCAGTTCCAGAAATCCAATTTGTTTTCTCACTGTTAGACCAATGACAATCTTAGATAGATACAGTTGGAGGTCTTCAACTCTTGGATTGACATGAAACTCAGGCCACAAGATGTCAGAACTGCATGTTAGAAAATATCTGGTTGCTTGATAAAGAGTCAAAGGTGCAAGCCTATGGAAATCTAATCATTTGGTTCTGCTCTGCAAACTGTGGGTGGAAGCTAAAGATTAGGCAGGATTTATAGTCAGAAACCACCACACCTAAGGACGGCCTATGTCCCTTTTCTGTAACATTGCGAAACAGACATTCACACCCACTTGAGGACTGTGATTGGTCAATCTGTGCAGAGGTGAGAGAGGAAAAATTTGCATCTTTATCTGTGCTTTTTAAATAATATCATGTCTCCCCCCTATCTATGATGGCTGGGTTTTCACTCTACCTCCCAGTGTGGCTGTTCAGAACAACTATAAACACACAGCATGCCTGAAGAGCTAACGGTAGAGTGGTGCAGTGGTTAGCACTGTCACCTCACAGCATGAAAGGGTCCAGTACAAAGTTTTCATGTTCTCCCTGTGCCTACATGGGTTCTGTCTGGGTCCTCCTACAGTCCAGAGACATGCAGGTTAACTGGTGACTGCCTGTAGGTGTGAGTGTGAGTGTGAATGGTTCTTTGTCTCGGTGTGTCAGCTCTGTGATAGACTGATGATCTGTCCAGGGTGTACACCACCTCTCACCCAGATCACCCGATCAGCTGGGATTGGCTCCCGCCCCCCGTGACCCTCAAAGGATAAGAGGTACAGTATGGAGGGTCAGTTTGAATGAATTCAGTAACTATGGTGCTGTGATTAACACTTCTGACTTGCTTTTACTTTATTAGAAAGTAGACTGAAGTTTATGGGCATTGTAGTAGTTAGAGCTGACTTTAAAACTGATGGAAAAAACATAACTTCTCAGAAACAAAGTTGAAGTAATTCAAACTGGTGGCCAGAACATAAACCTATAGAATCACAGTATAAATTAGGAGAGTCGTGTACTTCTGTATTTAGTAACACTGAAAAATCATGAAAATAAAAATTCGGAGTACAGATAAATACCTTCAGAACGAGCTGTTCCTGCGAATGTAATAAGGAGCGCACAAATTTATGGATATGTTCATCACTGTCTCTAGTTGTCAGTGTATTAATATATTTTTTAGGGCACAGTATTGTTTGAAGTGCAGGGATAAAAGTGCTTTATGCAAGAAGCTTTTTTTTTCAGACAAATGTTCTTTCACCACCATATATTTTCTTAAGTTCATGAAGTCTGGACTGAAGTGACTGTATTGTGTTGTGCATACTGTCAGTGAGCTTGTTGCCAAAGGCTTTTAGTGGTAATACCTCTGAAAGCCCAGTTTTACCCATTAAAGACTCAGCCTGTTCCCAAGCAAAAGCCCCTTCTTGCTGCTGTCCTCTGAGGGAGGAGCCTGTCTTACCTGTGCTGGGTCAAACCCTCAGTATAGCTTCTCACCAGAGCAGAGACTGCCTCTCATCCTCCAACTGAAACCCAACACCTGTGACATCATGCACATAGACATTGGCTGCTGGATGGCCGGCCCTGCTTACAGAGCTGCAGGCTGTTCACTGCACTTCACTCCCAGGAGATCTCAGCTCTGACCCGCGCTACCAGCCACAAGGAGCTGATCTGTGTTCAGATTAATCATGCTGCTGCAGAGCGGTGCAGCCTCTACCTGCGGCTGACCTTAGCGACTGCACACCTCCCCTAGGCTCAGTGCTCCGCTGGTTTGGAGGGGAGTTTTTTTATGGGCTTTGTTGAGGAGTTGTTCTGTCATTTAAGAGGAATAACACTGAAGGCTGCCAGCACTGTTTCTCTTCAGGATACTTTTGTTTTCTGCATGGAGCTTGACACAGGTAAGCACATGCCATTCTGCGACTTGTGAAGTTCATGCTAAATGTGGCCACCTGCTTACATGCCTGTTGAGACTTATTTTTTCATAATAGGCTCTCAGATATCTATTTATAGCCTCTCTGAATATTATCCTATCACTGCTTTAATTATAGGTTTCATGGATAGCACTTAAAAGATCCTGATGAGTTGTTCACTCCACATAGGAATCTGTGCACTTACACACACATGCACAGTGACACAAATAGTAAGCAACAGAGGCAGAGGAGACTGAACAATACAGAGCGCACTGAAGACTTGACTTCACTCAGGAGTGTAAAACTGAGTCCACTGTGGTTCAATGCAGAACGTGCAGTTCAACTGGCTGTCCTTGTTTGATGCTTTCACCATCCAAGGTGTTTCAGTCAGCACTGTAAAACTGTAACTCTGTAAGAGTTCAACTGAAACAGACTTTTTAAATTAATAAACCTTTGTAGTAATAGTGTTAATCTTGGTTTTGTTTGTAATGTATTTTATTTAAATAGAGATCAGTTAACTGAACTGATCAATTGTTATGTTTGTAAAATGTCAGAGAATAGTGAAACATGTTTATCATAATTTCCGAGTTGTTGCCTTCACGTCTTGTTTTGTCTGACCTGCAGTCCAAGCCCCGATGATATTCACTAAGCAATGACTTAAAACAGAAAAGAAAAACAGTACATCTCTTACATTTGAGTAATTTTTTACTCATTCATTTTGCCTGTGATAAATTTTCTGTTGATAGATGTATTGATTAATTGAACAAACCTTCTGTTCTATTGCAGTGCATTTACCCCAGGCCCAATAGCCTTTACACAGTCACTGCAGTAGTCTCTGCCTCTCAAATTATGTGAAAACCTGAGACCCCTTTACACAGCCCTCAGCCTTTACCACAGAAAATTTTGGCCCAGTAAGTTTTAAAAATTTATTTTTTCAGAGAGAAATATATATATATATGTGGTGTTTCAACCCTTTATTTATGTAATTTCTTTGTTGGTCTAATTCAGCTGGAATCAGTCTAAGATTCTAAGATTTTACAACAACATTTCAGAGGTTCATAGTCCTGTTTGTTTTAAACAGCTTCCAAACTCTGAGCAGTTGAATCCAGTATCTATCAGAACAAATGGACAGGATGAATATTTACTGCACTCTGAAGAAGTTGATCTAACAAACCCTATTCTTTACCAGATTATCTATGCTCCTTTATATCTGTCAGTGTTGACCAGATCGTTTTTCAAAAGTTTAAAAAGTGTGAATGAAAACTTTTGTAGCATTATCTTGCATGGACGTGCCCTTAGTCGTATTGTTTTAAAGAAATAAAGAAAAAGCATGGGGAATGAAAGAAAACGAGGCTTGGCAATAAAATTCCATCTTCCACTAGGTTCATGTGAGCCAGTGTTAGCTGTTGGAGGAGGTCATCACCTCATCACTGCTTTCTATAGCCAGTGACTTGCTGCTTTTGACCTCAGCATTGAGAGCTTTCCAGAAGTACATCTCCCCTCGTCTTCCGTCGCTCGGCCTCCCTGTCCTCCTCCTGCTCTGCTGCTTGGCGCCACATTCTGGAATCTGAGAAAGGGCTTTGCTCACAGCAGGTTAATTGCCTCTGAGATTCCTGCGCTAATGGAGCTAATCCTTCCTTTGTGTAGTTTGTGCTTCAGATTTGAGCTTGTTTGCCAAGTTATTGTGTGAGGTCGCATGTATTAATTGATTAGCATTGAGGCTCTGTGTGCTCTTGTCTGTGTGATGAATACTTCGCAAGAAGCTCAGGGAGGTGTTGTGTTTTAACCAAGACACAAAACCACTGTTAAAGACATACACAAGGAAAATACATGCTCTGTCTATTTGAGACCTTTTACCACAGTTGGATGGAGATCAAGCTGAAGTTGCCATTGACACTGGTAATTTATTTGCCTCCACTGTGCCCCCCCGCCCCCGATTTAGAATTTGCTGTCCCCTCCCTCTATCACAAGCTTCAGAAGCAAAGTTCAAAATAGAGGGAATTTATTACCATTTCATTTTCCTGCCTCAGTTATTTAGGGTGTCATCCATAACTGAGGTCTGTGTGGAACTTAATCCCTCACATGTCCCACTATTTGTAGAATGATGTTGCAACATTATAAATTGAATTTGCTTTTCCCACTCCGCCTAGTCTTTATACACTGGTCCTTAACTCAAGTTCTTTAGATAATGGTAGACATTTTTGACTCAAGTGTTAGCAATTGGAAACAATTTATAGCAGTTTATAAATGAATGAATGAGATGTAAATATTCAGCTTTGAAAATTCTCTTATTATATCAGCCTGGAGAAATCCTCTCTTTCTGTGAAGCTGTCAGTGATGTGCAGCCTTCAGAGGCCAGTTACAGGCTTGTTGCAGCCTTGTCTCAGAGTCTGCTGCTCATCAAGGGCCCTCTCTGACTCAGTAGCTACACATCAATCCTTAAAGGGATTGTTCAGGGTTTTATAAAGCCTGTGTGACTCAGAATCAATCAGATTCTTTCAAAGAGTCAAAGAATAATTCTTAAAACCAAGAACCAAGTCACTCTTTATGTCTTGTTTTTCTTTTTTTTTTTTCAAACACCAATTACCAGCCTGTGGTGGCACACCAACATAAAGCTACCCCAGAGGCTCGTAACACCAGAAAAGTAACACAGCAAAATGTGTTTAGTTTTGTGGAAAATGGGTTTGAAGAGGACAGCTGTGTTTGTCTCATGCAACAGTGCTTCTGCCATTTTGGTCTCTGTGGTTCTCACAGGTCAGGACTTTCTTTACAGTTTGCAGTTGGTCAATAGTAAAGTTAAAGCTGAATTCTAGGTAAAGGCTCAGGGCAAATTTATTTTGACACCATGTGAGAATCCTCTAATCACAGCATTTTGAATGACATAATTTGATACTGGTCTAAGATCTCAGCCCAGTATCTCTATTTCTTGGCCTTGAACAGTTGCTAGGCAACCAGGGGAAACTTGGTTCCCGGCCAAGAAGTAGTCCAGTACATAACCTCCTGTAAATCACCACATTGTTGTTTCAATGCTTTTTTTGGTATGGATGGAAAAAATGAGATATAACATTTTAATTAGCTGTGGTGGTGTTGATAGGTGGATTATGTTACTTTGGGCAGTGGCAGGGTATCCTGCTCCTGTTTCCGATCTTTAAGTTAATCTGACTGGTTGTAACTTCATAGTGTACATATGGTTGTGGTATCGATCTTCTCATGTAACTCTGTACCAGAAAACAAATTCCTGCACATCCCAAAATGTCAGACTGTTTCTTTAACTAGGTACTTTAGTTGCCTGACTAAATTTATATTGTATTCTTTATTAGTCTATCAGTCACAATCCTAACCTTAACCTTACTGTAACTGCCATTCACAATTTACACTGACACTGAATTCACTTGTTCAGTATCAGGTTCTTGTCTGGCAATATGGTTGCTGTTTTTAAAGCCCCCCACCCTCACATTGCTGATGCAGTGGGGTGGAGATACGACAGTGCAGTCTGTGGACCTCCAAAGCTTATTCACAACAAGTCACCAGCAAAGGATGTGTCCTGACAAGCCCGCTGAATGCAGCGTGGGTAGTCCACCTGACTGTTATGACAGGAGTTATGGTCTAAGACAACCACTCTTTGCCTTCATTTCAATAAGACAGGCAGAAAGGTACAATAAAATGGAAAGCATGGAAAGTCTGGGGTTCTTTGAATATGTGTCATCATTCATACATGCAGGGGTTATTTATCATCAGACAGAGCTGAGGGGCCTCCCTGCTCTCAGCCAGCCTGTCTGTCTACAGATACATTAGTATGCTGATGGCTGATGCAGAGGGAAATGATGAGTGACTCAGGGATACTGCTGGGTATGGGCAGATACAGACAGGTGACAAATTTAAGGAAAAACCTAAATAAATGTGTGCAGGAACATAATGAATTCATACACTTCCACACAGTTGCATTGAATGGTACAATTAAGCAGTTAACATCTAGCCATGTTCTATGGCTTGTATGTAATTGCCGATCAGGCCCACTTGATGCTTATTTTGTACTAGATGGCAAAGGAAAGGGACTAAGTGACTTTGAAACAGCGTTTGCTTTTGAGGCATGGATGACAGGAGCTTTAGTCACAAAGACTGCTCAACTGGCTGCTGTTTCAATAGGAACACTGACTAAAGTGACATCTGCATTTAGATCTATGGGAAAGACATCAGTAAATAGGGTAGGGAATTGTGGTCGACAGTGTGGTCTGTAAGGAAAACTCTTCATCAGGTGACTGAGAATGTCAGAGCATGATGTGATCAGACTTTCAGCAAGAACTGTCTGTTCCCTCTAAGGAGGGAACCCCTGCAAGGAGGCAGTGCTGGGTTACTGCCTCCTTACAGTGAAGAGACGACGACACAAATATCCAAAAAGAGCTGTCAGGTTAAAGGCACATTTTCTGAGGTTGACTTTTGTTCCAGCAGTAGGTTCTATATGTCTAGTCTGATTACATATTTATCCTTACCCTACAACTCTAAATGAAACTCATTGAACACTTCTGCGATCTGTCACGAATGTTAAATCCAAAAGTCACTTGTAGTTTTCTATCCATATTCTGATGTTTTGGAAGCCTCAGTAAACCTTGTATGTTCAGCAAAAACGTGCATTGCAGTCTCACCCTTGGTGTTATGCCTAGTGAAAGTGACCTGCTCCAAATTGCTTTTGTTTGTTAAGATAAGGTAAATGGACTTAAAGTAAAAAACACATCCTCCTCCCAGTCAGAATGGAAATTACACGTTTTAGATTTTTTGGCTTCTGCCATTTTCTGCCATTTTTGCACTGCAGACTGTTGTTATATGTTCTCCACTACAGACTTTAGTTTTTTAATATTAAACTCATCCTCAAATGCCCTAAATAACCATGCAGCTAAGGTGCTGTCTGAATTTGCTGTGAATGGTTTTTTGTTTTAAACCGGACCAGGATCTTTACTAACCAAAACCAAGAGCTGTGAGAGTCTAAACAGAACCAAAAAAAAAGTCTGATAATGTTGGAGTCACTATAAGTGGATATTTTGCTACAACACCAGATACATTGGCAGAAAACAAATATGTCGCCTGTAAAAGTTTTACTGATTTACTCAGGATGTACCCAAATCTGAATATGTTATTTGGGAAAAGGAATAAATAATGTGATGAAAATATATATTTACTCTACCCAAAGTTGTTTATGAATATTTAGGGGAAACATTGCTGCATGTCACACATTGCTTTTCATTACATCCACTCACATTGCTGTATCCTGGGAGAAGCAAGGTCTCACACAGAGATGTGCTATCATCAGAAAGTGAGTAAGTTTGGAGATGGCAACAGGTACACCACTATTTATGCTTACATTGCATCCACAGTGCACAGTGCACATACCTTCCCTCATGAAGCCAAATATGCATTTTCCACAGCAGTACCTGTAATCCACCAATGATAATGGACATGACTTTACTTTTATATCATCATTCTGTTTTAATTAAAAACATTTTAGTGTCATGGATCTCTAAGTCTGTGGGTGTGTCTCTCACATGGAACTCTTCCCACCAGCGCTCCTTGTCCCTCCCCTCCAGCCTCTCCACACTAAAGCAGTGACACAGAATTTAAACCAAAAACCAGTGACATCAAAAAAACACTGACATCATAAAAAAAAAAACAAAAACAAAAAAATAACAGCTCACTGAAAACAGACAGACGGGACAAAAAGGGAAATCTGCAGATTGTCATTGAAAAACACATCATAATACAAAAGTTATTATAATAAAGTCAGATAACATTATTTTGAGGTTGTAATTTTTGAGGTCTGTGGTTTATTCTTCAGTAAAACGTTTTTCAATGCTAGTACAACTTTTTACAATACAAACGTTTTCAGTTTGGGTTTTGTTTTCAATGCTAAATTTGATTTTCAGTGTCAACATTTTAATGTCACTTTTCTAGCTCCTTACATGTTACCCTTTGGAATTGTTGCAAGACAAAATCTGCAACTTTGAGAAGCTGCTTCTGTGAGGGAGAATGTGCCCTGACATGGTCCAAGGCAAGTTGTCTCGTTATGATGAACAATTAACATGATCAAAATGTGTTCATAGAATTCAGATAGTATACAGCAATTACACTGGTCCTTTCAAACAACTCAATTAGCATAGGAAAAACTGATCTGATTTACTTCACATGAGATTAACTGGTGAATAAAAATTAATCATAAGATTATTTTTGACAGTATCCTTACTTTACCTTAGCTCATCATGATGACACATACAGTTATGAGTTATATACTGTGAATTTTTAAGCCCCCATTTACTTTCTTGATACAATTCAATTCAAATCAATTCAATTCAGTTTTATTTATATAGCGCCAAATCACAACAAGTCATCTCAAGGCACTTTTCATATACTGTAGAGCAGGTCTAGACCGTACTTAGATTATAATATTTGCAGAGAGAGATCCAACAGTTCCCACCATGAGCAGCACTAGGCGACAGTGGCAAGGAAAAACTTCCTTTAAGAGGCAGAAACCTCGAGCAGAACCAGACTCAGAGTGGGCGGCCATTGAATGGTTGGGTTAAAACCTCAGCCAATATCAAGATCAGTGTTTTCATGTGATTTCAGGAAATACTTCCCTAGTTAGTCTTATTGTTTGTAGTTTTTCAGCTGCAGTTAAAACCAATATCAGATTGTTGTAAATCAGCAAATGCTAAGCATGATTGAAATATCAATTTTCTTATTTTTATTGATTTTGTTAGTTTTACTTTTTGGGCATAGTAAAATATGTATTGAAATAGATATTCTCCACAGACTCATTTCACTGAAGCTAGTAGGAGAATTACAAAGTATCAGCAGAATATCTGTAACACACCCACATCAGGAACATCCCACACATTCCATTCCTGCCATTTGGTTACATTTATATTGCACCAGTTCACTGCTGCCAAACTAGAGGCTTAAATCTTTCCTGGTTGGCAGTGGATCCTCCAGGGTCCTCCATCAGTCCAAACCCAGCCACTTCACTCAACTAGTCAGGTCTTATTGATCTGTCTGTTGACACAGTTTTGTCTCCAGGAGTGAAGGCGTGAGGGAATGTGACTCTGTCCACACAGCCTGGAGACACAGTGGCTCAGCAGCATTCATGTTCAACAGTCTTTATGAAGGTGGTCAGTGGGCAGCTGTCCTTTCAGGAAGTGTCACCATAAAAGCTCTAGTATGTCTGTGACCTTTGGCCTTTGGCATGGTGAAACAGAGTGCGGTGAAATGTGAGGAGACAACAGCTCCCACCTTGCTGATGGTGTGTGTTACACACTATGGAATGTAACACAGTGTTGAAATTTAAAGTTTTGCTGCCAGGAAGCCTATCATTGAGATTTTAGAGATTTTTTTTTGCCTCTTTGCAGTATTGGTTGCTTCACTGACTTGTAATTTGCCATAATATAGTGTATTGTTGCTGTCTAATTACACCATAATTATAGAAAATGGAGAGCTGTAATTAAAAGGCCCTACCACAGAATGTAATCAGCAGTTTTTCTGCCAGAGGAACATTTTGATTTTACCCTTTCTAACAGTAATACCAGCCTATCATGGTGTCAGCACAAAGGCTTTCATTTTGCTCTATTTCATTTCATTTTTAACAGCAGCTTGTCAGCTCTATGAAAAACTAATCTCATTTTCTGTTTTGGAAAAAGGTGTTGGTTGGAGATAATGCCACTGGCCTCAGCTGATGTTTGGAAGTGCACTGTATAATGGCAGGACTTTTTAAAAAGCTGTTTACAGTAATGGGCCTGTACAGCAGAGTGTGACTGGGGTCAGGTTCAGTCAGGGGAAGATTGGGGTGTTGGTTAAATACTGAAACAGTAAAAATGTCACCTTTTTTATACTGAACTAAGAAAACCATCTTTCACCAACATTAACTAAGTGGTGTGAGTTCATGCTTTGGTTCTCCTGTGCAGATACTGACAGTTCAAGAAAATTCTATTTAACTGTAATAAAATGCACCAGAAAGTGTGTTTTGTAGTAAACTTAATCACTTGCTGGATTGTGTTCAGAGGCACGGTTTTGTTTTTTTAAATGATTGAAGTGCTGCATTTATTAACAGCAGCTGACTCACCACATTCCGAGTCATGTCTGTGGTTTAGGTGACAAAACCTTAACCACAGCTGTGAGAGTCTAAACACAACCAGAAAACTGTTTAATAAAGCTGGATCACACAAGTGGATATTGTGCCACAAGATCAGATAAAACAACATGTAATGTCTGTGAAAGTTTTATTCATGTGTTCAGACAATTTGCATAAATGAACAGCACATCCTCATTAACAGAAAATGTAATCCACTTGCAGTATATCACATTACCAAACATTTATAGGAGACAGGGTTGAAAAGGAGTTGATTGTAGGAAAACAAATAAAATACATTTTCAGTGAGCATTTTGCTCATACTCTGAGCAGCTGTGTGCCCATCACTGAAGTATCAAAATAGAAAAAAATGTTTGGCAAAAATGGCTAAATTCAATTAAACTTATACAGTTGTGCAAAGAGCTTTTACACTTGCTTTTGCTGGTTTTTGTCTAAATAATTAATGTTCTTAATATGAGATGGAAACACCTCTACTGTATCATTTTCAGATAAGTTGTCTTTGAAAATAGATTTACTGTTGCAAATCAGAAGTATAGAAATATAATTCTGAATAATCACATTTTATCCACTTTTGGATTTGAAGAAATTCCAGTACAATTCATGTGCTTACACTTCATGAGTGGAAAGTTTTCTTGGCTTAGAGCCAGAGATTCTTTTTTATTTCTGTGGGTACAACTCTGTTGTCAACTTCTGTAGCAGCTGTCATGGTGGGCCCGTGTGTACTGTTTTTGATGGTGTTCCAGGAGGCACTGGGCCCTCTTTAACAACTCAGACAATATGAAGTGACTGATGTGATACTGAGACTTTTCTTATGCCAATGAAAATAACTTTTAAAGATGATATGACATAACATGTTTCAGACGTCTGAACCCACCTGCAAAACATGGTTACAGTCTCTAATGCTTTCTGTCTGTTATTGGTGTTAACAACATCACCGTCATCAAGTTTGCAAACCCAGTTTGTGGCAAGGGTTACCATTTTAATACTTTTACAGTTATTGTTATTATTTGATATCAGTGGGGCAGCACACAGTGAGAAAGTAAAGCCAGTTTCAGTAAAGCACTCAATAACCATTAGCACAGTCTGCAGCCATGAGCTCCAACAGGTCTACACAGCAGCACGTCTGACTTATTATTGTATGGGTCTTTATAACATTGCCACTGATTATAAAATAAATGTCCAACTGCTTCATTTGTCGGTGAATGCCATCATTATTCTTGATTTTAAATACTGATTTTAGACAAAAATTTTTAGACTAAAATTTAGGTTACATTGATTTGATAAATGAAACAGATCAGTTCTTGCCTTAGGTAAGTGTGATCACCCACAACAAGCCTGAGGCTGACAACTGTTCTCAGTCTCTAAATGTGGGGCCCTGGGCCTCACAGGGCACTTCCCCACCTTTGTTTCCATATTCTGTTTTTGGTGGCCTTGCTGTGCAGTGTTTCACAAAAGTTAAGGACTGCAGAGGTTTTGGGTCGACAGCAGGCTGGCCCTCGAGGAAACTGGGCTGCTCTGGCAGTAATTGGCTGAGAGATGGCTTTTAGAAGAACATAAATTATTCACCCACACCATCTCCTTCCATCCTTGAGAAATGCAGGAAATTGACTCATGAAATGAAAAAAACACTGTTCTTGTTCTCCCAAACTTTTCTCAGTACGACATGTTCTTACTTATTTGGCTGCACTTTTTATTGTGACCAAAGTGTCATGAGTCCTCTTAGTTTACTTTTTTCTGTTTTGTCAAGAAAATCTTTCTTTTTTGGGGTTTTATTTCTTTTTTGAAGAAGAAGAAGAATTTTGTTTGTCGCCATTACATTTATCTCTTATTTCATCAACAAAAATTGACAATTGATGAAACGTATTAAAGACGAGACATGACCTAATCACTGTTATAAAGTCTTATTTAGTGACCTACAAAAAAACAGCCACAAATTCAGGCCAGCAAAATAAGATAAGCTAATATTATCATAGTATTATCATGTTAGCATCAGCATAATGACAACTAAATTACATTGTTAAATACACAGTGATAACTATTTACAAAATCATCATAGAAATTTGCGCCAATCCCATTGTTGTGTGATCACAACAAAAAACCCTGCAAGGAGGTGGCTGTTTTTAACTATAATTGATTAGCGCTCGATATCAGATGTGTGAGCCAATGAAAGGATTGAAATGACTGGTGATTGATGAGTACTGTGTTTCATCTCACTGCATTAATGTATCAAAGCTCTCTGAAGGTTTCTCTCATGTGTGCTGTGGCTGCCAGCTGACAGCCAGTCTTTCTTCCTGCCAGCTGTCTGGACCGTCAGTAAGTGAATAACCCCATGGACAAATAGTCCACATAGTCTCCACAGAGTGATGAGGGGAACTAATCTGTGACTGCAGAGAAGTATTCTGGGGCTGCAGGGAAAGTCATGGCTGGAGATAGACTGGGTTTTAACCATAGGCACAATTCTTTTCTAATATCATGCTTTGTTTAATAACTACTAGTGACTGCCCCAGGGTCTACATCTCATCTCATCTTCATCCATGTATTAGGTGAGTCTTGGAACCTGGCCTATACCCTATAATCTGGTACTGCATTATTTCACATTTTTATGTCCCTCATACTCTTCACACTGGGCATTATGAATCTACTACTACTATCTAATTAGGAGGGATGATGTCAAAATACTAAAAATAATCACACCTGAACCCAGAGTCGAGAACCAGGTCTCATCAGGCTTGGTACCAAAAACCATGACCCTGGACACATAGAAGGAGAAATAATAGTATTTGCTGTTATTTCACAACCAGTAGAAAGAGACAGGAAACATTTCATGGAATTATTTTATTTATCACAGTGTATTGTCGGGCACTATTGCACAGACTTTGAGCCAGATTCATTTTTCAAGGGAAGACCCTACACTTTTTTCTGCTGATTTAACTGAATAACTTTTGTGTTGTCAAAGCAGAATTTGATGACTGCATTTTTGCCCTGATTTTACTGGCTTGGTGATCATGTTCATTTAACAATAGTAAAATACAATGGTTGTGTGATGCATGTTGCATCATGGACCTGAACTTTGTTTAGTGGTGGTGTGTGACCAGTGCCTCCTCCCTGCGCCTGAATGACACCAGCCCTCATCTCCATGGACCTAAAGTGGAGAAAGGCCTGACTAAGAAACAATAAAGGAAAGCTTTTCACAGCACACTAAGGCTTGGGGACTTTCATTGGATCTAGCTGAAGTATCCAGGCTGAGGTCAGTAAGATTATTAATGTCATGTCCTGAATGCTGCTGCTGATCTGATAACAAGTATTAAAGAAGCTACTTTGAATTTATAGTTTTAAAAGATCAGTAAAATATACAGTATTCAGTGGAACTCATTTTATCACAGCAAAATGAGCCTCAGAAAGTAATAAAAATATTGATATCTACTGTTCTGTAGCACAGAATGGAACAACTGCACACAGTACTAGTGATCTGGCACTGACACTGAGCTGGATAGGTCCTGTATTGGCTGAGCATAAGTGACCATTCCAGTGGTGTTTAACGTTTCAGCCCATAAGCAGTGGTGAAATGTAAATATAACTAAGTACATTTATTCAAGTACCGTGCATTTCAGAGGGAAGTGTACATTTTACTCTCACTACATGGCCTTCCCAGTCACCAGATCTGAATGGAGTAGAACACCTTTGGAATATGGAAGAACAGGAGATGCTGTTCGGACACCCATTGTATTTTTTCAGTAATGATGCTAAAACTTGATGGCAAATCACAAAAAGGAGTTTCATTTGTATTAATATACAGTAATATGCAAAGGTTTTAGGTACTAAAATGAGGATGCTGTCAAAAATGATCCTATGATTAATTTTTATTTGTCAGTTAACCTCTTGTGAAGTGCAGTAATCAGACGCTTGAAGTAAGTGAAATGCTCTAACATAAAAGCTAACTGGTGTGAAGAAATACCTTGTCAGACAAAAAACAAACATATATTGCCTTCATTTAAGATATTTCATCTTACTTAGATTTCAATTTTTGCAGTGCACTCATAAATAATAACATACCACCAAGCATTATCAAAAACATTTGCTGCGTGTAGTTACAAGGTCATGGCTTTTCACCAAACTCCTTCCTTCACTGTTTGGTTTTGATGTGGCCAAGCTCAAACCACTATTTTCTGGGTTGACTCGACTGGTTGCCCAAACTCTGCATAGTCACTGATTATTTTTCTTCATCTGCACCATACAGGCCCTCCAGTCAGTGTGCTTCATGGACTCCACCATCATAGTGTCTTAATGGTCAATGCACATTTTAGAGCAAAATGAAACATTTGATCTGTTGATCCAAGAGTAATCTACATTAACTCTGATAAACAATTAATTTAAGTAATTTACAGTTGCTCAATAAGACAAACAAACATTGACTGGATCCAGTGATGATATCAATGTGAGGTTTATATGATTAGAAACTAAATAGCTTTTGTTTTTGGACTGATTGTTGGATGAAACAAGACTAAAACAAGATGAACAAGATTTGAACATCACTTGGTCTGGAATTGTGTGTTTTTTCATAACTTTTAGACAGTATATAGACTAAACAACTATTTAATTAACTGCAAAGATATAAACTGATTTTATCAATGATATGACTATGACTTCTTAGGTATCTCTACTTAATATGAAGAATCCTTGGGTTTTGCTATTTTCTGAACATAGTCCTGTTATCAGTCAGTCAGTCTATGGAAACGCATACTGTGCAATCTGGTTGTCTGAATTAGGTCTGCCTGGTATTATAACCTAACCCAGCTTTTCTTCTCACTACGAAATATGATATAAATACAAAAGCAATGCTGCCTTCCAGGCACTCCCTCCAAAACATATATTTCAGGTAACAATCATCTGGAATTTGTGGCTAAACAAAATAAATGTGCTGTGTTCATGATGCCCTCTGAAAATGGTGGTAACCACATTAATGAGAGTATTAGAAACAGGTGGTGGTGTTATTGTCATGTTAATTTTGGTCCCACATTTGAGCGATTGTAGTTACCTGTTCTGAGGATTGTATCTCATGTTGTATGTCAAACAATGCTTGAATAAAAGTCTATTTTCGAACTTTTTTTAGACAAAGCCAGTTACCGATATGCTAAAACACTGGAGTGCTGCGATGTAGAAAGAAACTAGACAGAATATAATTTCCATGAAGAGTTTGAGATGCGGTACAATGGATGTGTTGTGATTTGTGAGATGGGTGAGTGCACATGAAAGTGTTGTTGAAGGTGCCTCTGCAGTGCTGTTGGCAGACATGGCATAATGGTATGGAGAAATGCTGTTGAAATTCAGCACTTATTCTCCTTCCTGCTTCCTGTCATAACACACCTAATGACTTGTCAAAGATGTTGGAAATTGTCCCCAAACTTCCTCTGAACTGTTTCTGTGACACTTTCTGTAATTGTTCAACTTTCAGACTGAAAGTTGAAAGTGGATTTTTAGTCAATTGTATGGAAGCATTCAAAGCTTTCATGAATTGTGTGTGTGCATTTTCATTTAAACCTATTGAACAAAATTAACTTTTAAACAGTCAAGTAGATTTAACATACAGTATACTAGAGAGCAGATAAAATGGTCAAATGTGTCTGGTTCTTTCTCATCACATATCTGGTTTTGATGTGCAATCAGTGGAGTTGTGAGGCCTGCACTGGACTTGTTGTGAGGCCTGGGCTGGACTTGTCTTCCATTCATTTCAGTAATCACAGGAAACCACAAGAAACATGTCAACAAGCCTTATTGTAAAATAATACAGCAGGCAGGTTTGCCTGTGCAGTGCATTACTTTTAATAACCTCAAAGGTTGGAGTGTGTAAATCTTTTTATACCTACACATGTATCATTTGTTCAGTTCTGTTGGGGTATCTGCATGGCCTAAGATGCAAACCATAAAAGCACAGTGTCTGGTTTGATTCTGGCTGGTGATCTTTGTTACACTGCTAATGTTTCCAGTTTGTGTCATTTGTAAAATGTCCAAAAAATAAATAAAAAAGGGACACATACATTGGCATAAATTGGCATTTTGGGAGCAAATGGAAAATTTCTCCCAATGAAGTTAATGGACAAAAGCATCTACCAAAAGATATAATGTAATCTACTGTAATGCACTTCATTAGAATGACCTTACATGTAAAAACACTTAAAAGTATAACATGGTATAATTCAACAAAACTATTCATAGCTGCCAAAATAATTATGAACCAGCACCTCTGTAAAAGAGTTTCAACAAAACCAAACATTTTGTGGCTGAGGGGCTGTTGTACTGGCCTGCATTAGTTTTAGATAGTTGTACGTAGTATATTGCCAACTGTTTCACATCACAGATAAGATGAGTATAGGTGGCTGCTCTGGAGGGTTGCTGGACTTTACTGTAACTGGGCAGGGAGCTGAGTAATACATTGATTGTATTGAAGAAAAAATAGTGATAATGTTGAGTATTTATTCAAATAAAAGATATCTATAAGTAAAAGCATGAACAATAAGTACATGACAAATAAAATATCTAAGTTGACTCATCAAACTGAGTAGATGCTTAAAACAGCAAGTGCAAATGCTTTAATAAACTGCGGTGAAATGGATGACCACACACACTCTGCAAAACTTCTACCCTTAATATCAGTTCTCTTGTGTCTTTGCAGGTGTCACTCTATGATTGTGTGAGGTCATAGCCAATCAGCAGCAGTGTCAGGACCAGAGGGGAGCGTAGCAACAGACACAGCATGGACCTGAGATTCAGACGGCTGTCGTCTCTCACCAGGGGAGCTCTTCATCTCCTGCTGCTGGCCAGACTGGTGCTGCTTTCTCACACAGAGAGTGAGTACTTTCCACACAGCTCAGAGCTCTGAGTATATGTCTATCAGCTGTCTGAGATCTTCAGACGCACCTTTTAAATGGGACCTTGTGACTGAAACACACAATACTTTTAACTCAAAAACATGTTTTACTTCAATACATTATTATTGCATTAAGTTTCAAAGTGATTTGAACTTTTATCAAACTCAAAGTAGAATTTAGAGGTTTGCAGAAGTATTTGTTGAACCAACTGTACACATTTTTATCTGAAAGGTATGCAGAGCATTCCTGTGCTTCTCATTGGTTTGGACTGTTTACCAGAATCATATTTGCTCCACTGGAGTCCAATTTACAGAGAAAAGCTCCTCATCACACTGTTGTCACCCAATCTTCCCATTGTTCTATTACACACTGCACAAGAACAACCTGATTCATACTCACATCGTTGAAGTTGGTATCAGCACAGGAAAGGAGTGCTGGTGTGTTGGATATTGGGATAAATACTCACATTAGTTGGTGGGAATTTCTCTTTATTTATTTTTTAGGTTTGGATGTTTTAAGAGCAAGCTCTAGCTGCATTAACACTCCACACACTGTTCTTTTAGTACTTTATCATGTACTGTAACTATAATGTAAGATTTTTACATAGTGCCAAAATGTGCAATTTTATTTTATATACAAATGGTCAAAATAACAAAAAAGATGCAGTGTTTTTAGACCTCAAATAATGCAAAGAAAACAAGTTCATATTTATTTTGAAACATCACAATACTAATGTTTTAACTTAGGAAGAGTCAGAAATCAATATTTGGTGGAATAACCCTGATTTTTAATCACAGCTTTCATGTGTCTTGGCATGCTCTCCACCAGTCTTTCACAATGCTGTTGGGTGACCTTATGCCACTCCTGGTGCAGAAATTCAAACAGCTCAGCTTTGTTTGATGGCTTGTGACCATCCATCTTTTTCTTGATCACATTCCAGAGGTTTTCAATGGGGTTCAGGTCTGGAGATTGGGCTGGCCATGACAGGGTCTTGTTCTGGTGGTCCTTCATCCAGACCTTGACTGACCTAGCTGTGTGGCATGAAGCATTGTCCTGCTGGAAAAACCAGTCCTCAGAATTGGGGAAAATTGTCAGAGCAGAAAGAAGCAAGTTTTCTTCAAGGATAACCTTGTACGTGGCTTGATTCATGCGTCCTTCGCAAAGACGAATCTGCCCGATTCCAGCCTTGCTGAAGCACCCCCAGATCATCACCGATCCTCCACCAAATTTCACAGTGGGTGCGAGACACTGTGGCTTGTAGGCCTCTCCAGGTCTCTATCTAACCATTAGACGACCAGGTGTTGGGCAAAGCTGAAAATTGGACTCATCAGAGAAGATGACCTTATTCCAGTCCTCTATGGTCCAGTCCTTATGGTCTTTTGCAAACCTCAGCCTGGCTCTTCTTTGCTTCTCATTGATGAAGGGCTTTTTCTAGCTTTACACGACTTGAGCCCTGCCCTAGGAGCCTGTTTCAAACTCTTCTTGCCGTGCACTTCACCCCAGTTGCCATTTGCCATTCTTTTTGTAGGTCACTTGATGTCATCTTGCGGTTGCTGAGTGGCATTCGAATGAGTTGATGGTCATCCTGGTCAGTGGAGAGTCGTTTTCGCCCTCTGCCAGCCCGTAGCTTTGTTGTCCCCAATGTCTGCTGCTTGACCTTGTTCTTATGAACCGCCGTCTTAGAAATTTTAAGGATGGAAGCAACCTGACACTCACTGTATCCCTCTGCCAGTAAAGCCAGAATTGAACCCTTCTTTTCCTCACTCAAAACTTTTCTTTTCAACTCTTTTGGCATGGTCAGCAGTTATTTTTGATACCAATTACTTTTGAGGTACTACTAGCACTATTTTTGCCATCCAGCTGGTCCTATTGCAAGAGGATAGTGATGACCACAGCAGTGGTTTTTATACTTTTCCTTGTTAAACAAGATTTGGTTCAGGTGTTCACCTAATCAATACCTCATTAAGTAGAATGAGGTGTGCTTGTGTTGGAATTCAACAGACACTAGTATGGAATGGCTGTTAAACATGTAGAGATGCTGATTTCAGAAAAAAATTGAAGTGGTCTCTTAATTTTTTCTAGAGCTGTATATTAACTATATAAATTAAAATGGATGTTGCATCATGCCAGTAGCAGAAGAATAACTTGGAGATGATAAAAGTATTTGAATCTAAATCCAAAATAATTATTAACAACAGGCACTAAACATAGTGTAAATTAAGTCCACAGGCAGCAAGAATCAGGAGTGATGTCTGCAGGCTAACAGGCTAAAAACAGGCTAAAAAACAAACACACACACACACACACACACATATATATATATATATATATATATATATATATTATTTTTTTTTTTTTTTTTTTTTTTTACATGAACAGGAAGCATCGGGGACAGTCTGTACAGAAATCTGTATGGGAGGCTGATATCAGCAGCTGCCAAGTCAATTCTAGTTGAGTAGTGAGTTAGTGTAGCACTGTTTATGCTTTCATTTATATGGCTGACAGTTTGGTAACATATAGAAGGGGAGTAAACAGGAGGAGGTGAAAGCTTTTGTCAGTGTGGGTAAACATACAGCTATTCTCTGGAGGCAGTACATACCAGTGTAAACTCAATTGGTATTACACTCACAAATATACCAGTTGAAAAGATTACCAACACAATTTTCAGCTTGTATCAGCTATTTGAGCAAACTATAAGAACTATCACATAGTCAGAGTGAAACCAAAACTTCTGCTCCAAAAGTAAGAATCCCAGTTAAGGGGGTGTTCTTAGGCATGATGGGAAGTGAAGTGTTTCAGGTGTATTGTGTTGTAATTCTCAAATAGTGTTTATGCAGCATTTATAGACTTTTCACCTTTTAGTGCGCTAAAACTAGTCTCCCTCTCTCAGTTTCTTCTGCAAGTTAAAGGATAGCTCATTCTATTTTGATCTGGAACATTGCATCCCTATGTTAGCACCACAGACACAACACAGAGGAACTATCAACCCAACAAACCACTCATGCTACGTGAGATAAAACCACCCTTCACTGAAGCTAGCAGGCAGACTGGAGACGTGGTAGGAGCTGCTTTCATGGGGCAAAGAGTGAATCAGAGTTTGATTCACTTGTTTGTGCAGTTTGTTTGATTCAAGACTGTTTTTTTTGACATAGGTTCTTGTGGTTCTGTGATAGAGTATCTGCGGTAAGGTAGGGTATATCCTCCCTTCATTTATTATGTTCTGTGCTGAGGCAACTATGATCAGGAAAAACAATGTTCCTCCTCATATCTATTGATTTAAAAAAAAGTTGAAATAATTTATTTAACAAATCTATGTGGGGTTTCAAAAAGGCATGAAACCAAACAAAACAAACCAAACAAACAAACAAAAAAACCAATGTGAGGCCCCTTAAGGACTGTATTGAGGTAGATAAGCGAGTAGAATGGAGGCAAGCTCAGTGATAATGCCAGGAAGAATCTTTCAACCAAAACATGTATGTCTTAAAATGTTGGATTCATTAAAGAATAAATGGAGCCATAGTTTGGTTGTGGCTGTTAGATCTATCAGCATGTCTAGCCACTGTACCTTCCATTAATCTGGTTACTTTCCCTCACTCTACAGAGTCTCTGCATCCAGTAATGTGAATAAGAAAAACACTAAATAGGTCAGCAACATGATGCTCCCATTATGAGCACTGATGGAGAGATGGGGGTCATGGCTGGGTTTCGAGACTAAAAAATGATCATCATGCATTGAGCAGACCCTGGTTAATGCAATGATGGTTCTTTGGTGCACCTATGAGAGTCCCGTTGAATCAAGTCAGCTATGTGTAATGGGTACAACATCAAATCTGCTAAGGGGACAGAATGGAGAGGTGAAGGTTGTGTAGGAACATTAAGAAAATAAAATTTAATATGAGTGTAGTTAGACAGGGAAATGAGTCTGACATTATATGCAGCCAACAGCAGTTAGTTAATCAAGTCTGGACTTGGGAAGACAAAAAATAAAATGTGATACCACAATCTGTGATATCTCTGATAAATAAATAGAGTCAGCTAAGGAGACCTTATGCATCAGTGTACATCCTCAGGCACCAGCATAGTTTATTTGTCCAGTCAAAATGTACATATTTTATCATCTCATCAGAAACATCCATCCATTATCTATACTGCTTATCCTTAAAGATCACCCTGAATAGATCACACATAGAGACAAACAACCATTCACACCTACGGCCAATTTAGAGTCACCAGTTAACCTGCATGTGTTTGGACTGTGGGAGGAAGCTGAACCCAGAGAGAACCCACACAGGAACAGGGACAACATGTAAACTCCACACAGAAAAGCCCCGGGTGAAGCAGGGTTCAAACCTGGAACCTTCTAACTGGGAGGTGACAGTGCTAACCACTGCACCACCATTCAGAAACATTAGAAACATATTTGCCTTTGGACACAACACATTTGAAACCCACTGAAACCATCATTCCTCTATATATAATTGAGTGTGTTTGATCACAGGAAGTGCTTTCATGAAGGCACATCTGCTCCACACAAAGTTGAGGAAAGGCATATAATTCATATGATGCTTACTCACTTTTGATAGTCTTAATAGATTGTTGGGCACTTGACATGTTCAAGCAACAAAATACAGCAAGATAGAAACATTTCTACTATTTAGGGACAGTATGCACTAATCAGGAAGCTACACAGTACAGGTCCCATTTTAGTTGCAAAAAATCCAATGAAACATGAGAGTATACCAATGTAATGTACCAGTGTAAGACAGTGATTTGAGAGCACTATGCTGATACATGTTGGAAGCAGTTGTCAGTATGTAGGTCAAGCAGGGGCAGCGTAATGCCTATAAGCCCGAGAGGTGGAGGAGGAGGTCCTCAGAGGGCAATGTTTGTGATCAACGGGTTCATTATCAGGTCTAGTAGTTTTATGGCTGCAATGAACACACTGTGTAATTTCCCTCTATAATTTAGCAGACAGGAATTCATCAGGAGGGGCTGTGTCAGCAGTTACCTTCCAATGTGAGCACTTTGCACTCTGGAAAAAATGGGAATCATTAATTTCTCACCCCAAGTTGAGATTTTATCAGACTCTTGTAGAAACCATATTAAAGCCTTTGAACCTGATTGACACAATTTGTGTCAAAATTTGCATCCTAGAATTATAGATCAGACATCATACACATGGTGCTGTAGCTGCATGACTTTCTGTGGTGCAGATTCACCAAAATGTAAGGAAAAATATTTGAGCAAACTTCATTTTGACTGAGGAAAGGAAGGGCAGTTTGACCAAATCAAGGTCTATGTATTAGCTTTTTATGGAGCTGTCACTGCATTTTACATCTTCATGAGATGGGGTGTAGGTGTAACCCAGAGCGAACAAGTTCCCCAGTCTAAACAACCATATAGGTCACTTTTCCCTACCCTCATATACGACTGATACCAGCATACCAGTGGTGGGCTTTAATGGAGCATTATCGTCATGTTAACAGGAAGAAACACATGGTTACTGTTGCGGAACAACTTCAGTTTGGTTAGGTTGTGGAATGGTCATGGATCCAAGGAACAACAATGACAGAAACAAACACCAGTCTGCTGTGTCAAAGTCTTATGTTTTATTGACCATCTATCCAACTCAGCCTCCTCCTGACCTAGACTTTTTTGTATTACATAATCTGCTCTGTTCCCATCATAGATATTACAGCTGCTAGATGTTACTTAACAACAATATGTAACAATGGGTCATATTAAACTGATTATAGGACATGTATAGTGCAACTAGCATGCCAATTGATTTCCCCATCCTAAAATAACAATATACAACATGTCCATCTAATGCATGTGGGGACAGTGCCACAAACCTGTAAATAAAGGAGGTGAACTATAAGCAAAAAAGCCAAGGATTCCAGTGGTTAAGAATTCAGCCCTGTTATCTCCTTGCACTGATAGGAGCTTTTTGGTCATCATGATGCACTACAGTAATTTGCTATTTTGTTTGCGTGATTGGGCTGCAGTGCTTTCAGTGTAAAAATAATGAACAATGTGACATTATGTCTGTGTGAGCTGGTTGCATGTCAAATGCCAGCTCTCCACAGGGAAGATGTTCTCTGTGAGGGGGAGAGCTTTACAATCGTCACCTCTCTGTAGCTCATTCTCACTTCATAATACTGTCAAGAAGAATTCTTCACTGATCACACAGAGTGCAACTCACACTTGTGCATTTACTCATGGTAGAAAAATCTGAGTTGATTTTTGAAAGGGGGAAATTTTACAACCCAAAAATAATCCTTTTCAGATATTTCAGAAACATTTGGTAATTTAGTGGCAGACGCTTTTAAATAGAGAACAGATTTCAACAAACTTTTTTCAAAAATCATTTTATGACTGGTTTGAAATGGACCTATTATGTTCAAATTTTCCTGTACTACCTTAACATGTTTATCAAGCAGCTAAATAAGAATTTCATTTTTTTAAATCCTAAAATTAAATGATAAAATAATGGTCTTTTAGTCTGAAGCACTCTGGTCGCTCCAAACTTTGGCTCAACAATTTTGTTGCTCTGATTGCTTTCTAATAACACAAACCAACCCTGAACTTTGAATGAATCCAGCAACAGCCACTAAGCTGCTGCTAACGGTCATCATTGGCCGTAGACATTAACTTTCAATTTCCAAGAGGATTCAGCTATGTACCAGGGAATAGCCTCAACATGTAAATCCATAGCCAAACACTTATTTCAAAGACTCATAGCATTTATATAACAGCTGAAGCCAAGACAGCCATGAATTTGGCAAGATCAGTACCACATCCCAAATCACTGACGACTGATTAAATCTTCCAAGATTATAACCACAATGCAGCAATGCAACCCTCAACAGTCATAGTCCAATAAAGCCAGAAGACAAGAACGCCACACACTATGTAAATCTAACAACTAGACTGGTGTTCAGTATACCATGGTGAATTGTGGGACTACACTTAACGTTGAATACCGCTTTGAGGCAATATTAGGAAAGTTTGCATCAAGTATAAGTGTGTGTTGGTATTTTTCCAACAGAGGGCATACTTGCCTGCTACCTGGCTGTAGTTAGTGTTTAAGCTCAGATCTCAAGTATAGGTTTTAGGACAACCCCATTACTAATATTTTACATGACCTCACTGGCCAGCTACCATGCTGCAGTATTACGCACTGACAGCATCCATCAGCAGTTAGCAGCAGTGGGTGTTCCTGGCATTATCATTAGCTTCGCTATCAAGCTGTCCTCAAAGCTTAATGACAAAATCTGTGTTTTGGATGCTAAAATAAATAAATATCATTGTTAAAACACACTGAAGCAGATTAATTAATGCATTTGTTTCTAATTAATCAGTTAATGTAAATAAGAACTGAAACTAATTAAGGAGAATTTGTTTAACTAATCATCATTTACTAAGATGAAGACTGAACATAGTGATCACCAACATCATCAAAATGTTTCCTCTGGGTTTTAATGCCTAACAATGCAGTGGCCCAGCCAGAGTCCTGACTTGAATTCAACTGAGAATCTGTGGAGGGATCTAAAGATCAGCGTGATGGCAAGGAGGCCCTCCAACCTGAAAGAGTTGGAGCTCATCGCTAAAGATGAATGGGCAAAAATACCAGTGGAGACATGCAAAAAGCTGGTCAGCAATTTTAGGAAGCGTTTGATTGCTGTAATAGCCAATAAAGGCTTTTCTATTGGTTATTGAGAAGGGTATGAATAATTTTGGACATGCCACTTTTTACTTTTCAAATGTAAATAAAACCTGAGAAATATTTTTTTTTCACAATGATGCCTCTTGTACACCGTCTTATTATCTTCTAGGAGACACCTGTGTCATTTCCAATCAAGAAAAAACTTGCTGGTTGAATAAAAAATGCCAGGGGTATGAATAATTTCGGGCTTGACTGTATATACATATATATATATTATATATATTTACTGTAGTACCCGTGAATCAGCAGTGCAATTTCAGGACACAGAAATTTTTATTCAAGCACTCACTATATGGCTAGCACCTTCCTCTTCCCCTACCAGCTTGTCTTCGGATTGGTAACTTCCCAGGGACGCATACACATAATGATTTACAAAATAGAATCAGTTTATTCCTTGTTTCTTTGCCTCCCCCTTTCCAGCTTTCATGCAGCATGTGGGTACTGCTACCATACTTGTGTGGGAGGCAATTTTGCGGGTCATGAACAAGGAGCAGGAGAGAACAATGTATTATTTATAAGAATAAACACAAGTGGCAGCAGTGTCTCTGAATCTAGCTCTCCAAACGGGAGTTACGATTACTGACTCTGCAGGGCTGACTGCCTGTTTGTAGGTATTAGGCTATGGGGGAAAACTAAATTTGTCGGTTTATTATTACATATACACATATGTGTGTGTGTGTGTGTCTAATGTATCTAATGTCTGTTTATCACCAAACATGCTTGGAGAGTGGAGATTTCCATTCACAACAAGCTGTGCTAAAAGAGCCCATTGTAACAAAAGACTCCACCCTCTGAATCACACTATAATTTGTCATCAATCACTCAGGCTTTGCTAATTGCAGAAATTATTTTGTGATGACTTATTAACTTATTGTCATTTACTGTTCATAACTCCACTCCGCTACTCGAGCTTAGTTGAATAAATTGGGTTTTGCAGTGTTTGTGCTGGCTGACTGCTATGACAAGACTGTAAATTGATTGGTTTATAAGAACATAAAGGTTCATCTTGATTTATGATGAGCTCTTCTTTGATGTAAGGATTGTCATTTCAACTGAAAATGGTTTGTTTCTCTTTAAGTGAAATGTATTTTGGAGACTGGATGTCACCTTAGACATACAGTTACCTAGTTTGCTCCTTGTAAAAGAGTTGCAGCGATCCTTTCATTAAATTTATATTGGATTTAAAAATGAAAAGCATTATTTAAATATGATGAAAGCACTTGAGGGCACATGATGCAAATGTATTAATCTGTGTAAATGCTGGGTTACATACTTTTGTGTTAATATGTGGGTACAGTATGTGCTCTTTTAAGTATCAGATCAAGCATGGACTGAGTGTACTGGACATTTTTCTACTGATAGAAAAACTTCTTGACTCAAGACAGTGCTAATGTGTCAGAGATCAATGGATGAACCAAAACTGCAGTGAAGTTAGATGGACCACAAGCAAACTACTTGAGTTTGAATTTGAACAGAATGCTACAAATGCTGGAATTTCAAAAAGAAAATAAAAAATGCAGCAGGACTGCTAATACAGAAGTTGAACCTGGTGTTGACGGTTTCTCCCCTCCCACTACAGAGCCAAGATGGCTACCGTTGAGGATGATAAGTGTCCATCATTCTACACTCAGCTTTTGATCATTTCGAATGCACCATTCAGGTTTTTGCATTGCATGTTGACATATTTAAGTCTGAACGCACTATGCACTCTGATTATGGAAGTACACAAATTGAGACACAGCAGCTGTGTTGGCCTAAAATGTGCAACTGCATAGTCCAGACATATAACATAGTAATGAAAAATAACCTATTTACTTTGGGATCATTGCAACAATAGATAAAATAATTGGCTGCATTCAGCAGGATTGTGTTGAGGTGTGTTGTGTTACAGGCATGTTGATTTGTTTATTTATTTGCTTGTTTATAACCACAGCAAACCAGAAAATAATGTCAGATCTACTTTGTTCTCGTCAACGCCACCCCTATCTTCACTCTCTCCCTGTTGAGCAAGGAAGGAGGGCCCAACTTTGAATGATATGTTTCTAAATAGCAACCAACAAATCCTACATAGCATACCTCTGTGGGGTCATTATCAAGGCTATTGATGTCACTTTGCTCATAAGACCTCGTGGCTGTTGTGAAGGCAGTCATTACAGTCGTTGGATTCACCAAGTTTTGGGAGTCTCCAAAACCTCAACATTTGTCCCGCTTGTCCTGTTGACTACTGGATGAATGACCTAACTGGGAGCAACAGCCAACTCCTGAGTTTACCAAAGACCAAATACAGAAAGTATTCACACTTTGTGAAAATGGCTCGGTGACAAGACCTAAAAGTCTAAAATCCAACATGTCAGGGTGCTCCTTTGAGTTGTTTTGGTGCATCGTCTAGTTCTCACTGAGCTGTGAAAACAGCGTGCTAACTCTTCAGAGACACTTTCTGTCTTCCCTCAGTGCAGCCATGTTTCAGACTTCTGCCTGCTCTCTGTGTTATACCATGAAGGCGGGAGCTTACTGGCGGTACGTGGCTGACAGTTTATGCTGACAGGCCTGTCAGGGAGCAGCACTGGGGAACTGGGAGGATTTTCTGCATTAGAGGGTGGGGAAGTTGTGCCATGAAACTTAATGAGAAAAGGTTTGCTCTTCCCTCCACCCTCTGTAGAGTGTGTTCACTTGATAGGTCCAGTAAATTTGCAGTTTCTGTTCCGTAAATTTTTCATGGCTTATAGGATAACATCATCATAGGACACTTTAAGAAGACCATTCATGTAGATAGTTCTTATTTAGTGATAATTGAAAGGATTAGGTTTTATTACAACTTTGGCTACACTTTTATTCTTTTGGCCATCATTCTTATTAATATTGGTATTGTAATCAACAAAATCAACCTTGTCACCAAACAAGAACATCGATATTGGACAATTCAGTGAAGTCAGATTACATTCAGTTATATTTTAATATCCATTGCTGTTTTCAAAGTTATTTCTTTCTCCAATATGCATGGCCACCATGATATGGTCAAAGTTAGTTAGGGAAAGGTCATGTAAGTTTCTGCCATTACTACATAGCCAATGTTAGAGTCAACAGTTGTTTATTTACCAGTCCAGAAACATTGTGAGTTAAGCATCAAACTTCATTCCTTGCTTACTTGCCAAGAGCTGTCCCCAGTGGTGGAAATCAATGCTAATATTAACTCTTATTTTCCTTCTATCTCTGGCACCCCTTTACCTCTACTGAAGCTAGCTAGCCCTGGCTTGTAACACCACTGCACGCTAGTGAGTCAGTGTAGCACCCAGTCTGCCCTCAGTCCAGCATTAGGTGATGAAGAAATAGCGCTGCCCAGAGGATGTATTCTAACCTCTTGTAAACACAGTGATGGCCTGGGCTCTTGGTCAGTCAACAGTTATGGTTAAGGAATGGTAAAACCTTGGCACCTAAAACACTGAGGCAAGGTTATGGAAAGCAAAGAATAGCAAATGTTTATTGCAGTTCTTTGAAAGAATGCAAACTTGAGCTACATTTGCATCTGCCATCTTGAAATGCTGCATCTTGTGATAACTTAATAGTACAATGTCACTTTGTATTAAAGTGTATCAGTTTCTCTGTACTTCACTTTGAGTGGAACTGAAAAACAAAAGCGCCAATGCTTCTTTCTGAACAGATTATAAAGCAATGTTGCTGGCATTTCGCTCTGCTCATATCAGTACTGAGGACCACTTCCTTTATTCCTGCCGAAAGCAAACTTTTTGACCCCTGCACAACTGCATTGATTCCTTTTTCCATGTGACCTTGTCTTGTTATTGAAGAACATGATCAGCTTTCCACTCTTCAGATGAAAGCTGGTAAGATAACTCTGAAAGGCACTGCAGTGTTGCTACCTTGGGTGTTCAGAAGTAGGGAGCCAGATTGTTTATATGTCACTTTGACTGATCAGAGGTTGATTTGCATGGCTGCTCCCCTCTCAGCTCCACAGCCTAATGAGTCTCTGTGAGGAGGAGACACTTTGTGTGAAACTGTTGTCACTTGTCATTGTGAATTGCCTCTGAAACACAGCTTTATTCCGCCTCACACAACATTTGACTGCCTGGCTGCATGCCTAGACACCATTAAATTCTTGAGCCCAAATGAGAAGCAGGTCTGTAAGACAAGTGTGCTGCAGTCAGTGACAATGAGACGTGAAACAGGAGGCTGTAAACTCAGGATTTGAGGAAAAGCTTTAATTATAGCTGTGACCAAGGAAAAGTATTGAAGCCCAGTGCATTTTTGTAATTTTCAACCTGCTTATCTTTCATATAAAACAGAATGGCATCTATAAGGAATCTATGAATATTGGTCTGCAAAGATTAAAAAGAAACAATGTCAGTGATTAAAATGCACAGTGAGTCAGTTTCCATTCATTCTTAGCACAGAATAGATAAAAATCCAATATTAATACCAATTTCAACAGGTGAGTAGTTGAAATGGAAGCTAGTAGACTGCCACAAACACTTGGGACTAATATTACAACACATTTTATGCATGGAGGCTAAAATGTTTTTATTAATTTTTGAAAGGCTTGGTTCATATATCAGGGACACAAGTACATTTTTTATTTTATTGAGGGAGTGCATAAATGTAGAAAAAAAAAACATATAAATGAATAGATCGGGGATAGGAAAAGATATATGTCATACAACAGGATCATGTAGTCATGAGGTGAATGATAACTATTTAGACCTATCTTCCATTTTAATATAAGCCCAGAACTGGGCACTTGGATATGTTTGGTATTACAGACTGGTCCCCCAGTAAACATAACTATGCACTTAAAGATATTTCTGAACCAATTCAACTACCTAAGACTTCTAAGACCTGGATCCAAAGTTGTCTGCCAAATTACGTTCCCCTGTAGTGTAGGAAATGGTGTGTTATATTATCTGTGCATTTTATATTGTGTGAGCCTTCCCCTCTTTTCTTTCACATACTTGCCACATCCAGCCACAATTTTAGACCGTTTAGTGCATTCAATTGTCCAAGGTCTTTCTGCCATATCATTTTCACATTAACAGACTCATTACTCAAGAAGATTAGTTAGGAAGTTAGTTAGTTAAAGATTTATATCTTCAGGCTTGGAGGTGAGAGCCACAGATTTCAGTCTTTTCATGGCTGATTTTTTATCATTATCTGATTTTTAGTTGTGATGTTAGAGTAAATGCTGTTTCACAGGTTTTTAAACTTCACGTCCATACATATAATCTGTATCACTTGATACTTGTAAATGTTATGAACTAGCATGCAAATGGTGAGAGGAATGGGCACAAATGTTGGCCTGCCCAGTGTCTGGCAGTAACACTGAGTATGGGATGTGAGAAAACCAGTATGAAGTGACAAGATTTTGCTGTGACTGGCATGGACAGTGATAAGCAGCAGCACTAGGCAGTTAGTGTGGCATGTAAATAACATCATTTGCTGTGTGGATGGATTCTGGTGTCAGAATCATCACAGTGGAAGGAGCTGCTGAAAAGCAGCATCTCCTGTTTACTGTGGCTCACTGGAGTATTTGAATTAACCACCCTCAAGGAAATGAGCTCATAAACAATACACTTTATTTCACCAAGTATTCAGAGGGTGTTGGATATACAAGGCTGGTCTGAGAACTACATTAGTTTGTGGGATTCCATGTTTCCATGCTTAGGTGACCACAGTCTTTTTGTTTCAGACATAGAATATTTCTTTTTTCTTTTTTAACAAAGGTGACGTAAAATCAAATTATTAAGTTCAGTATGGGGTGTCACACTTTTCAGTAGTTACTTAAGAGTACTAATGTTGTTTAATTATTTCAGTTTTGTCATCTGTATTACCTGCCTTGGACACTGGGTTTTTTGGCAGTGTTTTGAAAAAAAAGTCCAACACTGTTGTGTTGTTAAGTCCTAAACAGCTCAGTGACTATTGTAGGAAAAACTTATACATATAGCTGATTACCATTATAATGTCAAGGGGCCTACTCAAGTATCAACGAAAAACATTATTTGTGTGCAGCAATAAATAATTACCAGAAACTGATATAAAACAACATGGGTGGGTGGACAAGATTTAATGCAAAAGGCTTAGCAGTAGGTTCCTTTTCCTAACTAAGTATACAGGGATGAGCTGCGTGTCATACCAGTAAGAGAGATACAAAAACACATGTACAAAAATCACTAATGCAAAAAGACAATGTTGTAACTTTGGAGGAGAATGTCCATGTCGAAGTCTATCTTTCATAGTCACAAACAGACTGAGAAAATGGTTTTCAGGACCTTTAAATTAGCTTGTCCCTCAGATATGCACATAGTGAAATTGAGAGCTTGTTTTCTCATTGACAGGGCTGAAACTGTTTGGAATTTGTGTCATAAACCTGTTTCAGTCTCTTTAGTCTGATTTTGGGTTGAACTTGGCAAAGCTCCTTTGTAGTGTTTTCAGATCAACATTAAAGGATCAACTGTGAGGTTCCTTTGGCCATGGCCATGTTAATGGGCAAGAACATGGTAACTGTACTTAATCATTTTTTGCTTTTCATGTGTCAGTTCACACCATGTCATTTATGTACTGACTAACCCCTGACCCTAACCCTAAACAAAACGGCATTAAATAGCACACAAAAAGCTTAAAGGTAGTTTAAATGGTTTTCTACCACTTAGCTAATGGCCTTTAAACAATATTTCTGATTCATGCTTTGTAATAATTTCACATTCATCCATTGCAGTGAAAAAGGTTTATGAAACCCAAATGGATTTTTTAATTAATCCTGTCACAAATGCATTTCCTTTTTTCTGTGAAAAGAAACCCCTCCCTCTCAAAAATTTGCCTCCCATCCTGACTAAACAGCCTCCCCTCTGTGGCTCTAACCATGTATGTTCACTGTGAGATTATCTTTATGCAAAGATCGGCCATTAAATGAGCAAGGAGGAGTGGTTGGCATTTAGCACATATTAAGTCTATAGTAGTCATACTGTATAGTTGCTCTGTGGTTCTCTGCTTACTGTCAGGGCATTGGATAATGTCAGTCAATGTTTGATTTCTTACCTCATCCAGATGTACAATACAGTATTTGCCTAGTTCTAACAAAGAAAATGACATTACATATTAGGGTTCAAATCTTGAGTTTTATTTTTCAGCTTTGGCATTTTTCCACTCAAAGCAGTTTTCTAACACAAAAAAAAAAAAAAAAAGTTGAACACGGAGCAACCTTCTGCTCGTAAATTGATTCCATGCATGTTCAAGTGCTTCATCAAATTGGTCGTGTTGCCTTAGCAACAATGTCCTTTTTGCTAATATTACATTACACACTATTGGCATCAATCTTGCTAAAATGGAGCCACACTATTGACCTCGGTCACGTTTTTTTAACCACTTCAACACACACTCACAGTGTAATTCACAACACAGATACACATGGGCGTAACCACGTAAGTATTTTTTCTGCATGACTCTACTGCGTGTAATGTTATAGCCAATCACCGGCAGCATTATCAGATCTTGATCACGAGATTAACTCCTTGGTATTGAAACTTGGCACCGAAAATCTTTCGATACTGTGTAGTATCAAAACATTTTGGTCAGTGCCATAAAAGAACCAAAGTTCAGTACCCAGCCCTAATTGCAGCTGCCAAATAATTGTCCAAGAGAATCCATGTGTAGGGTTTTCTAGTTGGACAGCAACTATGTGTGATATTCACTTTATTCTAAGGCCTGTTTTTTTCTTGGTATTCCCACTTTCCCACAACCTGCTAGTTATATTTTAAATAATGTAAAATGTGCTCCACAGTGCATTAATGACTGTGAGGAACAGTGTAGTGTTTCTATAGGTCACTGTTGTGTGACTTTAGGTTTTTATTGTGCATGCATTGATATTCAACATATATAAACGATGTGCATTGCTGGGTGGAAACATTGTTGCAAACCAGTGAAACATGGCTGCACATTCAATGTATCTCTGTTGTATTAATTCAGTATGGGCACACTGTATAAATTTAACTAGCTGGTCAAATATTCTCTGAGGATTAGCTTGAAATCCAAAATATCTTTCAGTTGCATTGCATTCTGGGCTACTGAGACAATACAGTAGTTTACCGTGCATGAGGGAACAGCAATGCTGTCTGCACTCTTATCCTCCCCAGGAAGATAACCTCTGCACCTCAGTTTGTGTCTCTGTAAATTTGATGGTTAGTTTTGCTGCTGTATTTGGTTCTTACATTTGTGAGTTATGATTGACAGGGTTATGTGTGTGTTTTTTAACAATGAACTGATTTTTTTTGTGTGTCAAAAACATTATTTTGCAGCAAATCGTCCATCATATTTAGTATTGACAACCAAGTTGAAAAAGCTGCTCAAATAATGACAAGAACAGTTTCGTCAGTAACCACAAGGTCCCTCTCTGATCTACACTTTTCAGTGGTTACTAATCTTTTGCTTTTTCCAATTCTCTTCTCTCCATAAATGCCTGACCTTGTGCATTACAAGTGAAAGGTCAGTTCCACATACTGCTAAGGAAATAATTCCAAGAGAGACAGCAAGCGCAGGGTCAGAGAAGAATGCAAGGGAGAAACAACTCATAGTTGCCTGTGAAGTGAGTTGAGGGCACCGGCGTGTTTTACATTTAGAGTGTCAAGCCTCAGGGTTAGCCAACAGCCGCTGTGGGAAATAAATAGCTTAATAATGGTACGATCCACTTGTTTCTTCTCCACCCACCTCCTCTGCCTCCTTGGGACCTATGATAAAACCCTCTGTGCTGGCCTGACTCTGAGATGCTCTTATTTTTGCATAGCGCTATAAAGGGCAGTATTTCCCTGCTGTACATTGACCATACTGTAACCTGTTGCACAACTTGTATGACTAGATTTCCATGGAAACATACCTGGGGAGCAGCTCTTGGCTGTGATTGCACAAATGGGTTTTGAATCACAGTGAACTTTAAAGAGCACACTTATCATTTGCCAAAAGTTACAGTGAAAATGTCGTGCTTTGTTCGTCATGGCTCCTTGCTGGGGAAACAGGATTTAACCCCATTTGGAGCCTTCATGTTCCTCTCTGCAGTTTGCCATTTTCCATTGCATGCAAGTCTGCATCCTAGAAGTTACAGAACTTCGTTTTCCACCAAAAATATCTGATGTTGCAGCACAATATCCACTTGTAGTGACTCCAGCTTTATTAAACAGTTTTCTGGCTCTGTTTAGACTCTCACAGCTTTTCGTTAAGGTTACTGAAAGATCCTGGTCTGTTTTAATATAGAAAACAAGTTTATTTACATTTAAGCAAACCCATCATCTTTCCCTGTCCTTAATCAAAGGGATTGTATTGCCTAAACTACAGATGGGACTAAGGCTGAATGATTTATCAAAATTTACCCAAAATCATGACAAATCAATGACCAAACCACAAAACTAACTGTGGAGTTAGATGCTTGATGAAAACAGAGGGCAGATGGACAGCACGACTCAGGCAGTGTGACTCGCTCCCATTCTCTCCGCTCTGGTGTCAGGTGAGTTCTGCCTGCTGAGAGCTGCATGCTGGTTGCGAGAACAGACACAGCTAAAGCAGAAACTACCAGTGATGGGATGAGTTAAACCTGGCTGACAGTGTCAGCAGGCCAGCATGAGAGAGAACTGAGCTGTGACCAGAACACCAACTTTGTCTGGAGTATTTCCACTATATACACCACAGGAAAATTATTACCACAGCTGCAATGTTATAAAATTGCAAAATACCAGCTTGAGCTAAGAAGAAGGGAGAGAGAGAAAGAGAAAATGAGAGAAAATGGTAGAATGAACCAGCTAACATTAAGTTAGGTTTGTATCTGTATTTTGTATTTTCTACTAGTAGGAATCCTGTAGTTTTAATCAGCTGTGTCTGTCTCTACTGGCTCTATGTACCTGTCAGTCTCCTGTCATACAAGGGTTTGAAAAATCAGCACAGACAGCAGTATGACCGATGTAAAGTTACTGCAAAGAAGGCAAGACAACGTAGTGCTACTGTTTGTTCTGTGAGAATTGTTCTATGGTTCATTATGTGTTTGTTCTATAACATTTATTGTTTAGAATAAATACATCTTGGATTTGTATATTTTCATTCTCATCCTTGGATTAGTACACAGAGCAGTTAATATTTCAATGATCTCTTAAATGGTAATGCCAAAATTATGTCATAATTAAATGTTGCTGGACATAAACGGCCAGGTTTTCTACAAGCATATTTGCTGTTGCAGTTTAGTAGTGTATGTTTGAACGGCTTAGTAAAGGGAAATTACAGAAAGTTGTACCAAGGCAGTAAATGTCTCATCTAGATTGATGTGGTTTTAGACAAAAGGAGCACTGCAGCAGTCAGACTTGGTTTCATCGAGAGAGGATATTATTTCTTCTTATTTGTTATTCATAGTTAGTGATATTCTGTCATCATGCAAAGCTCTGCCTCTGTTCTGTTCTTAACATATAGCAGCCTTGTTTCCTTCAAAATACATGTATATACTACTTATTTGCTATAATAATAATATTTTTGCTGGAAGTCTAGTTGGTGTTGATGGTCAGAACAATAAAGGAGAAGGAAAAGACACCAGAGACTGAGCTTCATCGAACATGTTGTTAAGTTTAGGATACTAAAATTCTTAGTTACAGTTAGGTAAAGGTGATGGTTTTGCGTGAATCATAAATATTATCATACTCTGACATATCCCTTGCTTATTACATTTTCCATCATTATATTTTCTTCAGTCTACTCCATAACCACAATTAACTCTCTCGGGAATCTGTTATTGGATGTGAATTCCTATGCATGATATCTTGTTGGTATCTTTGATTCTAATTTAAATTTTATAAACCAATCAGCTCAGTGTGATCACTAGCTTCCTTCAGCTTTGATCGTTACCAAAAATATTCCTGTCTGTTAACCATTTGGAGATCATAGTTCATGCTTTTATTTCTGCTCATTTCAGCTATTGCAATTCTCTGTATGTAGGAATCAGTCACTTAGCCTTATATCTTCTGCAGTTGGCTCAAAATGCAGCAGCAAGACTCTTCATTGGTGAGAGAGAAGCATATCTCTCCTCTTTACCAGTGAAGTGCAGAATTGATTTTAAGATTGTTTTATTTGTTTTTGAGGCTCTGTATGGACAGGCACCAGGTTACATCTCTCACCTTCTCATCCCCTATACTGCCTCAGATCTGCTGATAAAAGGTGCTCAGGATTTTCCATTGTTGGATCTGAATTGTGGAACAATTTGCAAACCTGTCTTTTTGAGTCATATCACATGTCTTTGTTTTAATTGTTCTCCATTCAATACTTTTGTGTTTTTAATGAGTTTATCAAGATATTTGATGCTTGTATTAATGTACTTATACATTTTATAATATTTTAATTACGGCACTGTGAAAAAGTTTTAGGCACTGTAGATGTTTTGACTCGTATCCTTCATCAGTAGCATCAGGGAGGTGTCTGATCAGTCCCAGATTAATTCTGCTGCAGGACAATGAGTCCAAACACACAGTCAGCTTCATAAAGAACTGTCCTCAGAGACAAGAAGAACAAGGAGTCCTGCAGTAGATGGTCTGACCCCCACAGAGTCCTGATCTCAACATCATGGAGTCAGTCTGGGATTACATGAAGAGACAGAGACACTGAGACAGCCTGAATCCACAGAGGAACTGAGACAACTTCTCCAACATGCTGGAATAAACTACCTGAGTACAGGTGTACTGAGGAGAACTGGAGCTGTGTTAAAGGAAAAGGGGGGAGGGAGGAGGGGGGTGATAGGAAACACTGATCTTTTGACAACATCCTCACTTTACCTTTAGTGCCTAAAACTTTTAGGCTTACACTGTACTGTATGCCTGTGTTTGATTTAATTTGAATCATCGATCGAATAGTCTCAATGTAAGAGATTATATGGGCAGTGACTTCTGGAAAAATCTGTTGCACACTAAGAATATTTATTTAACCATAACCAACAACACTCAGTGTTGGAAGGGAACAGTTTGCAATACATACATACATTACATACAATAGATTTCCTCATTGTGTTGTCTAGATGGGGTGGGTTCTCTTTGCTTCACTGATGACCAAGCCAGGCAAGTTTATTTGTATAACACGTTTCATACACAAAGGCAAATCAAAGTGCTTTACATATTACATTAAACATAAAAAAAACTGAGTGAAATATTATGATGCAAATTAACAACAAAATAGATGCTGTTTCAGAGGAAATTCAGAAGTGTGTATTATCCACTTGCCCAGCCTATCTCCACCAAATACTGCTTCACACTGACCTTGCAATCAAGAAGTTACTTGCACCTCCAAAAAAAAGGAATATTTTTATTCTTTCTTTAAGAAAAAAAAAAGTATGGCCTCTGAGGTCAAATATAAAGTCTTTTCTGCCTTTGTTACCTGTGGAGCTCCTACATGGAATTTTCAATTATTTGTCTAACCACTCCATTTACTGCTGCCTGTCTCTGGAGGGGAGCTCAGAAACAATGACAGGACTAGGTGGGACAGAATCCAACATGAGAGGAGACACGGACACTCACTACAGAAACAATAGTAGGATCATTTATGCTTTGGAGCAGTAATTAGTGACAAAATTTTGTCAACATTTCCTCATATTAATGCAGTCTGATGAATAAATGATGATCAGTAAAGCCTAATTTTTAAACTGTCCTGCGCTAAATGGGCTAAAAGGATTTTATCTTCTAAGAATAATCTATATTTGGAATGTCATTTTCAGGCTTGTGTGCAAAAAGGTTGTCAACAGATTACGACTCTGTAAACACCAAGTTAAAAAATTTGGATACATTGGCAACATTGCCAAAAGGATGTCTCATGTGGCAAGAAACATAAACAGAGACAGTTGTACAGGTTTAAAACAAAACATTTCATTTTCCTTTAAATAAGGGATTAGTGGCAATATTTCACTTCTGGTGTTAACTTGAAAGAAACTGAACAGGTTGAAGACCAGGTTGCAGAAACGTCTGCTGGGGGAAATTATAGCTAGTTTCCTGAAAAGTCCCATTGCTTTTGTAGTTTACTGCACATGTGAATGATACAGATCTGGGTATTACATACTATCTCTAACAGTAATCCAGATTTGTTAGAACCATATTTGTATTCATCTCTTTTGTTTACAGTGTGTCTGATTATGTGTCTGGTTGGTTTCTTCAAGGTTTGCAAACATGTGAAGTGCACCTCTTCCTTCATAAAACATTTGCAAAGCCAATTTTTATAAACAGAGCACATGAAAATGAATTTAGCAGTCATGGGAAGTATTAGTTGTACAGTACAAAATCTTATGTTAATTATTTTTTAGTTCAGATTAACTTAAATGGGGCTTGAGACTTTAAAACCAAAAAGTCAGCATTTCAAGCTGCTGTGGAATTTAAAAGACAGGGGCATTTACCTGACAATTAGGGTGCATAATGGGATTATGGTACATTATGGGAAGTGTAGAATCTATTGTTTGACCCACATGCTAAAAATCCTGGTATCTCAGCCTGTGCTGCTGATTTTGATCATTTTTAAAACTCTCTTTATATCTGTCTCTTTAATGTGTTCCCCACCTTTTTTTTTGAAACAATGCAATACTGTCCCTGGTTTTACCAGCACATTGCCAAATTTATTCTTCTATTACCCTGACCAAGTCTTGATCAGTGAAACAGTGTGATGTTGAGACATGGAGATTGGTAGGAATATGTGTTGTTTCACCTTGTGTGCTTGGAAGTGTATGAATGTGCCTTTGTACATTTGCTAGTAGGACTTGTCACGACCCGGCTCAGAAGCCATGACAAAAGGAGGGAAGACCACACATAAATTCTAACTAAAACACATTTATTTAACATAATTGAAAAGGAAACTAACATTAAGACAAACAGAATACAACCAAAACCAAACAGAGTGGAAGCCAGAGGGCAGAGAGAGGCAAAGACTGGCTGCTACCAGTTTATATAGTGCAGCCAGACCAGGTGAGCTGAATCTGCCTGACGACCAAACTTCACCCAGGAGTCTCAGAGAATTTCTGACAGGGTCGTCACAGACTTTAGACAGAATGCTTGCTTTCTCATCAAAACATTGCTTAATAGTTCCACTAGCAGTCAAAACCATGACAAGGTACCTTTAAAACATGCATGATGATGACATTAAGTGTAAATATGTTTTTTTTGAGCAGCACTTTTATCTAAGCAAAACAGTTATTACACTTTGAACAGGCAAATTTTTCAAGGTTTCTATCTGTCCATTCAAACTTACCTGCTCCCAGCCAACTATTAATAAGACTGACAGATGTTGCTTATTAACAGGGGAAGGATGGTTCTCTGCTGTTTATACTGGCATCATGTTTGACTAGGTGAGGCTACAGGCACGAGATAGCTTTTGAAAGAGCATATTGTTATTGCAAAACTTACAGCAGATGTAGAGATGTAAAATCCTTGTAACTTGCCTGGAGCTGTTTCTCTGTCAGGGCTCTTCATCTGATAGTGGTTATCCTCCCTTCCCTGCTCTCCCTCTCTTCCTTCCCTTGCCTTTGTCTCATTGTTTCTGTCCCTTAGGCATGCCCAGCTTCATCAAGTCACCCGACGATCAGACGGGGATATCAGGAGGAGTGGCGTCATTCGTATGCCAGGCAGTGGGTGAGCCCAAACCTCGCATCACCTGGATGAAGAAAGGGAAGAAAGTCAGCTCTCAGCGCTTTGAGGTATGACCCGGGAGCTGGCCTGAAAGCTTCTTGAAAGCTTCTGATGTGCAGTGCCTCCCTGTCTCACACCTTCACTGCTCATTAGCTCTTTGTATGTTTGTAAGAGACACAAAACAGTATTGGGTTTGTGCATTTATTTTATACTTGCAATTACAGTGTGTCAGCATACCTTGTCAGGTGGATCTGTGTGCAGCAGTGAGGCTGAGCTGTGGGATTGGTTAATATTCACCAATTATCACCATGCACTAAAACCTATACAACAGCTGTCTTCAATATAGTGCTTGTTTGTAGACCACTGAATGTAAATCAAGGTAGTGGCAGTATTTTAATGAAAATACTTGAGGCTCACAGTGAGTGCAGAGTTCAGTGTCTATAGGTACTGAAAGGTTAGAGAGCAGAAATGTGATAAGTCACTGTCACCAGTTGCCAGTCCATAGGTTGGACTGGTAGGCTGTTTATTCAGTGTGTGTGCATGTGTGTTTGCGTGCAAGAGAAAGCTTATTCATGAGCACCTTTACACTTCTTACACCAACAAAGTTCCAAAAGTTATTATTGATATTTTAAAATTTGATATATTCATCTCTATTATTCATTTAAAATCTAATTATTATTATTAATTATTGAAGTCTAAAGTTGCAAGGTGTTATGTACTGCTGGACAGACTCAAGGATGAATGTACAAAGTGGAAAGTAATGAAACTGAAAAGGGCTGCTACTAGAAATTTTAAATATGATCTGATCAATCTGTTGATTAACTTGGAAATAATCTTTTAGTCTATGGAATATCTGAAAAAGAGATAAATGTTCTCAGAGCCCAAGGTGGCATCCTCAAATGTCATTGTCCAATCAGCAGATCAAAACGTAGACCTATTGAGTTGACAGTGATGTTAAACAGAGAAACTCTGTTAACTCTCAAATTCGAGCTCCCATAAACATGAATTTGAACATGGCAATCAAAGTTTTATAAAGTACAGAGTAAAGTTAGTAGTATCAGTATTATTAGTATTTTTGTATGGAATGGCCTGATGTAGTTTGATGAATAAGAAAATGAACAAAATATCCAGTGTAATGGTTTACCTGCTACCATAGACATATGCATTGTTCCAGACCCTCTGAGAGTCTCCTGTTGAGTCACATCAGTCAGTCCATTTGAATGTGCAGTATCTTTATACACTGTGGTAAGCAGACCAGAACTCAGATATTTTATGCATGCAGGTGCATTAATGCACTCAGTGACAGGTTAATAAATAGGTTTGTATGAGCCTTCCTGCAGGACTCTGGAGCAGCAGGAGGGCTCATTAGCTGCCAGCAAACCCAAATGACTTTAAGTGAAGTGACTCAACATGAGCCCTGCATAGATGAGACATTTGGTTCATGTCGATGTGAGTAATACAAATTATCTTCCACCTGTCTGCTCAGCATTATTCAAACTGATGGCTACCCTGTGTGTGTTGGGGGTGGATAGCCTCCCAGTGCAGGGAGACAGTCCAGCCCTCCACCCCTTCCTTAACTATCCTATTTTATTCAGTACAATCAGGCTTTTGATTTATCAATAAAATAGAAAGATAATCTTTAATCAATGTCAATCAGTGGTCAAAGCCATGGATGACATAAAGTAAATCATTTAAAGCATCTGTGTCCATCCAGAAACACCAACCTATACTTCTGTTTGGAAAACAATCTTGATATTCCCAAAAGTGTCATATTTACTGATTTCAGTCTTGACCTCTGCTGACAGTTGACATACCTTAAAGTTTCAGAGATATATTTATTAATTGGGTCCAATTTCCGTTGTCTTTCCTTTAACATTACAAATCATCTATTGTGTTACATCAATGCAGTGCACCTCATACAGTACTGTGCACAAGTTTTAGGCACTGTAGATGTTTGACTCTTATCGTTCATCAATTGAATAGATCCTGCTAGAATGTCCTGCTATGAGGCAGTAGGTTTAGTTAGAGAAAGGAATTTATTCCCCAAAAATAAAATGAGTACAACTATTACAATCTGTCCCGTGTGACTGCCTAAGGTGAGAAAGAATTGCAACACTTAACTCTGAAAAGCAACAGTAAGGGCAAAGGGAACTACAGTACGGTGAAAAAGTTTTAGGCACTGTAGATGTTTTGACTCGTATCCTTCATCAGTAGCATCAGGGAGGTGTCTGATCAGTCCCAGATTAATTCTGCTGCAGGACAATGAGTCCAAACACACAGTCAGCTTCATAAAGAACTGTCCTCAGAGACAAGAAGAACAAGGAGTCCTGCAGTAGATGGTCTGACCCCACAGAGTCCTGATCTCAACATCATGGAGTCAGTCTGGTATTACATGAAGAGACAGAGACACTGAGACAGCCTGAAATGTTAGGAACTCTTGCCTCTGACCATCAGAATAACCATTGTGGTACCTCTACCTCCCTATGTTGAACTACCAAAACAGAAGTGACCTGATATCTTCGACACCATTTCAGTGGCATTGTTAAAGTTTTTTTTGTTGTCCTCCTGTTTTGGGATTTTCTCTTTTCAGTTTTCACCCTATACTTGTAATCATATACAAATATTTTGCATTGCATGTTCACCCAACCATCCACTGCAACCTCCTCTCCTATTTTCACTGCATCATAATGCCACACCACCGTCACCATTTCTAGTTCAATTTTCCTAATGGGCATCAATAAAATATTATTCAGGTATGCAGCGCTTGTCTCATTATACTGTAATAGCTAACAAAGTTGCTTCAATTAAGTACTCAGGAAAAGGTCTAGATACTTATGTCTATGTCTTGTCTGGATGGTCACATGGATCTAGCATATCCAGGACTTAAGACAAAGTAAAATGTTGATAAAGAACAGAGTAGAGAGTTTGTGTGTATAAGAGTTTGTGTATATCCCATCAGTCATGTTTACTCATTCTATAACCAAACTGAACAAAGTATATTAATATAATTATCAATACTAGACACCTTGAAGATGATGTGTACCAAAAAGCATTGTCCTATCTTTATGTTAATTTCACACTTCATTATTCTTCATTCGATATTTGCTGGGAATGCATTGATACATCATTTAGTAAAATTTTTAGAGCCTTATAACTCACAACATTTTATGGTCACAATTTTGACCAATGGGATTGTGAAATGGTTCCACTGGATGAAAGACCTCTGCTAGAGTGGCCTACGCAGATTGGATAGATCAAGGTTTGGCTTGTCCTCAAACAGTCCCTGACCCTGTTTTGACTGGCAGAACTTGGACCAGATGTTAGTATACACTGATCAGATATATATAATATGTTAGTATGTCTTTTCTCTTTTTCCAAGCTCTTTACAATGGCCATATAATCTGCTCATGTCATTCTGAGCAATATGAATGTTTTTCCTCTGGGCTAAGTATTATTCAAACTGACAGCTTCCCTGTGTGTGGGGTGGATAGACCCCCTACTAAGGCAGAAGTGTAGCTCTCTACCTCCTTCATTAGAGAAAGAATGTAATTCTTGCCAGTCGGCTTGTTGGGTCACACACACTACAGCTGGGCAGAAGTATGAGGCCTGACCTCTGCGTCTTTATGCCTCCTTTCTTCATACATCCCTAAAGCCCCTCACATACCTGTTATCCACTCAAGCTCATCACTCGATACATCTCCCTTCAGCTGTTCACAGGTCACTCCAAGCATCATTATGATACTCCTTATCCTTCTATTTCGACCATGTTATGTTCCTCTAAATTCCACTTTATTTTAAGTAAGATTTCACTGTTGTAGTTGCTTGAGGTGGAGCTGATTTTGCCTGTGTCCTAGCAGGACAAACAGACTGACAGATGAATTTGAATGGACATGTCACAGGTGGTTGCTTTAATCCTGCTTTGCTGTTGTCTGGCCAGGTGATTGAGTTTGATGATGGCTCGGGCTCTGTACTACGTATCCAGCCTTTGAGGACCCACCGTGATGAAGCCATTTATGAATGCACAGCCACCAACAGTGTGGGAGAGATCAACACCAGTGCCAAGCTCACAGTCTTAGACGGTAAGACTGACTTTTGTTTACCTTCCTCCCTGTCACACTAATCAACTGCACATGTTGCATATCCTGGCGGTTTCACTCCTCCCCATGCTGTCTCTCAGCCTGTACGCACCTCACTGACTCTTTGACAAGGGAGTTTTCATGTTCATTCAACCTCATGTGGACCTTGGATTAGAGCATGCCCTCATGTGTACAGACAATACACTGGACACTCTTGACTCATCATGCTGATTTGTGTTCAGCTTTAATCATTCAGGTCAACTCAGTTCAGTTCAGCTCAGAGTGGAACAGGCTGTGCGTTTTGGCTTTCTCTATGGCCAAACTGTAGTAATAATGGATGGAGTAGGGGCTGGTGGCGTACAAGCTGATGATATGGGACAAGAGATGCAGTAGGTCGATCCAGAGATAAAGCAGCATAGCTACTGAGGGAGATCTGGGCAGCCTGGTTGTAGTTTGCTAGATCTGACCGACAAAATAAGTGGTGTGTGTTATTTTTGTGCTTCTTTATTTCATTCAGAGCAGTTCATTTTTATGTTTGGCCTAGCATTGTCATTTAAGTTACTACACTACGGCATCAGCTTTGAGCTAAGCTCCCTATTTGATGGAACACAATGTCAGTATGTGGTTTGGCTGATGTGTAAGTCCCAAACAGAGCCCAGTAACTCTGTGTGATTGTGTTTATTGAGCAGGAATGTGTTGAAAGTGATTTTGGCTGGGAGCCTCCTGTAGGTGTGTCTCTAGACAACTCTGTTCTTTGCCAGCGGCAAGATGGAGCCCAAACACATTTATTTAATCGACACTCTAATTGATAGACAAACAACCACTGACAAAAAAGGGCTTTCTCTCTGGCAGCCTTTTCCAAATCACTCAGGAACCCATTATACTTATTCTGCCATGTAGATATTGTCAGCAGTAAACACAGCCTGAGGCTCTAGAGCCTGTTGCACCAAACAAACAGGCCCAAACCACTCAGGATCTTGTTAAGAGAGGGGCCAGACAGATAATCACTGCTAACAGACTAATATTTAATGCACAAAGCTATAAAACACAGAACAAGCTGCACCCTGATGCACATGAACACCTGTCAACTGATGATGAATGATATTTATATGATATTTTTAGGATGACATCTTATTCTGAAAAGCAATAAGAGAAATTCCAGATTTCAGCTTCCATATGCCTGTCACAGTGAGATTATCAATGAAGCTTTTCTCTGAGGCCCAAGTGCAAAAGATAACAGTTCATTAAACCAGGTGAGGCAAGCTACACTTGCTAAAGAGTAACCATTATATTGGTCTGCATGCAGACTCATTTTAAACACTAATGCAGAAACTCAAGACTAGACTACATACTGTGGCAGTATTGGTCTTTTACCAAGTGCTGGATAGCAGTCAGCAGACAGTGAGCTACCAGTTAGACACTGTAGAGATGATGCTGTTATGCTACCATTAAGATTTCCTGATTTACCAACACCAACTGTTGAATGATGCTAGATCAGAAAACACAATCAGTCGATTTGGTCATTTTTACAGGGAATGTGAAAGGACATATGTGGTCATTTAGGTTGCTGTATAAATAAATCTTTACTTACTTTTTACTTTTTTGATTTTGTGGAAATCTAATATTTTCCTCATTACAGATTAATAAAAACATAGAAACATCAGTCTTACAGGTACAACATCACTACACTGTACCTGAGTCAGTGATGTCCTGCAGAGAGTGACGATCACCAGGAGTTCAGATGTCTTAGGCAGAACCAACCACCAACCAAGTATTTATTACAAGCTGTACATTCATGGAGAAAAATGATCAACAACAGAGTGACAAGTGTGCCAGTGTACCTTTCATTTTCTCCACATAGCTCATCCTTGACTGGATTTTGACAGTATCGTCTAAGTTTATATATTTGTCTACATCCTTATGTATAGGACCTTGGTTACCCAACAGGAGAGGTGTCTCCACATGTCCACTATCAGTCATAGTTTGGGCTTAACAGTTGCCCATTGTAAAACACTGTGGAGGTGTTTATGACCTAAGCTATTGGAAAGTATGAGTCCCAAAAAATATTAAAACACACTAGAGGTAAGAAAAATCCTTCACACCAATGTCAGATCAGAACAAAACTAAAAAAAAATCAGTTTATATATACATAGGGTGGAAATACACCAGGTTGAAGTATACTGGAATTTTCCTTTAAAATGGAGCCCCATGAGTAAATTAGTTTTCTTTAAAGTTTTTATGTTGCACTACCACTGAAATAAGGGAGGTTATATGGATGTTCCTCTAAGTTAGTGAGCTGCTGTCAGACTATAAGAATGACATTAGTCTTTCCACACTTTTAATGAAGCATATGATAGCATGAATTTTCAGGGGCATTGTACAGCTGTCACTCATCAAATTTCAGAACTTGTAGTTGGCATAGCCTACAAGAGATGTGCTTACATGAATCTGTAGAAATCATACTGTGCTCCTCAAGACTGTATATCCATCACATGTTTCTATCCTCCAAATAGTAAAACCTGGAGCTCGTTTTCAGAATATTTCCTAATGAAACCTACTTTCATTCAAGTCAGCATTCTGTCTCACTATTTTCAAACAGTGGGTTTGCCTTTTTTGAAACAGATTCCTCTGTGATGCTTCACTCTGAGCCCTCAGTGTGTGTGTGTGTTAGAGAATGGAAATATGAAACAGCAGGAGCAATAATAGAGAGTGGGCAGGATGAAGATGCGGCAGAGTCGACAGCAGGACTCTGGGTAATGAGAGTGCAGCATTAGTCATGAAGAGAACCGACAAAGAGAGCTTAAGGGGATGAAGGGAGGGAGATGGTGAAGACAGCGGTAGCTGCAGCTGGTACAATGCAGACAGAGATGAGAGATACTTTGCACGCGTGGGAGTTGTATGTCTTTCTGCAGAAAACATCATATACTTTTCTCCTTTGGTTGATTGTGACAGTCAAAGGGAAAAAGGCACATCCCTCTAAACAATCCTCCTCCACTTGTTATGTCGTGAGTGGTACTACTGGTTGCACTGATAGGCACTGAATCAACATCAGTGTCTTTTAAAGTGCTAGATTTCTTTCTGACTGTTTTCCTGTCTTCCGCTGTCTGCTGAGTTTGCCTTGGCAGTGATTCTCCAAGCCTCTGCAACTCTAGTGCAGGGATGGAACACCATTCTTCCAAAAGATAGTCCCTTATTTTCTAGGAGATGTTTTTTAGGTGATCCAGTGGGTTAAGATCAGGTCATGCTCTCTGCATAGGGGCATTGTTAGCCTGGACTGTGGCATGTTGGCCAGTTTTAAAACATTTCTGTAAACCAGTGCCTATGGTTTTTGCACCACTGAACTCTCAAATGTGTGACTGCAGCCCTACTATAAAATCCCTCTGTATGTAATGTCAGTGGACTTTTCTTGCTGAGAGCCTGATCACATCCTGCATTGACATTCTCAGTCACCTGAGGAAGAGTTGCTCTTACATGCACTAATATATAAGAAGCTTGTGTATTTTGGGATTTTGGATTTTATAATATTACTTTCCATACATGTGCACACTCAAGGATTATTAGCAGCATTATGGGTGCTATTAGTTTTGGTTTTACCATCAAATAAATTGATGGCTAGAATGGTACACGTTTTGGATTGTTTACCACCTGCCTGAGGCTGCTTGTACTTTTGCAGTATCACAATGTTCTACAATTATTTTGTTAAGTCCATTGTCATCATAACAGATAGAAATGATGGCGAGAGCTCTGAATCTGAAGCTGAATCTGAATCTATGAAAACCAATGTTTGCCAGCAACGTCTATGCCAGGCTGCCTATGTGTATGTTTTGTGAGCAGTCCAAGATATTACCTTCTTGTATTGTTTCATCTGAAATGTTTTTACAGATCAGAAATGATAAAACTACAGCTTGGTTTCCAACATCTGGATTCCACAGTCCATTCAGTTTCAGGTATCCACAATAGACCCAACCTGGGATGATCTTCAGTCTAATCAGGTCTAAGTAGGGTTCTATTGTATTGCTGCTGGTCTCACGTCTGTGTGTAAATATGCAACCTGTCCCCTAGAGAATATGTTTCTGTACAACTAAACTACGACAGCAAATACGTTTTGTTGGAAACATAATTTCTGTCTGGATTATGTTCAGAGGCAACATGTTTTTGAATGAATGAAGCACAACATTTACTAACAGCAGAAATAAATGGGGGTTGTGCAGAGAACATGACTGTCACACCAGAAACTGGAGTTTGCAAAAGCACTTTGGTTTAGCTTAGAGGGGTCTGTGAACTTTTGTCTGTATTAAGCTAGACCAGGATCTTTCATTAACAATAACCAAGTGTTTTGGATTGAACAAGACTGCCACTCTGAACTGGGGGACCAGGATGACTTCACCATCTACGAGTCCACCCTCCAGCCCTGGAACCTGACACGACTAATTAGTTTCTTTATAGTCCTTTTTCTGCGCTAGCTCCATCTCCTGTGTGGAAGTCTCCGTCCCTTTGGCCATTTAAGCACCAAAAAGCCTCTTAAGCACAGAGAACATCCTGATGTTCAGAGCAGAGAGAGAGAAATAGAGGAAGAAAGCTGTATTATCAGTGATAAATAGCACATAATGAAAGATGAATGACAGCTGCACTGCTGCCACACATCCAGCAAGTTTATAAAACTGAGCCTTTGACCTGTGGGGATTGTTCCATCATGACTTAAAACATCTCGATTTTGGTTTAGGGCAGCAACTTTACTGATTTGCTTCAGTCTCCCTACTCTCCTAGCATTGTTTCCAGTGGCAACAAGCAGCTGTTGCCATTGAAGAGCTCTGATAAACTCACTGTACACTAATTGTTCAGCAGTGAACAGCAGACAGACAGTGCTTGTGAGCATAGTAGAGCATTTAGCAGCCAATGAGGCAGATACTTCCCTCAGGAGTTAGTATAGACTGAATCAGTTCTAAAAGCAGAGTCAATATTGGGCTTACATTCATCAACTGGATACAAACAGCACTCTAAATTAATGGTAATGTTGCTCTTCGTCATGCTAGATGTAAAAATACAATAGTGTGCTGACACATTTTCCATATCAACTCCATAATAAATGTGAATGTCAGTAATTGCTGTGCTCCTAATTTCGCTCCACTGTCCCCAAGAAGTGAAAAATCATTTATTACAGGTTCAACAATTTCATACATTATGATATGTACAATTTCAAATGTCAAGGAAATTTCATTGGAATATCACTGCCAGTTAAACCTCTAAAGGAGAAAGCAAAATGTCTTTCTTAAGATATAAAACTTGATGTATTTCACCAACACCCACTATTTATTTTTTATCATTCAATTTAAGATCATTATCATCATTAAGTGCTTGGAGGTCTCGTTCACCCATTCACACACACACACACACACACACACACACACACACACACACACACACACATTCATATCCACTGAGGGTGCAGCATGAGGAACATTTAGTGTCCTTCTCAAGATATGAATCAGCAGAGACAAATTTAACAGAACATTCCAAATTTCCTGATGTTCATGTGCCCTTTGTAGCTGTTTAATGCAGTCTATAACCAATGTCACATACTGTGTCTGACAACCATGATAATGTCTTCAGTTATCTCAGATTATGTCAGTTTGGGCATAGGAGACTACAATTTTTTAACAGAAATATTGCATTACAAACATCTTCTGAGTTAGAGTCAGATGTGGCTATGGGTGGGGACAGCATTGCATTGTTGAAAACAGAAAATCCAAAAAGGACAAAGATAATTGTTGCAGTTTCAGTTTTATCTTTTCATTTTGCTTCCAAAGCAGAACCAACCTCAGGTGGCTGTGCCATTAACCTTAGTGCATCAGAATCATCTAAGCAAATGAAGTGAACATGTTGAGAGCACAGGATGCTGATATGTGTTGATGCTCTCTCTTATAAGCAGTGTAGGCCTGTGACATCATCAGCCTGATCCATGCAACTGACCAATCAGGTGACACACTTGGTATTTTACCAGCTGTTGTTTCCTGACAGGGTTGGCACAGTGGTACAGTGGTTAGCACTGTCACCTCTGGATTCAAACTGCAGTTTGGCTGATGTTCTCCCTGTACCTGTATGAGTTCTCTCTGGGTTCTCCAGCTTCCTCCCACAGTCACATGCAAGGTTAATTGGTTGGTTAATTGGTTGAATTGCCTGTAGGTGTGAATGTGAGTGTGAGTGGTTGTTTGTCTGTATATGTCAGCTCTGTGATTGACTGGTGATCTGTCCAGGGTGAACCCTGCCACTCACCCAGTGTCAGCTGGGATTGGCTTCAGTCCCCTCTGACCCTCAAAGGATAAATGTTGGATCGATGTTTCCTGACACCTGTACCTGCACTAGTGATAGACTGATATGGTTTTTTCAGGGCCAATACCATTACAGATTATTAGTTGTCAAGGAGGCCGATAACCGATATTTGGAGCCGATATTCATTTGCAGTAAAAGTGAAAATATTGGTGTCAAAATTTTGAATAATACAAACTCCGACACTTAATTTTGTTTAAATGCCTTTAAGCATATGTTTATTAAACAGCTTTTCAGATTTGCAACATGTTAAAGGTTTTTTTTTTTTTTTTATCTTAGACAATAAACATCTTTGTTTTAAAATTCTAACAAAAAGTGCAGGGAGCTCCCAGGCTCAGCAGCATGTCTTATGAAAGTTAACTGAAATTTTAAATAAATAAATAGCTTCCTGAAGTTTTATAAAGTAAATAAAACAAAGTTAAATAAAAATTTGCACAGAAATGTGAGTCTCAAATCAGTTAGTAGTCCCAGTTGAGCAGCACCAGATTGTGGTGCAAAAAGCAGAGTTGTTCAGTGTGTGTGAGCACTGTGCATGCACAGCTTTCACTGCTGATTGGCTGTTACCCGTTACCCGTTAGTTGTGCTCTGTGTGTAACCAATCAGATGGTGCTGTGGGTGGGACAATGCTGGAGACAGAGTAGTGACTGCAGACAGAGAGGCGCGGCTGCATCAGAGCCAAAACAATCCAGTTTTAAATTGATCTGTTATTGGCCATCGGATTAAAAAAAAAAAAAAAAACGGCTGAAGCCGATATGCGTCAAAATGCTGATAATTGGCCCGGCCAATAATCGGTCTATCCCTAACCGGCACCTTATGATAGTTTCAAAGTGAAACCATTAGTCTTCTACAGCAAATATGCATCTGTCCCTTTGTGGAGAAACTGTAATTATAGCACATACTGGGGAATAAAAGTCAGACTAAAAGCAATATTAAATTTTTTAAACCTCTTCTTCCTAACTTCATGAACATGCAATACTAAAGTGAAGCACCTCTTACATCATCCTTACTCCAACCTCCAACTTTGTCCTAACCCTAAAAAGGTATTTCAGTGTGTAGCAGAGCATAAAGATGAAATACACTAAATGCAATATTTTTAGAAAACTGTTGCATGTAACGTAGAGAAAAAAGCTTCACCTGCAGGCCACCATCTTAACACTTACATGGAGTTCTGCAAGTCTCTTTCTTACTGCAGAGTTGGGTGATAGTCCAGCACACAGGTAACTGAGTCATCCTTCACAGAGCTACAGTGTCACATGGTGATGCATAGCACCTGTGCCATCAGGCTGAGGATGATGAAAGCTCCATGAACAGTTGTGTGATTGATCCAGAGGGCTGCAGCACGGCTGCCTGCTGCAGTGAGTGCCTCTGCTCTCTGGAAATATCCTGCACTGTCCTTACCTGAGCAAATGTGTGTCTGGACTGCACAGACACAAGGATCCCTCTCTCTCTCTCTCATCTTCTGCCTTCCAGCTTTTGGGAAAGAAGAGGCTGACAGAAATGGTCTTCCAGAACAAGAGTCAATGACTTTGCAAACCAGGCCTGATATTCCAAATTGCTTCTCTGGATTTGCCTCTTAAGAACTATGGTGCTGTGGTGAAAATCACAAAAGAGTCAAGAAAGAAGAAGTGATGAAAATGTGACATGAAAAGCCCACAGTCCCTCCTCGCCACATCCCTGCAGTGTGCATTAACACATTAGACCTTATAACGTCTTGAGCTGTGAAGCTTATCAGCCATGCATAAAAAGATTTTTTTTTGCTAACAGAGCAGTTAACCATTTACGGAGAATCAATCATCTGTTCTGTGAGTCAGCTGCCATGCCTGTCACAACTTCAAAAGCTGAAAAGCAGTTGAAATGGTGTAAAATGAGAGGGAGAAATCTCTGGGTTGGAATTACATTGCAGTGGAGCAGAACAGTTTTAATGGTCTCTCATTTCCCAGGCTTTGTGGAAGTTGCTGTTACTACAACAGTATTACGACAGTACAGAGTTGCGGAAGTGAACCTGTGGCCCCACAGTGCTGGGAGTCAGAGGGAGGCCAGTAGGGTTAGGGCCTCTGACTTGACCCTGGATTTACACACCTGTTCCCGGAGGAGAAGGTGACCCAACAACCATAACTGCCACTTTCACTGCAAGTCACACACATGCTTTCATGCACTGCAGCCTCTTGTAACTGAATGTGTGCTGAGGCACCGATGTTGCTCTGTGGGGGACTGCAAAACTAAGCTGCCTCACAAAATATCAAAGATAGAATGGGTTGAATGGTTTATGTATGAAGTTTAGACCAAGATGAGGTCAGTAGTTTGATTTATTACTATTATATTTAAAGGGACAGTGTATGTTAACTTCTGTCAGTGAGATTTTTTATAAACATTCAGTGCACTAATAACAGTACATCACTAGCTACTAATTAAAACATGCAGCATGGAAAGATACAAAAAAGCAGTTAATCATTTTATGTAGCCACTTGACACGAGCTTGGGCAGCTTGGCTGCTGCCTTGTTTTGCACTTGAAGGTACTTTTTTTAGTTGGTCATAAATGACTGTATTATATTCAGAGGTGTTTCTAATATTCTGCTCACCTCTTGTATGTAAATAGAAATGACAGAACTTCATCAAGGTAGAAAACCTTGTAAATGCGTACCTGTAATGTAGCCATTGAAGGTATAGGTGTGTGGGTATGTGTGTGTCAAGTGTGTGAGCTGATCACATTTGTATCAACTGCATGTACAGTACAAATTTAGTCTCAAAACAGGCTTGAAAAGACCTTTCTTTATCTTGATCTGATGTGTTTTTGTCTCATCCTCCATCTTTAAGCCCTTCATCATATTACCTGACGTGTTTGCCTGTGTTTGTTATTAGATTTCAGTGGTTCCCTGCAGTTAGCATTCTAATGCAGGCTCTCCTGTCTCTATGTGGAATACCTCTCAGAAAAGCAGCAGACAGTGCTGAATGCCACACATAAATGTGACGGAATCCAATGCAGTGTTTTTAAGCTCTCCCCCGCCTTGTGCTTTTGTTTTCCTGACTAAGTACAGGCTATTATGTTACAGATGGGATTACATAAATGGTGAGCATAATACACCAGGGCCCCATGTTCACACGCTGACAATATATTATGAAACTTTAGACAGAGCAGCTCTCAAATCCCTGCTGGAATCTATGGTTCTCTCACGACCCTGACCACAGGGGTGAATGGACACACAGGTCATCTAAGGAATACCTCGGTGTTTCTCAATGCCAGGACCATATTTTCCTCACCAGCTACTAGTTTGAATGTGGAAGTCTTTGGGTCAAGCTGAAAATGCATTCCCAACAGCAGGCCAGCTCACTGGTTTCTGTCTTTTTTGGGGGATGGGGGTGGGATGGAGGTTACTCACACTAACAATCTGTCTCATAAGAAGCCATAGAACAAATGCAGAAACTTCCTCACACTGTAAGTGGTGAAGAAATTTAATTGACTGAAGTTCAGATTTCTGAGTTATCCCTGACTAAAGTGATGTTTCAGAGTGTAGAATTAGGGATTAGAGTCAGCCTCCTGGCACTTTCTGTGTAACAAGGCATGTTGGTATGAGTGCAGGTTCTCTCAGCAGCTTTCACTGTCATCGTCATGTCGGCACAGGAGAAACAGGGAGCAACCCAGTGAGAGACCAAGAAAGTTTGAAAATTGATTCATTTTGTTCATTTTGACATGTTCATTTTAAATGTGGCACAAACCATCATTAGTCAGGCAAAATAACCCTCTAAGCTAGCTAGCTAGCATGCTAATGGCAGTTAAAAATCTTGGTAATTAACTGGACAAAAAGTTTATGAAATTTATGTGAGAGATTTATTTGTACTGCTGTTGACTGTTATTTTTGGAACAGTTTGACAGAGGTTGTTTACGTAAAGGTAGATGATGCAATACAGCTAGTCTGATAGCTTCTTCCACTTGATGGCCATGACGGTTTTTTCCATTCTCCAGCTCTGCCTTCTCTCAAAGTCTGTACTGTCAAAATAATTTGCTGTTGGTCAGTGACACAAATTTCAGTCCTCTCTGCTAGTGGTTACATTTCCATACAACTAGGTGACAACGGCAAATACATTATATCATTGTAAGAGCTTAGCATCTTAAACCTGAGACTGAGCAGAGGTCCTGTCAGCCAAGAAAAGAGAAAAAAAAGTCTTACTTTATTTTTAATCTTTGTGATTGTTTTTCTTCTCTTTTTTTGCTTAACTTACAATGTAATGCCTGCTGCAAACACACACAAACAGGGTACTGAAATAGAATCTCTTTTCTTCTTGTTACATCTCTGCTTGACATCCTGTATCAATAGTGATACTCAAATAACAGAGAGCAGGCTCTTCTCAGTCTTCTTAGGAATTTTACAAATTGAATTTCTAAGAAGCAGCTTAAAAAATAAAGTGATGCAAGAGAGGTAGTTTGCAGGTGTAAGAGAGCTGTTCAGCTTTTGATGAACTCACACTGTGTGATATGGGAATTAAGGTAAATATGATTGGTTTTGTCTTGAGGCTGCACACAGTTAACTGACAGCTGTACTTATTTGATTTATTTGAACATAATGTTCAGTTGTGTTAAAGGTCGATGAAATCAGTAGATACTATAAAGGCAACACATGCAGGCTCATTAGTTTTAATTAGCTCCACCTCTTCACTTCGTTAGCAAAACTGGACCAAAACATGTCAAGCTTTCCTACCAAGTTTTCACATAGCCAATAAACATTAAAGTTTTCCACCTTCAAACCACAGGCTAGTGAAAAAAATTAGCAGAGGGTGACATGTTTCCTGTGTCAGGTCATTCACACAAATGTCTTAGGAGAGAAAGAAAAGTGTGCCTCCTACAGAAACTGTGAAGACTGAGCACCAAATAAGGAGGCCTTAGAAAAAAAAAGATTTTAACTCCTTCAAGAAAGAAAATGCTCAAAATGCTTATATATATATATATATATATATGAAGTGTAAATCCCATTTGTACCAAGAGTGGATCAACATTCTTCTAATTAAACAGACTGTAGGTGGAGGATGTTGTGGTTTGCAGCTGAAGCATTGTCCTGTCTGCTGCCTGGCTGGTGTCTTTTCTGTCAAAGTAAAACAGGCAGACAGCCAGTTGAGACAGACTTAACCATATCACACTGTCTCTCCCTCTGTCCTGCTGCAGCTTGCCAACTTTTTTTCTTTGTCTCAGTCTTTCAAGGTCTGCCTGACTGCTCGTCTCACTTCTTAGTGTAGAGTTTAAAGATCTATTAATGCTGCTTGTGTACTGTCTAAAAGCAGATTGCCATCTACTTCTTATCAGGAAACTATGGTGGCCCTGAAAGTCAAAGCACAATGACAATTCAGGAAACAAAACAACATTTCAGAAAATACAACAGCGTTTCAAAAAACAAAAAAACACCTCAGAAAACCAAACAACATTCTCAAAACACGACGACATTTGAGATGATGAGGGAGAGACAGCACCTTTTGTTTGCGATTGAACAGAACCCAGTCAATTCAGAGTTTATCCAGTGGATGTGTTAATCCTCTGTGGGTTGGTGTTGAGTGCACATTTTACTACATTCCCACATTTTAATTCATTGGTGTGCAAGAGATAAGTGTATATACAGAGAGCTATGACAACAGACAGCCTCTCTCTCTGGAGCATGAAATGCACTCCACCTACCTCAAATATCAGTTAAGATGATTATCAGTTAGCAAGACAACATATTGTTTTCTGAATTGTCATTGTGCTTTGACCAGGGCCACTGAAGGAAACATCTCTGTACAAACACAAATGGACAGAGAGTGAAACATATAGTCCAGAAACAGCCTGCAGTTAATCGCTTTAAGTAGTTAACTTAATAAACTTAATAATACTATTTCTAATTCTAACTATCTGAAATATCTTGACACCATTTACCATTTACTATTCACTTACTGTATATCTTGTTAATTTTTTTTTTTTATGGTCCTTTCTCTTCCTTCCTCTTGTTGTGATCCATTTTTACCTAATCTTTGTGAAAAGAATTGAAAGACAAAAAGGTTTTCACTCATTTATTCTTGCAGGTTAAATTTTTTGGCAACTTTGTACTTTTGTTAAAATGTAGATTTAATTGAACCAAATGAGCAAATGACAACAGCAAAAGCATTTTAAACAATTAAAAAGTTGAGCTTGGAGGTTCATTCTTGATGTCCATCAAAAAGTGTGCTTGCTTAGTGTTTCTGAAGCTCTAGGTGGAGTTAGCTCAGTTAAGCTTTTATCACTTGACCACCAGTTATCATGTGATAACTATTTTGACCTTGTGATAACAACTAAACCATCTCCAAAACAACTGAGCAACAACAAGGAAGGTCACTTCAGACACACTATTCATCTTGGATCTTGGATCTCTCTGGATGAGAAATTAAATTGTCAAAACTTTTAACGCTAACAGTGATTTCTGAGCAAAACAAAGTTATAGCCCTAAGCAGCAACACTTGTTTTTGTTGTACTAGCAGTAGCTAGGCTCGAGGTTCCCTACTTCTGTGCACTATTTTGTGTTTTTTCCTGTGCTTATTCTTCCACCTCGCACCGCAAAGCGTCCTGGTCTGTTTTTTGCACAATCGTGTGTGCTGTGTGAATGTAAACTGTGTAAAATTAGTGTAAATTTTTGTATTATTTGTTTACATTTTGTATTTTTTATTGTGTATACCTTTCTTCTGTAGTGCACTGTTTGTCTTCGAGGAGCACCCACAATTTCATTGTACTTAACTGTACAGTGACAATAAAAGCCTATTCTCTTCTATTCTATGCTCTCACTGACCTGCAGCAAACACATACACTATTTTTCTCTCTCTGTCACATAGATGTGATGGCGACACTGGAGGAAACCAGCAGTCTGTGCTTTGCTGCATACCAGAAACTTTAAGCAAATCAAACAAGCCAGCCATCAATATGACATGACAGACTGTCATGTCACATTGATGTCACATTAATGGCACGAGTCACATACTGTATGTAATGGCACTTCATGTTGCTTGTGACAGTATTTATAGTGTTCTAGTGGTAGTTCACTGTTGACAGAACGAGGAATGATCCAGCAGACAAGAGTGATGTGGCAAAGAGCCTGGGCATGATTTGATCCAACAATATGGCAGTTATATAGTGTGTGTCTTAAGCTGTGAACTGGCCTATGCATTAAGACACATCATATTTTCCTTCAAAATACATAGATTTCAGAAAGAAGCACAAAAAAGTGAGTAAATACAAACGATAGCACACTGGAATGTGGTTGCATGGCACTGATAGTTGAAGTTTAAGATGTTAAAGGGAATTAATTTGCATGCCTAACCCTGGGCATTGAAAGGAGGAGGATAAAAGGAGGTGCAGTGAGTTGAAGTGTCATCTGAAGTGTAATCTCAATCTCAGACCTGGGCAACTTTGACTTGATACAGTCAGCTTCTCCTTTTTTTCACCTGGTTTTATTTACTCCTAAGCCATTTAGTTCACTAACATTTGTAAAGAACTTGGCTGGAGGCTGATGATTCTAGCCTATCATGAATCTCTCAGCCTTGTTGCCACACTTGAGGGCTTGTTTTCATCTTCAGGCCTCAGTGCTTCCTGTCACTGTGTTGGTAGTTAATGTAAATGTATAACACAAGTAGTTGGTAGTGGGAGAAAGCAAATTATAACCAGATGCCAACTTTCAGCACTTAATTATGTGCTATGGACACAGTTTGGGTTTCATGTTATATACAATTTGTATCTGTCTCTTAAAACCTTAGCTCACTGTTAATCCCCATCACTCTCGGCTTTCTAACATGCTGCAGGACTCTTTCTCCCTGTTCTTTGTGATGAGGTTTCTAGTGCAGTGGTCACCCTTGAGTCTATATTGGCCCTTGGGATTTTGCAAATGATTTGTAATACCTCTTTTTGTGAAACAAAGAAAGCAAAGCACAGGAATCTGATCAGCTGTTGATGGCCCATAATTTCACGTGACAACTTCAGTCAGCTGACATAGCAACATATCGGTCAAATTTCAGCTGGCTAAGTCCTGTTGTATAGGATAGGACAGGAATACACTTTTGCTGATATTTTATCTTGTGTGGAATGGAGTGAGTTCCACCAGGGAGTAGGTAACATGCCGCCCTACCTCCATTTACTCACTAAAATGTGTCTAGTGTCCTCTGACTATAGTTGCTTTAATGCACATAGAGAAGGACTGACAGATGCTCTGTTTAGTTTTTTGTTCTGGGTTTTGTTGTTGCACAGGTTGGCTGTTCTAATTGGCTCCTAGTGGTTGGTGGTGACAGTGACAGAAAAATTTGAAAACAATGCTCAGGGCTATAAAAATCAGTACTCTGATTTAGTGTTGACTGTGTGTAATTTAACATTGTGCTTAAAAGTCTCTTGAACTGAACCCCAAAGATGAGGCATAGAAGAAATTCCTTTAGTCACTCCATAACAGGATCGAAGTATTTGCTGACAACAGTTTCAGCAGCTAAAAGAGACAAGCAGCCTGGGTAAATGCTCTATCCAGAGGATTATCAGCAGCACGCTAGGCTAATGATGTGTCTCCGTAAATGTGTGTGTGTGTGTGTGTGTGTGTGTGTGTGTGTGTGTGTGTATTGATGTGTCAGTCCCGGCAGCTGCTCTGTGTTTGGACAAAGGAGGCTGGTGTGGTGGCTGGATGTGACAGGAACCCTGTGGGAGATGATGTGGGTTCCCTCTCCTTGGCAAGGATGCTGGTGTAAACACACACACACACACACACACACACACAACATAGAATGAGCATCTTATGCAGCATCTTACAAAACAATAACTTGGTTGATTGATCAACTTAGTACTGAAAGCTATGAACCATATCCTTTTTATAGCCTCCAAAATTCAGCTTTCCATTACACACCAAGGCACATGTTGGTAACATATATGAGAGATTGAATAGACTCATGAAGATGCAGTCACATGCAGCTGTGCACAGTGTATAGTCATGCTGCTGGTGGCCTTAGAGCAGTTTGAGATAAAATAGGGAAAGAGAGGTGAACAGATTCTAGCATTTTCTTTTTGACAGTTTTATATACTGTCCAAGGACACATGCAGTCATCACTTAGACTGACATACAATAGCTTTTATACAATCAATCTCAAATTCTGTATGGTTTATACCATGTTTTACATATAAAGTATATATATGACAATGATATCCACATCCAACAAGGCCAAATTCACATTTTTGTTTGTAGTGGAATTTATTTAACATCACAATTCAAAATGCTGGGTTGATCAATCACCTTGCTAATGATTTTAGTGTAAATGTCTTCCCCAGGGTGGCATGAGAGTGACATTAAAATCAGAGTTCACAATGTGGACTTTGACCCTAGGCAACCATTTTTTACAGGAGGACAGTCTCTGACTAACCTACCAAAGAGACTCAAACAAGTCATATATATGTACCATTTAGTTTTCTGTCAAGACTCCAATTATCTTCTGTGTTTGTGCAGCAGCCTGTCGGGTTGTTTGCACCAGGCCTGCTGCGCTGAGCCTCACTGTAGCCAAATAAAAGGAGATCTCCTGTTCCATCTGTCAAAACCACCTTGCTCAAAATGATGGATAGTAGCTCCATCGGGCACATAATGCTCTCTAAAGAGGGAAAATCCTCCCTCATTTTAAAGCAGCAATGCCAATTATAGCTACAGCTCAGGTCTGCCGGCTCGCCTGCTCCTGCGGTTCTGGAACACTGAGCACTGAAACCCTGACTGAACACATTCAGATTGGAGGTTTACCTCACACATACATGCCCTTCAACAAACCCATTCTCAGCGCACATACCCTCAAATACAAATACAGTAGTGTGCAAAAGTTTTAGGCACTAAAGGTAAAGTGAGGATGCTGTCAGAAATAACCCGCTGATTAATGTTTATTCATCAGTTTACCTCATGTGAAGTGCAGTAAACAGAAGAACCTAAATTGCCTTTAACACAGCTCCAGTTCTCCTCAGTACACCTGTACTGGAGAAGTTGTCTCAGTTCCTCTGTGGATTCAGGCTGTCTCAGTGTCTCTGTCTCTTCATGTAATCCCAGACTGACTCCATGATGTTGAGATCAGGACTCTGTGGGGGTCAGACCATCTACTGCAGGACTCCTTGTTCTTCTTGTCTCTGAGGACAGTTCTTTATGAAGCTGACTGTGTGTTTGGACTCATTGTCCTGCAGCAGAATTAATCTGGGACTGATCAGACACCTCCCTGATGCTACTGATGATAAGAATAAAAACATCTGAAGTGCCTAAAACTTTTGTGCAGTGCTGTACATGCATGCACACAGGTAGTTTTTAAGGGAAAAAATGAAACCTGTGAGTGAGCTAGGTTCTGTAGCAGCCTGGTCTCCTAGAAACTGTTTCAACTAAACTGCAACAGTAAGTGTGTAATATGAATGAAATATAATCAGTGGATTGTGCTCAAAGGCAAAGTATTTATTATCAAATTATGGATGGATTTATTAGGAGCAGTGGATGGTGGGTGTACAAAGCACACAACTGTTACATAGGGTTCACATCCTATCTGTTTAGGTAACTAAAGCACTAAGGGGTCAGGGAGTGATGGAGGTTTTTGTTTAATCTAAACAAACAGGTTGTGTCTGAAGTCACTGAACGTTTTCTGTATTTAACCAGAACAGGATCTTTCACTAACCTTAACCAAGACCTGTGAGAGTCTAACATGGTCTCATTATGTTTATAGAAAACATAATCCGTTTACAATTACAGTATGTGTCCTACAAAACATTTTTGATGTTGCAGTGTAATTTCTAGTCAGGGTTGCCTGCAGAGGAGGACCTGCCCTGGAGAGTGGTTTGTAGTTTCTATTAGTTTCCATTGCCAGAAAGCATCAACACTGTTGAAAAGACTGAAAGTAAACTCCTCAGCAAGCATTCATTTCACCAGCTCAGTCTTACTTTTAAATCTGTGCATAACGCATTCTTAGTTCAGTTCTTAGACCCAAATAAGCACAGATTAAAGAGTCAGAGGGATTGCTTCTCCTTCTCCAACCCAGTGTACGTTCTTGTGAAAGGGCAAATTTAGTAGAGGCTAGATGCTTCTGTAGTGGCTTCTGCAGTAAAGAGATTTCAGTCTCAACTATCTGCCATCTTCCTCCGCTGTTTATCTCCCCACAACAGGCCCAACACTCAGCTTCCAGGCTCACAACCTCATACTGGCAAATATAGCCTATAGTACACAGAAGCACAGGGAGATACAATGACAGGGACACACATGCATACAAACCCACACAAGACATACAGAGACTGGGTGTTGCAGGCTGATAAAGAAGCAATTAAAGCCATCAGATTTCAGTGTAAGAATGGCTGTTTATTTACTTATGGGCCCTCTTGCCTGTGACATTGAGAATTACTTTAGTTATCTACTAAGTTCTCAGTCAGAGTTCCACAGAGTATTTGAAGCACACTCCTGTCTGTATTCAGTAATATCATCTTTTAACTTGTGGACACTTTCTTCAACTTTCTCATCATGCTGTGCAGGCCATCTGTCAGGAAAATACCTGCAGTGGCATCAGAAGACAGAATGACACTAATGATCCCCATGGGAAACAGTGTCATTGCCACAGTAAAGGCTGGATTATACCTCTCTGTCTAGCTGCTTGGAGGTGGTTACAACAGATTTGCACAGTATATGACTTGAATTATAGTTCACCAGAGGATTTAACCAGTTGATTGTTGTTGCACACATACTCACTGTAGTAGTGCTGTAGTGCTGCTGAGCACAACGGCCATTTTTTCTCCTCTGAGTAAAGAAATAAAATATTTGCAGTTTGTACAATCCAGTTGAAATTTTTATATATTGTTAAGCACTTTAACATCCAATCATCACTTAAGCGTATGTCATGCAAGAGAGCCAATAAAAACCCATGGAATGCTCAAAGTTGACCTTTGAGCTGCACAATAAATTAAATCATTTTTTCTACCTGGCTAAAGTAAAGGTGAAAAGGCACCAAAACATTCTTCCATTCATCTTTCACTCTTTTGACTATCTAGTTGTGATGCATTTACAAACAACATTACAAAGCCATTCTAATACACTTGGACAGCTTGTGGTGGCTCCACAATGCCTGTAGAAAATCTTACTTTATGAGCATGACCTTTGCTGCACTGCATCTTTTCCTCAGAATGGATGTATGGAATGAGGCTTAATTTGCTCAGCATAAGTAAGTAAATGAAATCATTTAAAACACAAACTACTTGTCTTGGTTTGGATATATTACTCAGTGCCATGCTAATTATAACCTCCTACATCCATGGCATGGTATAATACTACTCAGCCAGATGTTTGGGTGACTGTGGCATAATATTGTCAACATGATGAAACTATTCATAAAGTCAGTCTAATATTTGATTGTGTGGTCAGTTATAGTTGACTAATGTATGTAAACCTGCCCCATTAGTCATAAGTGTGCCCTGGTACCTAAACAAATAGCACTACACCTCTGCACACATGTATTATGTTTTCTCCTTTATTTCATTTTATTTTTTATTGAGAGAGAGATCTTCACTGAAAAGAGGGTTTTCTCTGCAGGTGGATTTGTTAAGTCACACAGTACAACATACATCTATTTCTGAGGAGCTGCTTGTCAACCGTGCTGGGATCATCAGAAACAAGGCTGAAGTTCTCTGTCTATAGTTTGTTGCTAATGTAACTGAAATTGTCAGGGAAATTTTTGTCAGGAAATTTTCAGCACTAAGCTACAATGTCGAAGTGTTTTGCCCAGTCTAATAGAGGGGCATAGAGGGCTGAGGTGGAGTGGGACAGTGGAGGGTTTATAGTTACACAGCCTCTGCACTGCTCCTGTAGACAGAGTAACACCATGACAAAGAAAGATAAATCAGCATTTCTATGGTTTCACGACATTACTTCATTTTCAAGTGCTTATTAACAGATAAGAAGCCATGACAACACAACAACAACACAGTGTTCTTACGTCAGCACTTTCTCATGTTTTATTTACCTGACATGTTGTCAGAGGGCTGGAGGAATACAAAGGGCTTTTTTGTTTTTGCAATCCAGAGAGGTCACTAATACGGGCTGGCAGCCTGGTCCAGCCCTCAGAATAGGGTTTTATTACATTATTCCAATATTATTATATAATTATATCCTCATAGCCTCAGGCCATTGCAAGTAATGATGAATCCTGCCTTGGGGCTGTTTCCACTCTGAGGGCTCAAAACCCCCTCTTTGAATGCACCTCCATGAAAATCAAGTACTGCATATTTAAATGCTAAGCCTGAGAGATGCTATGTAAAGATAGTTGACTTCATAACAGGCATTTGTTCCTGTTATCTTGATTCTGCCTGCATTGGATTGGATCAAATAATTTAATGGGTGGAGCTGACATATTAGTCAACCAACATGACAATGTAGCATACTCTTAAGAAATGGCTACAATGTGCGAGGGAAGAAATGGACTGATAAAGCCAAGAGCATCTGTGAGCTACCTCCCCTTGGTAAATATTATTTCTCCTGTTAGAAGGTAATCCAGTGGAGAAGTTTGCTGACACTAGTGTTAGTCTGGCATGCCCCATCTTGCTCTTCATAGGGGTCCCCTGAGAGTTTCCTGAAGTGATAATGCAGTATGGGCCCTACTTATTTTTCCTTTGCAGATGAAGGACTCAGTGGCTTTTTGACAGGCAGCGTGCAGTAGCAGAAACAGCTAGTTGACCTTCCAAAGTTTTTGGGTGGATTTATTTTCTCATGAATGTAACCAGATGCCAGTACCTTGCTGAAATGTGATTACAGAGCAGACCAGACCATCTCCAGGTGTATTCTAGTCCAATCCAGTCATATTCCACTTGCAACTTGTCGTACCTTTACACTTTATAATTCTGCAGATTTGCCAAAGCTGTGAAGTCTAAAGCTGTGGCCTGTGAGTAAACTCCATGAGCCTTTGAGACGCTCAGGGGATGTGTCTTCAAAGGCCCGGCTTCAAAAAGCTCCTATTAGCAGCATATTAGGAAACGTGTATATGTGTGGGGAGGGTATGGTTCCCTGTGTGTAAGCTCAGTTATTTGTATTCGTACACATGCCTACGTGTGTGCATCACATATAATGACTCAGAAAGGCAAAGATAAATGAGAAATGCAAATAAATTCTTGCAACAAATTACTCTTGATGAAAACAAGTGAAGGTCAGTTCATTGGCGGGCTGTGTGCTGATATCTGTGGAGAAAGCATGGAACAGCTCATGGAGTGTGTGTATGTGTGGTTACATGTGTATGTGTAGACAGCTGACAAATTAAAGAATAATAATAATAATAATAATGATAATACATTTTATTTCTAACGAACTTTTCATTAAAAACAAGTGCTACAGAGTAAACAACAGCACTTAACATCAACAACAGTAGACCTTTTAAAAAAGGTGAGTTTTCAGGGCAAAGACTTCTTAATGTGCAGAGACCTGCAGAGACCAACAAGTCCTTCCACCTAAACAACCATAGTATCATCATAGTAACTACAGCCGCTAGATGTGACTAAAACAACAAAATGTAACTGTAAGTCATAATAAGCTGCTGCTGACAACCTATGGGCTCATTTTTTACATTTTACATGTTGTCCCTGTGCTTGTGTGGGTTCTCTCCGGCGTCCTCCCACAGTCCATGCAGGTGAAGTGGTGACTCTAAACTGGCTGCACATGTGAATGTTAGTGTGAGTAGTTGTCTTTACATGTCAGTATCAGCTGGGATTGGGTTCAATGCGTTTTGTCAGGTGTTTCTGTCATTTCAAAACATCATGTGACCATCCATCAGCAATTTATTACACTGAATTTCACTGTTAACCCTTGAGCTGATTCTATCTAGGCTTGTCTCATCACTTAGTCTAAATTCTCTTGCTGTTCTCATTGCGAGTTCCTTGCAGCGTTTTCTTGGTCTTTTATCACCTGCTCTTCTTCTTCTATCTGTCCTCCTCTGCTCCCTGCTGATCTCCACCTGATCATCCTCTGCCTCACAACAACTCAACTACATTTTCATTAAAGTCTGTTTATGGTCAGTTTCAGAAATTCTATTAACTTCTCTGAAACAAAGACAGCCCTGACTTTACTTTGATATCATCATTCAGTTTTAATTGAAAACATTTTAGTGTCATGGTCAAGGACAGTTAGCATTAAGTATCCAACACTGGATTTCTCAATAGAATTCACAAGAAACAATTTTGCCACAGTATCAGGCATTATTTTAGGTAGTTTGTTGAGAGAAAATCATACTGTCTGGTCAGACAACAACACAGTTGGCTCAGCACACCAGCTCAATGTGACACAAGCTACTGACTTGGTAAGAAGTTGTTTGGCTGACAGGTCTTTGAACTTTAAGTTGCATGCTATCGTTTGGAATTGATGTAAGACAAAAAAAAAAAAAAAAAAAAAAAAACTGTTGTAAGTGCACTCGTATTATCTAAATACCAAGGTTCTTTCTAGTCTTATCAATTCTCCTTCACATCTCTTTTTCAAACCACTTTTCCTTGACCTCAATAAAAATGTCATGCAGTTAAGGAAAAGTGGTTGGGAAAGGAATTCTTTTTGACCAGCTGCAGCAGCCAAAGTGTTCTGTATCAATAACTGCTGAAAGCCATTTTGGAAAATGTCTGCCTTGGTCATCAGAACATCAGTCTGCAATGGCCCAATATCCAGATTTCTTTTAAATATATTAGGCTATATATTTACCAAATGTGATGCTTTTATCACAAAAGAGCAGTAAATTAGCTACTGCTATTTAGGACAGGCCAAAATCACACAGTGTACATAGCGCTTTGACAGCACTCTCCACCTGCATCATCAAATCACCAACTGAGGGAATATCATTTAGAGGAATGTTACTCATCACTCCAGTAGAGTTGTAGAGTCTTCGCTGGCCTCAGAAGCTGCTCAGGTGATACCTGCTGTGGGTATCAATCACACTTTGTTATGGAATATTTTACACAAAGGACTATAAATATCTGAAAATATTATCATACACATATTGTTTTGCATCTGTTCAAGAAATCCATCCATCCATCTATTCTCTGTATCACTTATCTGTAAGGATCTGTAAGGGTCACACTGTATAAAGAAATCTCTCTCTGATGATAAATCAAGAATTTTCAAGTAGAAGAAGATGTTTTTTCTTCTACTTGCTGGACTAAGTGTGTACACAGCACATATTACCACTGAGATGCATTAAAATTTGTAATAAAAGAGAATATTTTGAAGTATCAAGTGATTCTGGAGTGTTAACATTCTGTTTTCTACTTAAAAATACAGTGTTTTTAAGCATATTTAAAATAAAAAATATGCCTCATGGGGACATATTTGTCTACAAAAATATTACCATGCAATAAAAAAGAATAACATCAGTGCTATTTCTGTATCACTTATCTGTAAGGCTCACGGGTCACACTGTATAAAGAAATCTCTCTCTGATGATATATCAAGAATTTTCAAGTAGAAGAAGATGTTTTTTTTTTTCTTCTACTTGCTGGACTAAGTGTGTACACAGCACATGTGGGAGCTGCTTGTTGATTTTAATTGGTGCTACACTGGGCAAATGTTCTAAGTGCCCTGCCAAGAGCTCTCTCTCTCTCTCTCTCTCTCTCTCTCTCTCTGCCTCGTCCTGTCCAGCCTCCCCTGCCCTTCTCTCTGCTCATACTGAGACACTTCCTGGCTCTTTTAATTTGCCAGGAAGATCTTATTAAGAGCATATATGTCCTCCGGAGAGGCACTCGGGCATCTGTCTGATTAAAGTGATGGATAGAGTTGGGAAAGGGCTGTCTTTGAGAAGTTATAAGGCAGAGAGAGGTGTGTTGTCTTTTATTCCAAGCCTCACAGGTCACCCTCCATCTGGTGAAATTTTGGCATTGTTGAAAGGGCTGTTGGTCTGAGGTTAATGTTGTGACACTACTTGAATGCCAAAAGTCTGCTCAGTGGTTGGCTGGACTCTAATGGCTGTCAGGCCTGACATTGGTTAACTGCTCCCAAAAGCTGATAATTGTATTGAAGCAGCTTTGAGGTCAGGAGAGCAAAGCTGTTGTAAATAACAAAAGGACTACTCTGACCACTGAAATACACACTCTCCAACCAACAACAGGAATCATAGTAGTTCTCTTTTATCCTCATTTTGCCATATCATTTTACATGAGTGATACTCACCATTTAAAGTGATACTCTTACTTACTTACTACTTACTACTCTTAAATCTCTTACTGCACCAGTGGGTTGAGAATTTTCACAGATGTTTTGATTGTTGTACGTTCACTTAAAAGAATAAAAGCTCTTGAACTGACATACATGAAAATGTTTAACTGCTCTTAGCAAACACAACACAGCCTGAATGGATAGGTCTGTCAGTCAGGTCAGCTGGTTAGGGCAAAAAACTAATAAACTTCTCCCTACAAGAGACTTTAAAGGGTTAACATTCTGTTTTCTACTTAAAAATACAGTGTTTTTAAGCATTTTTAAAATAAAAAATATTCCTCATGGGGACATATTTGTCTACAAAAATATTACCATGCAATAAAAAAGAATAACATCAGTGCTATTAAAAAAAAAAAAACTCTGAAAATAGTTTTCAATTATCAGTATAAATACAATACAAAGAGATGTCACAGTACAGCAGCAGTGTATACAGGAGCATCCAGTTTTCTTTGTGTTTTGACATTGTATGTATTTAAACAGTGTATTAAATATAATTCATCATGATATGTTTTAAAGAAATGTGCCCTGCCACAGCAATACATGAAACAATATGACCTACCTTTATGCTAAAAAAAAAAAAAAAACACCTTCCCACTATGTGCACCATTGTTTCATGTTTGAAGTATTCCCTTGCAGCCACATTCAGTCTAGGAAAGTCCTGAGTGTAAGTGATCCTCATCTGCCATGACAGACTACATCTGCCATCTGTCTGCACCAGGACTGCAAACTTCATCAGGGGAATTCTATTTCCCTGGCTGATCCCAGGTTTCCAAAACACCAACATAAGCAGGAAGAATGTTCAGTAATGGCAACATGGAGCAGCATTGATCTAAGACTCCAGGTCCAAATGTCCACAGTAACTAAATCAGTAACTGTACCCTTTTTCCCAAAAGGAGCCTGGTTCTCCTTTTTTTAAAAGGGCTGCGCACTATTGACACTGCACTGCACTGAACATCACAGATGTAGGGATGAGCACCACTGCTATTTTTAAATAAAGTTTTATCAAGAATCAGTCCCCCAGCAGGGGGAAAAAACAACAAAAACTGATTTAATCATGAAGAGATCAATAGAAGGGGGTTTCTATTTGTTATCTTTTCAGGCTAGGAGATTGTCCTGAGTCCCTCTCCTGTCACCATCAGGCCTGATCAGGTTTCCCCCTCCTGCATTACCAAAGCAATGTGTGGCCCAGCTGGAGCCAAAACACCCTATCACTGCAGAACAATGAGTTCAGTGTGTGCAAGTCTATTTGCTCTCATCAGTCAGGTCGCTTTACATCATTAACTGAGGATGCACTCGGGCTGTACTTTTTACTGCCCATAACAGTATATTAAACAGTAACTCAACTTAAAGAGGGAATAAATGAGGTCTTTACCCTCTCACAGCACAGAATGACCATAATCCACCTGTGAGGGGTTGATTGGGCTGCTGATCAGCACCAGTGGCTAAGTGATTACTTGGCTGGCTGCTAAAAACTCACTTTCTAGCCTCTGTTGTAAAACAAAACCTCCTACCCCACCTACTGCAGTTATTAAGACACTCCCAGGTAGAGGTACTCCTCCCTGTTGTGAAACTGTGACTTTGTTTGTGTCAGTCATCTCCTCTCAGGTCGAGAGGATGACAGAGAGGAGTGCAAACCTTTACCACAGATGAATAAGCTCTCTAAATGTCGTTACAGCACCTACTGATAAGAAGCAGATGCTGAGAGATGTCATAGATCCACTTTCTAATAAGGCATTAAATATTTATGAATTGCAGCTAATGGTTATGTAGTTAATAAATCATATATAGGTCAATTACAAGCTATTTATAAATCTCTTGTGCATGAAAACAATGTGTGTCTATCTAACCCCAACTGCTCCCAGTTATATTACTTAGTAATCACAGTCTCATTAGTCCACAGCATGAGGAAAACAGCTCACCAAATAGACAGAGTGCTCACTGGCTAGGACAATATCACTGCTGTCCATTTGGGCCAGATTGGCAAGCACAGATATATAGCACCATAAACCTGCAGGAGGAAACAGATTGTGTGTGTACAAAATTTATGTCTGTGAAGAAAAACAAGCTTGATATGGTTTCGATATCCAGCACCATTATACAAGGGGTGATTGATAAGTTGGTGTCCTAAGGTGGAGAGCGAGGAGTTAAACAGCTCTCCGTACATGCACTGTTCAACTCTTTGAGTGATGGTGCAGAAAGTTTGAAGTTAATGAGTTTTGTGCATTTCTTTCATGTAATTGAAAACTGTGAGCCAGCACTGTCTGAGAAAATGGTCACAGCAGCAATGACGTCATCATCACTGTCAAAATGGCGACCACTGAGCTCATTCTTCATCTCGGGGAAGGGGTAGTAGTCTGGGGGACCTGTCAGTGCCCGGTCTGTACCCAGAAGCACGATCTGTGCACAGGCCCCAAAATCAGCCTGTTTTACAACCCTGCCTGATCTGTTGCATGCATGTGCGGACGTATTTTTTAAATAGCCTCATAACAGCCTATATTTAAACAGCAAAAAGCATGAATGTTATGATCCAACAAATGAAATTTATTTAAAGTAGTCAACACAACTGAACCTGAGGATGTCTGCTTGTCAGGGTTGTGCTAAATGTTAATATGCAAGTTGAGCCAAGTCACATGACCAAACATTCTGTGAATGAAACAGCAACTTTGACATAATATATGTTTATATGTAAAAAGGTAACCTTTGAACCATGGTTTTGGAAATAAATAATTGTAAACGTAAATAACTGATAGGGACAAAAATCTTTTGAATGGTTGCAGTATTCATCAACAACAGTGTAACCACACACCACAGACAGCTGCTGTGAAAAAACGGTGCACACATCCACATCTTATTGTGTGCACTAAAGTGATTGGTTTGTCATGACAGCTTGATTGTACAATTATCTGATATTCATTTGATATCAATATCAATATATCAATATTCTGCATTAATAAATTTTAATCAGTCTGATATCTCAGATCGCGATTTCTCGATTCAGGGATCTGGCTCACCATTGCATAGAAACACACAAAACTGCTGGGTCTACAAGTGTATTTACAATTTATTGATTACTAAAGTGAATATATAAAGAGTGAAAACGTGAAATAAAAATAAAACAGAAAAGGATGATCAATCTAGCATGGTGAACTAACAGCAGGTAAAATAAGCAGAGTGATCTGGTGGAAGTAAATCGTTATAGTTTATAACTATACTCTGTTTGTACTGAATTTGGAGATTATTATTATTTAATCATCAACTCTTGTCACAAGCAGAATGTTAAGACCGACCTACTGCGAGTTGTGGCAGCTGCAGACTTGGCTGGAATCCAGGCTGCTGAGGTTGTGGTGGTAACCATGGAAACGCAGGATCCAGGTGGATTCTCCCAGAGGCTGTGTCTCCAGTTAACACGGTGACCGATTCTGCCGGTGTCTCAGTGGTTCAGCTTTGGTTGAGTTTACTCGCAGACTGTCTCTGCAAACTCTGGTTCTTGTAGGTTTCTTTGCAGGCGGTCGTGTAGTCTGCGGGCCTCTCATGCGGATTGAGGAAAAATAAGCTCTCTCGTGGCTTACTTAACGTTTTCTGGATAACTCTAAAAGTGTCAAAAATCTTCAGGATTAAAATGCAGGATTATCAAAAATTTGTTCTAAGTATTCAGATACTTTTTATTCCTTTGTCTTAACTTGACGTTGCTTGGTTTAAAAAATAGAGAATAGGTTCTCTCTGGGTTCTCCAGCTTCCTCCCACAGTCCAAACACATGCAGGTTAACTGGTGTTGTACGAGTTCAAATTCACATTTGCTGGATGACTGCATAAAGGCCAGTGTCTGACAGAGCTGATGTGCAGTTTTCATAAAACTTTCTGCATAATCACTCAAAGATGGTGATGTAAGAGCTGTTTAATTCATCTCCTTCTACCTTAGGCCACAAACTTATCAATCACCCCTTGAATTAGTATCACTGCAGTGGTAACATAGAATTTGTTCTTCCTCAGCTGTCAGCAAAGCTTTACTATTCTCAAGAGGGACACAGCTCTGGGACTCACCTCTGGATCCATCACTTTACAGTTAACTTAATTCAAAGTATAAATTGAAAATGCAGTTCACAGAATAATGGAGCAGTCTACCTTCTCAATAAACTATCCATGAATTGGATATCAGATGCCTTTAAGGCAAAGTGCTTCCCTTTTGACAGTGAAGAGAATTCACTTCCTCGGCTGAATGAAATGAAAGTGAATTACTCAATCACTCAATGAACAGCCTGAGCTGAGCTGAGTATTATGGGTTGTCTGAGGTGGAAGTTGTGAAGCTGTAAAGCTTAAACAAATCTAGCATGGTCTGAGAGTTGAGAGTGAGCTCTAAACCAGTGTGGAATATTTTATACCAAGCTGGTAATTTAGCATTCAGTTTTCTATAATACTATTTTTATGATTGCATTTTCAAATCCCTAAAACCTGGTTTTCTAAACTGAAGCTTAGTGGTGTGTGTCATGGGTTTACAGTCCCTGAAGGGAAGACAGGAGGATTGAGTTACTGTTTGTCCTCCCAGAGAACTGATTTTAAAAAAAAAGAGGCAGACCAGGATGACTGACAGGAGTGGACAGAGAGGGCATGTCAGCTCAAGATTATTCTGCAAGTTAACTCTCTTTGACTGACAGCCAATCAGCTGTAGCACAGGACAGCTCTACTTGTATTTCTGCATTGTTTGCTGAGAGACTTTAATAACCAGTGTAAGTGTTTTTACTCTTTGAGTCACAGTGAACAGAGTCTTTTATAAAAAAGCGTGGAAAGCCCTTCCCTCTCAAGTCTGTGGCTGTGTAGTCTTGAAATGGTTACATTTACCGTGAAGTCCTTTGATTCACCATGCTCACAGAGATCATGCATGCATATCAGGTGTCTTGGGAGGGGTACAAATTCCTACATGCATAACCAGCTTTGCTCAATTGTCACGAAGCATGTCAGAGACTCAGTTCTCTGTAGTGGGATCACATCATCTGAGACAACATAGAGGCTATAGGGTTTCAGAATGACTGAGGGGTGTTTTTTTTCAGTTGTCCTAATCTCTTGAAACACATGCAAAGCTACTTGTGATCCCCAGGCTGTAGCATCTCCCTGGGAGAACAGTTACCGTCTTTCTCAGCAGTTTAGTCAGCAGACAGAACATGAACAACTCCTGCCTAGATCGTGTTGTTGGTTCTTTTGTTTGCCACACAAGAAGATACTTGGAACTGTGCAGATGCAAAATTGGAAAAAGTTATAAAAATTGGTGCTTTAGCTAGTGACATTTAGCTAAAGCATCATAGGTGGAGAGAATCTGCTGACAGTGAAACTGGCAAGTGCATGTCACAGTGGGAAGCTTGATTAACACATGCAGTCAGCAGTTACACTTACACTTTACTTTTTAATTATGTATATTTATGTTCCTTGTAAATGTAGTTCTTGCTCTTCGCTCTTTTCTTTTACTATAATTGTCCTTTAGCAAAAATATACCAAGACAAATTCCTTGTATGTGCAAACTTACTTAGCAATAAAATCTGATTCTGATTCTGATTCTGATTAAACTGACATCTAAATGGCACCCGGTCAGACCTCAGCTCCATCTCCTTAAGTATCACTGGTCAAGTCCCACATTTTTGGCCTGAAACATCTGTTTTCAGATACACACCTTTTCCACCGACAGTAGGTTCTGTTCTGTTTCAGGCTCCTACATTTGAAGCGTTCAGTGCATTTCAACCAATGTAAAATGGTTCAGGACCTGAAAAGTCAGTTCCCAGCTGGAAACAAAAAAATAGCAGGTTTTTAAGTGCTGGCCATGACAGCATCATATTCTACAGGTTGGAGAGAGAAGGCAACACTGCAGAAGGGATGTGAGGAATCGTAGGGAAAAAACATGCAATGCTCTGCTGACAAATATCTACAATAACAGTACAGTCACTTGCAGGTAATCAGTGTGATCCAACATTGTGCATTGTGCAACACCCCATCCATTAATCATGTGTTCTTGATTACATTCTTGACTGGTTTGCTGGACAACGCCATGATTCCAAGAATCCTGCTAATTTGGTGGAAAAGCTATAACACTGTCTCACACTGACCAAAGAAATGTAGAGTGCAGGCTCCTTTTCTTTGACTTTATTAAGTAGCTGTGGCCGTCACACAGCAGCAGGATGTGTCTCAGCAGCGGTAGCTTCATTTATTATTTAAATCTTGTGATGTGGTACTGTGATCTTATCGAATGATCATCAGTAAACAGGTGAGCTGTTACACAAAGATTGACTGTTTCTGCTGTGAACTCATTGGGAACAAAGCGGCTGTGCTCTGAATGTTGTTTCCTCTGAGGAATCACAGAATGTTTTTTTCTGCCGTGTCGGGGGGATTATTACAGCCCTTTTTATTTTGCTGCATAAATGTAGTAATATTTTGATGGTAGCATTACTGCAACAGATAGATGGCCTAATAATGAAAACACAGTTTTGTTCTGATCTGTAAAGTTAGTGTATCACTGCAGAGATACGTCTGTTTTTATCCATGGACAGGAATGTTACTGTGTCATGAAACATAAAGTCAAAGAAAAGGTCAGTCCACCTGGGTATAGGCCTGTATACCTGGGCTGTTGTAGTCTTGCCATGTAGGGTCTCACACTGCTTCACAGACAATCCTTTAACCTAACAAAGTGCTGATCATCTTTTTACAATACAATGTTGGGCTGGGAAACCTTGGGACCTGACATTAATCTGGATGTTACTTTGATATATGCCACCCATACACATGGCATACACAGTCCCTGATGACAGGGGCTTCCCCCAGCAGGACAATGGCGTATGCTTGGTCTAAAACAAGTGTTTAGGTGGGTGGTACGTGACAAAGTAACGTCCAAATGAATGTCAGGACCAAAGGTTCCTCAGCAGAACATTGTGTTATAATGAGATGATCAATGTTATGCACTTCATCCACCAGTGGTCATAATGTTATGGCTGATCAGTGTAAATATACCAAATTGAATTCCCCATCACCTTTTCCCTGTCCAAGCATCTGAGGCTGTAGGATGCTTCCAGGTCCTGGCTCTAGCGCTGTTGGCACCAGTGTTTAGCAAGTTATTTGAAAACTGTAATTAGTTACTCATCATCATTACATATTATCCACTGAAAAGGTAATTGCATTACTTTATTAATTACTCAGCAGAAAATGTAATGCAAATCAATCAATAATAATAATAATCAAATTATTAATTACTTTCATTGCTCTGCTGTCATCTCCATCAAAGATGCCTTTAAACTATAAAGAAATAGCACAGAGAAAGACCTCAGAAGCATACGCTATACACATCCCATACATGACCTCCAACACCTAACAGAGGTGACTCCTGAAGAACCCAAAACCTTTAAAGGCTCTCAAAAGTTCAGGTTATGGGATTTCCCTGGTAATGAGTTCCTGCAGAAGAAAACATTATCAGGCATTTCTTCCTAAATCTTCCAGTTGGGGGCTTCTCATAGCTGAATGCCGTTCAATGAATACAGCTCCTGGTATCTATATGCATTGGTAAGTAGTAAACAAAGTAAGGTAACTTTAAAAATGATTAAGCACAATGCAACATCAATGTACAAACTCATTGGTTTGGCAGCATCCAGTTTTTGACAGCAATATTTTCAAGGGAATGTTGTTGGGTCCTAACGTGACAACTTTTTAGCTGAAAAGGACAAGTGCCCCTTAGTCAGTCTAGTGTTTTGTACAGTATTTTTTGTTTGTCCTGTGCTCCCAGTGCAGAGAGTACTGTCTCATTTGCTTAATGTGTGGAGTGATGATGCTGTGACACCAGTACTGACTGAAAGTAGTTTTAGTTGTATAATTATACAACAAGTAGTTCCGACTGAGCAATCTGATTGGTCCACAAGACATTTAGAATGTACTCAAATCAGCATGACAGCACGCCTTACTCATCACTAAAAATATTACTCCGCCATACACATCTTTGCTGGTAATAGTTATATAATGGCAAGATTACACTCGAGGGTGTGCTTTAACATGATTTGAGCAAAGCACCTCTGCTTTCTCCATCAGCTGTGTCGGTGACACGGCGCTATAACTTAAAATTCATGTAAAAGTTTGCGGTTGCAGAAGCTACATCTGTGTGATTAAAAAATGCAGCGTCTTTGTTATAACGTGGTTGATAAAATTAAGCATGTATTTGTGCTGTAGGCTGTTGATTTAGTTCGGTAAAGTCCGAGACCTCGATAAAGCATTAACGTCAGCTCAGAGTTCACTCATCTGGAACTAGAAAATCATTTCTGTTGCTAGGTCGTTACTAAGGCTCTGATTATTTGCTGTAGTGGTAAACTCGGTTCCATTACACATAGGAGTCCACTGACATGACTGATTGTGTCCAGTTATTAGTCAGACCCCATGTACTTCCATGGAAACGGGGAAAAACACTCACAAAAACCTTTTCATTTTGAGAGCAAATTGCTCCTCAACATGAACAGATTCTGATTATACACTTTACTTTGTTGGTAATAGTTGTATAATCGCAATATTACACTGGAAGGTGTGCTTTAACTTCATTTGAGCACTTCAGTGATGCTTGCGCATGACCACATCACTGTTGTGCTCAAATGACGTCAAAGCACACCCTCTCGGTTAATATTGCTTCTTCAGTATTTAAGGTCTAAATATACAAAGCAGTACAGGAAAATAAAATGTATTATTTACTCTTTTGTGTTCATTATTTGCATATTCACTGGCAGTCAGTTCTGTTAATACACAGCCTGATCTGTGACAATATTTCAAAATACAAGCTTTCCACTGGTAATGCTGTTACTTACTGAAAAAAAGAGAAAATGTCATGGAGATTAAACAAGCACAGCGAAACTAATCTTTGAAAATCCTTTCTGTTTGTTATCAAGCTTGTTTTATAGTTCTACATAATTTGGGGTCTTTAAAATTACAACTTTATTCCTCTTATTTCTTATCTTCTTATTTCATTATTACATATTGTATATTACATATTGGAATAGGTCTGGTGCTCCCCCCAGTGCTTTCCTTGATGTCTCTCATAAATGTAAAGATAAATAATGTATTCACCTACAAGTTCTTGGCTGACACAACTCATCAAAGGAGAGTTTTCAAGTTTATATAAATGTAAATACAGAAAACATTGCCCATGTGTTGACAAGTGTCTGGTGGGTAAATTTTATAGACTGAATTTTAAATATCATGCCTTCATTTTCCTTAGAATTTCCCATGATCATAGCAGAGGCTACTAATGTCCCTGTAGCCATATAATCATGAACATCATTTCTAATGATTGCAGTCACTTCTAGGAATGGGTTCGAAACGTCTCAGTTTCCTTTGTGAGTAGATGATAAAACCCCTTTCCCTGTCATCACATCTGGCAGCAGCCTGCTGTTCTGCAGGGCTGTCAGGGACCGCATCCCCTCATAATTAACAGTTCTCAGGTGCAGATGTACCCTAAACACATGGCCTGTATTTATCAACAAATACACTAGGCTGAGGATGCAGTTTGTGCATCACTTATGCTGTCATTTGTTTGCAAAATCCGCCTCTCTCTTTACTGCATATGCATCTCAGGGAGGTGTGTAGGTTGATTATGTAAAATTCTCCACCTCTAAAGGTCAGGGATACAAAGTAGTGCAGATTTACAAGAGCCACAAGGAATGTTGTAGTGGAAGAAATAAATGTGAATTAAATGTAATATGCTACTATGTACTGAAAGCTAGGTTATTATTGTTATTAAAAATAATGCAATTTGGCTTTTAATAATGAACACAGTATGTGATTACTGTACACAAATGTATAATATAAAGACTTGAAGTGGATCTTGACCAGTACAGGTACTGACTGACTAACTGACAAACGGACTAGATTCAATGTCCTCAATACTTCCTGTACATGATGGACTGTAGGCCACACATGTACAGACAAAGAGAGAGGGAGAGGTGGACAGACAGAGAGTGTGCATCAAAAAACTCCTGCCCATTGCTGTTCAGTGTAAATAGGGGAGACACTACACACATATGTTCCACAACCACGTCAGGCAGGCAGTGTGTCCCTGGGCATTAACCTGCTGCCTCTGGACGTTAACAAGACCAGCTGCTGCTGTTTCTCTGACTGTTAGACAGCTTTTAGTGCCTGCTCATTTTAATAATTATTTTGTGTGTTGATTTAAATACTTTTATTATTTCCAGGTCATTTCCTATTTCACTAATGTCATGATACAATATGCATACAAGAGAATAGTGACAGAAGAACGTAATAAGAAATAAGATGTGTCAGTCACTACTTTGACATTTGAATATTTTCTAATGTCTGTTTGCTGAAGTGATTGTATTGCCTTCCACAGCGATTAACTTCTCTTGAGTTTGAAAGGGCTAGGGGATCATTTTGGAAAAGGTCCAGTCTGATGCCACATATTAGTTTAATTATTTATTTATTTTTATTTTTATTTTTGTTACATCAATAGACCTAACATTAATCTGTGCCCTAACCTACTGGATGTGACAGTTACAAATAAATGATACGAGAAGGGTAGGAGTGCCCTCCCACCCTCTCCTATCATTTACTACCCAGCCACTCTGGCTGTGTCTGTACTCAGCAGCATGGAGCGAGGTGTGGAATGAGATTTTCAACACATGATTTTACTATGTTTCATCCATAATTTGGGAGGACTGGCATTTGACCACACAAAGCATTTCAGATTATGTGAGTATTGCAGGAGTTTTTCTCTGTCAGAATACATTTCCCTCAGGTTAAAATTGTATCACCCTCACCCTTGTTCACACGAATCCTATGACTAGAAAATGCCATTGAAGGATTAGTCATGCGGTAGCCCAGTAATATTTGCATTACAGCTGGATTTTACAATGTTTGAATTTCATGGGGGAGCGGTGGGGGGACCTCACAAGCTCAGGGCTGTAGGGTCAGAAGTGAAACCTCACACCACAATAAGGGTCTCACAAGGTTTTGGGTAGCAGGTGGGTTGGACTCAGTTTATCAGCCTTGGCCTGGGTTGTATTCCCACATCACTCCTTATGTTCTATTGTGACTATTCTGATCAGCTGCAACTATTTTCCGAGCAAAGTAAGTGCATGTTTTACCACATGTACCGTTAGCTGGTAAAAGCAGCTTCATCATGGCGACTGGACAACAGACATTAGCTAAGCTATCAACAATATTCTACTACTACTACAGCATTCAGGTGACTTTTCATACTTGTGCCACAGTGATGGACAGTTTGCAGTTTATTTATTTAATATCAGATACTGAATACTGAAGCTCTACACCGACTACACCACATGTCATCATCAGCTTATCATGTCCAGCTGTCAGAGAACCAATATTTGTTTGTCTTTGTCTTTGTCACAGAGGACCAGATCCCTCATGGCTTCCCCACTATAGACATGGGGCCCCAGCTCAAGGTTGTAGAGAGAACACGTACTGCTACAATGCTGTGTGCAGCCAGTGGCAACCCTGACCCAGAGATCTACTGGTTCAAAGACTTCCTTCCTGTGGACATCAACAGCAGCAACGGGCGCATAAAACAGCTGCGTTCAGGTAAAGCAGACATCTCATTATGTTTATACAGTGGTCTGTGTTCAGCACTTCAGCAGATGGTGGCTCTTGTTGTGAATCTTGTGAAACTAAATATGGCACAGGCAGAAATGGAGGGAGATTTGGAGGCAAAACACAGAGTCTACAGTTTCCTGTATCAAAAACTGTTAAATATCAAATCAAAAGTCTGGTCATGTTGTGTTTGAAAAAAATATTTTGTTAAATTATGTAAAACAGAAGCAAATGTATGGCATTTCTTCTTGAAAAAAGCCTTAAACATGCAGTGTGGAACCCTCTGACAGTGAGTATAATTACTTCTTTCATTGCTCTCCAACGAGGAAAAGCCATACCAGTGGTAATCTGTTTGTCCTTGCAGTCAATCACTTTCTTTTTTAGACTGTGATCCCTCCTCTGAACAGAGAGTTCCTTTTTTTTTATCTGGAACATCAGAAACCTTTCCTGGATGCTTCTGAGGTTTCTTCACCACAGGTTCTGTCATTCTCCTAGCTGTTACTCCTAGCCTACTCTGTCTCCGTCACTAGATACACCAGACACCAGATTCAGTCTCCAGTACACTGTGAAATATGAACAGATGTACCTGGCACTGATGGGCATAAATAGTCTTATTGGATGTTGTTGAGTCCCATACAGCTTTAAACAATTAACTGAGTATTATAATTATTGTTAGTTAAGTTTTTGTTTATCAATGAATTGTCTATATATAAGGAACATATCAAAAATGTTCATCGCCACAGAAATTCAGGCAGTGTATCAGTATCTGTATTAAAACATTTCAAACTGTACCCAGCCATAGTCACACATCGCTTCCTACAGAAATAACAAAGATGAATTCTGAAAGTGTAACATCTGAAAGTTGCCCTTGCTTCTAATTTTCAGAAGGAAAAATACACAGTAAGCTTATAATGGACATAAATGTTCCCTACTTTGAGCAGACATCACAGAGTTCAGTAATTACCTGAGCAGCACCTGTGTGGGAATACTGACGTGCCAACAGTAGTGAATGTTAAAGCCCAGGCAGCCATGTGAGGCAGCTCTGTGAGGAGGTGGCCAGCATCCAGAGGAGCAGATAGGGCATCTTTCTGCACAAAAGCAGCCCCAGCAGCTCGCAGCAGAGCTGGATCACTGCTGGCTGCATAACTGAGCTCCAACCTGTCAGATGCCCTTTCTCTCACTTTCTATGAGAAAATAGAAATGTTTGCTCCTTGCCAAAAACCACAAGCACCTACACAGTGTTGGAATGGCTGTACAGGGCCAAACTTTCTTGCCAGCCTTAGCAGCAAGGGTAAGAAGCAGATTTCTCCATCACTGAGGGCCCAGGGCCCCTCCTGTGGTTGCTCTTCTCTCCACACAAGCAGAGAAGAAAGGCTGAGAGACAGGCTCTAGGATAACACTCACTTTGAAGTCCACTCTAAGGATTTTCTCAAGTTGCAGTCAGAGCCTTAGGTAAGGACAAACTTGCCATGTATTATTAACTGAACACCATGACAATTTGTTTCAATTTGGTTCATAGGGCCCTGGTGTCACGTGCAGTCCCACAGCAGCCAAGCACAGATGGCTGACTTCCCTAAACAAAAAAATTCCTGTGCCTTACAAAGCCAGTGAATTATATAGCTGTGTGTGTAAAATCAGCACTACACAGCTATTCAGTTTTTTGTTAAAACAGAATTTGTTGTAGAGCAGAGTCATTAGATCATGCTCATGAATTAGTTAGTCATATTAAATGACTTTGATCCATTAAGAAGCACTAATAGCTTCATTTTTCAATTTGAGACCTTTGCTCTCTTTTAGAAAAAGGGAAACATGTCCTCTGTTTTCTATAAGCCTTTCTCTTCCTCTGGGTTAAACTCCACTTTATTTGCCAGTAATTGCAACCAAAGATTGTCCAGTGTGAGGTGACCCTGACCAGCCACTGACTCTTGAGATGCTCGATCAATGACGACCGTGACTGCTGGTCTTGGGATCTGAATGTCGAAGGGGATTGGGAGAGAAGATTAGTGCAACAGGATAAAACTCCTCTGTGGTAAACAATGCTGCAGTCAAACTTAAACTCCCTGATTCAAAAACCAGGTGTTCAAATATTGCATAAATGTGTTTACACTGATCACTGCAGGAACACAAGTCTGAAGTCTGAAGACTTCATTTTCATTGTCATGTTTGTTCATTGTTTCAGAGTTCAGAAAGAAGAAAACTCCAGGGGCTAATGTGTGGAGTGTGATAAAGATGATTCTAGCTGAATATATAGTATATTTTGTCACTAGTGCTTAAAGGAGTGTTGCAGTAATGTAACATTGCAGTTCTAGAATGTTGAGACTCTCAGGAGATATTCTAACCTTTATCCACCATCATGACTGAAGTTTATAGTATGTGTCTTTGTCCTGAAATATTCAATACAGGATATCGACCTTAGTTTGTGACCTTCTTCTTTTCGATACACTTTATGAATAGTGAATAATACCAGTCATATTAACTATACCATGGGTTAGCCGTGGATGTATAGCTCATAGTGAGAATCATCAGATACCAAATATCAAATACAAATGAGAAACCAGAGCTGGATGAGTCCCTGTTATTTAGATCTGCTGTTTGGGAGTATTACAGTTTTCCAGTACATTATAATGACAAGAGAGGTGGAAACTATCTCTAAAAATGCAAATAATCCAGCACACCAAAACCATAGATAGATTACCTAAACTTATTTTACCTAAACTTATGTATCGCAGGGCTTGACCCCTGTTCCAGGAATTTTCCACTACCTTGTTACTCACTTGAACCATGGGTGGATGTAAGGTTTCAGAGAGGTGATTAACTGGATAAAATTAGAAAATAAAGTGAGTCTTGACTTTGCACCAACTGTCAAACTGAAAGCTTAAACTGAACTGCTGGCTCTGATGGTCTAATGGTTGTATTCTGCTTTGCTGAAAATGTAGCCAACTGCAACCCCACAACCATGATATTTTACAATCCATGGATTTTGCATACACCTGTAAGCACGTTCCAGAAAATAATGAATCCTACGACTCCCATAATGCAGTCATGTGCCTGGTAAAAGGTAACATCTTTTAAATTCTGTTCCTCCAGTTTGAAACACAGGCTTTTTGTTAAAACATTACACAGCTGTTTTCACAGGCTGAGTACTACCCCCATGGCAAGAAAACAGATAGTGATTGTGATAATATAAATCAATAGCCAGTCAGATTTCCATGTGATGGGATTGTGTTTTGATTTCATTAGTTCTGCTTGGGAAGAAATGGACAAGAGCTCAAAGCAGCTGGTGCATCTGGCACTACGCACCATCAATTTAACTCAGTGTTCATGTGCAAAGTGGCTATGATGTTCTCAACGGAAATATGACCAGCAGTCCATTGCTACATCCTGTTTTGATGGACACTACTCCAAGAGAAAAAATCCTTTCAGTCCAGACATTGTGAAAATATAATAAAGTCCTATTATTTTTCACAATGAACCCCAAAATCTGTCATGACACCCTGATTTCATGCTGAAGTGGCGTGGGTTTCATCTAGCTGTCAGACAGCTGTGAAGGAAAGTCACGGCAGGTCTCAGTATTGCCTGGCCCTCTGAAAGCTGCTGCTGTCCCCTTCATCAGACCCCAGGGGACACACAGCTTCCAGGGCCTCCCCCCTCTGCTATCTCTCACCACCTATCTGACAGTTTCTTATGTTCCCGCTGACTCAAGTGCAGCTTGGTTTATTATCCAGATCGCTGGCATCTGTATAGTAACCATCCATCTTTCTTCTGTTTGCTGCATAGACCTATATGATGTGGCCCAATGGCCCCAGTTACTAATGATTACTTATACCAGGGACAGCTATAAGAGGTGAAAGGTTTAGTTGGTGACCCAGACAACTGTCACCAGCAAATTTACTGAACTGTAGCTAATTCAAGTCCAAAAGAAGCTCTTTGCTGTTATCTGCTTAATATACTTTCTGCATGCAAGTCTCTATAATGTTTCAACTCTGCCAAAGATGGTTTCTTGACGGAAAGCCACTCACCATACATTGGAAGTTTGAAAAAGATCTTTTTAATGCAAACACCAACAGAATGGTGTTCACACCACCCCAATTTAATACAGTTGGTTCTGGAAGTGTTTTCACCATTCTGCATTCCCATTTTCATTTTTTTCATCAGGATCTATAGTGTTACTTTACACACACACACACACACAAATGCAACTCTGCTGGATAATATTATGATCCTATAGGCTTATTACAAGGCTACCAACTACTTTATTATTTGAACCTTGTTTCTGATACTCTTATACCCACAAGGCTCAGCAGCTGTTGCTGTGCAGATGAAGTCAGTCAGAGGTGTGAATCTGAATTTACCCAACACTGATTGAGAATTCAATAGTGAACTGATTTAAGCTACAGGCTGTGTTGTTAATTTTCTTAGTGCTGTAATCCTGAGCTTCCACTTACCCTTTATGGTGAATGTAACAGAATTTTACGTTATAATACAGATATTCATCTTTTGTACTGATAATTTAACTAAGAGAGTAAAATGTGTACCCAAACCATGCTCACTAAGCACTGAACCTGAAGCACTCACTAACCTTAACCAAGAGCTGTGAGAGTCTAAACAGAACCAATGCTGAAGTCACTACATGTGGATGTTGCACTGGCAGATCGGATATTTTGGCAGAAGACAAACACGTAGTCTGTAAACATTTTACAAATACCCTCAGTATTAACATTTTTGCACCTTGCCAAGTGTGTAAATTAACTAAATTTAAATAAATAATAATAATAAATGTAACCTGGCTGCACTTGCTGTTTCAAATTAGTATAGACATGTAATTTCTAGGTGACAGGGTTGCAGAACCTCTGGGATTCTAGGACTCAAGCAATCCACTCTCTCAGTTCACATTCATCTTATTAGTACTAATAAGATATTTATTGCTTGGCCCTAAATAGTCCACAGGACAAATGCTGGTAAATGATTAGATGATCTAAATAATACAATGATCATACATCTATAATGTAGTCATTTGAAGTGGAGTTTGGAGTTTGATAGCACTCCGGCCCTGAAGCAGCAACATTACAGAGTATTCCAGGACACAGGTTTCTTTGAATTGCATCAGATGGAGAGAAGAGCAGCTCGTGTTCTTATCTGTCTTGTTATGGCAGGATGCAGGAGAAGAAAATGCCTTTGGGTTAGAACCAAAACAGGCCTGTTTTCGGTGAATGAGGGGTCAAGTGCTTGATAGCCAGGTGCTGTCAGGCAAGAAGCAGGTGTGGGGAACAAGGAGCTCTAAGATCACAACAGGATGCCAGCTCTGTGGAACAAATAGCCAGGTGTTTAATGCAAATAAGCACCATTTAAAGTAAATAACTAGATGCACAACTGACAGACTGGCAGTTGTGGCAGCAGTATGATACATTATTGAAAGAAGGAAAATTGTTCTGAAGAAAAGGTTTTCATCAAGAATACATTTTCCACAGTTGTCATTTATGAAACTGGTTTTGGTTGAAAGCAATCAGTACTAAGTAATAAGCTTATTTCTCTCTCAGCTAACTCTCTGACATATTCTACATTCTATATTACCATACATATTTATAGATAAGTTTTTAAGGGTGAGAATAGCAGTTGCTCTTGTCACTGCTGTTTTTCGTCTCTTTGCTCTCCTGTCATTCTTGTCTTTCTCTGTTGCACTTTTTCCTGTATCTTCTCTTTATACTAATGGTTATCTCTAATCTTATTTGCATTCAAATTACCTCACCAGGTGGTACACCAATCAGAGGTAAGAATGCTGGGTATTAGAATGTCTATTCATCCTCCTCTCCTCCGTTGCCTCCATCTTCCTCCTCCTGTCACCTCAGTGTGTCTCCATTTCCAGTCTCCTGCCCTGACACTTTCTCTGCCTTCAACTCGTAACCTTTCAGTAGCATGTATGGTCTTGGAAGAGACAAAACCAAGAGGCAGGTACAGACTAGTACAGGTAGTGAGGATGTAATCAAATAAAATGATCATAGTTTGACAACTTATGCACTGATGTTACAACTGATTAACAGACAGCAATGGGCTAACAGAGGATTAGTACTAAGCTAATGAAAGCCATTTACAAAGTCCATCCAACAATCAAAAAAATCTTATGTTTGAAAATGATTTCATTAGGAACCAGGGGACATAAATTAAATCTACTAGTTAGCCAAAATCAGAGTATTCATTTTGGTTGTGTTCACACCTAACATGTTTGGTGGGGATTAATGTTCAACTCACATTCAACCACCAAACTCAGAGAAGTGGTTTTTGGTTCAGCTCTAAATGGTGGTCTAGGGCTCAGAAGAAGCTGAATAACATGATTTTGGTTGAATGTGACACATAAGGTTTATCCAACATTAGTTATATATATATATATATATATATATATATATATATATATATATATATATATATATATATATATATATTGAATTACCTTTCACTTAAATGTATCAGGGGATAATCCCTATACTCACATACTGACCAACACATATGTTACTATGGTTACCATGGTGGTTACTATGGTGTTCTTGCATGATTATAATGATAACCTGTCGAGATCATTTTGTTAACAGTTAGAATGACCAGCAGACAACATCTTACCACTTGAATTTCCTCAGTGCATCACTAGAGGAAATTCAAGTGGTAAGATTGTTGTCTGCTGTCACACAGTCATTGTGATCTGCTTTGGTTTCATACCACAAAGGATTTACATCGAGGGTCAGATTCTATGTGGGGCCCAGACCCATATTTTCAGGTGGATTCAGGTTGTCTGAGGTCCAGACTTTCACACCAGCCTAAACAAACCAACAGCAAACTGCATCAAACATGTTAGGTGTGAAAGCACCTTAAACCAAATCTCCAAAACCCCATGTGTAAACACACCCTTACAGCCCATGAGCCACAAAGGTTACTGCCAGAAACAACATGAAAGTCCAACAGGGCCAAGAGGATGTTAGAAACATCTGTGGACATGAAAAGGCTTTTGGCTAGCAAAAAATAAAGGTATATAGATCAAATATATTGTGGCAAAACATTCCTCTCTACTTAAACATTTAGCAGAACATCTGTCAGCAGTAATGTCAGTTCTCTGCCTAATGCCATTAAGCCATGTCATAGAAGTGAGTCCATTAGCATGTAAAATAACTTACCACTTGCATAGTTTGTGGAGTACAAATGGTGTCATTAAGCTGTAAAGTTTTGAAAAGGCTGCAGAGAGAGGAAACACATGTATCATTATTGAAAGCTGAACATCTGAAAGCAGAGAAAGCAGAGAAAGTTTTGGAAGTAACATTTCGTTTAGGACTTCATAGTCTCCATCTTTAAGAAGTCACACCTTCTGTGGCAGCACTGATTAGCATTTCCATACTAAGATGTCAATCTACAAGTTCTTCAGCATCACTTTGTAACTCACAGTAGAGAATGGAGCATTTTTTTTCCCTAAAAGACCTACACTACAGCAAGTGTGAGGATTGGTCTCCAGTCTCCTGGAAAAAAGATACACAGCTTCTTCGTTATCATTTGACACAATGTTTTGTGATAAGCAGGAGAAAGACTTACCCACATACCGTGTGTGTGTGTGCGTGTGTATGTGTGTGTGAAAGAGAGTTTAAGGACATAGAGTACATCTCAGGCAGAATGTCTTTGTTGGCTGCATCCCAGATGAAGGTTGCTCCTCCTCCATCTCTGGGCTCGCTGTCTGCACCAGATCCACCAGGGATGTGACTATACACACATTATTTCAACCGCTGATTTTTTTTTTTTTTTCAACTAGCACTTAACATTGTGTTACAATTCCATCCCATGTTGCATTTCAGGATTGTATTCTGAAATATGTATCTTTTAACATTTTGTTTTTCACATTTCTTATTGTCCACTGCAAATCTGCATGATCTATGTCACATTCATAGTCAATATATAATCTTGCATAATTGCTAAAGATACATTCATGTTTTCTATCTTAAACCTAATCACTCTATTGACAACTGAATATTAAATGTTTGTGTAAATGCTATGAAGTTTTTTATCTCATGTATTTGGAGTGAGTGGATGTAGATCATGGTGTCAGGTAAGTTACAGCTTATGTTTTACATCTTCTTTCCCCAAAATGAAAGCTCCAAACCACAACATACACATAGGAAATATTCTGTGCTTTTAAAGAAGAGATAAATGGAAGTGGAAGTGACCTTGGTTTATCCAATGGTAACATCAGTATAGCACAAATACTAAAGGCTTTGACCAATCACAGTTTTAAAGCTATTGCTGCTACATTTGGATTTGTATGAATTTCATGGTTCCCTCTGTGCTGTTTCCTTGTCACATTTGCACCACAGTGGTTTATGATGTGTTCAAGACCCACCTTCTTTTACTGGAATGTCTTTTGATTGACATTCAGAAGAACCAAGAACATGCTGTTTCTTGGGTTAACATTATGCAGCAATCAATCTGAAATGGTGCCACCAGAATATGATCAGCAGGAGAGTAACTCATCGGCCTCATTGAATGTACAGTATATAGACTTTGAAGTGAAACCTTCCATCAACTTCAAGAGGATTCTTCTTACATTGATCCATGTAGTAATATCGCAATATCACGTACAGTAACTACTAAGTGTTTTATACAATATATGTAACAAGTAGGACCCTATTTTCATGGCAGCACAGTGACCACTGCAAGTGTTCAGAAGCAAATCATTATCATGGTAATTAAATTATATCAGCAATGGAATACTTAATTTTGAAATTCAATCACTAGTGAATACTTAGTGTTCAGATTTTAATATTGTTCACATCTTAACAAAAGCAGTGGAACCCAAATGTAATCAATGACACCAGGCTGCTACAAAATAACTGCACACACCACAACAGTCACCACAGCAACAGTCCCATGAATCACTGCTTCACTGGGTCAGCTGTTGAGATAGTGTATTTATTAATCAGAATCATGAATCATTTATATTCATCTATTCTTCAGCCAGCCCTGCACTTTACACTGTTACACCTTCATGAACCAAAATAACATACATGCTTGGAGAAGCCTACACATTACCTGCCCCTAAGACCTACTATGTAGCACTTGCTTTTGTATTTCTGCAATGAAAATAAGGGTCCATAATGCTTAAATGAAAGATCTGAGCCAAAGAGCACTTAGATCAGTCATTACCTGTCAGGCATCACAGGATAAAGCTGATGGTCTTTATACTGTCAACAACTTCCATCTGTCTCTCAAGACTTTCTGATTCTCTCAGCCCCAAGCCAAGGCTGTGGCTCAGGAGGTAGAGCAGTTGCCCACCAGATCAGAAGGTCGGGCTCCTCCAGTCTGCATGCCGAAGTATCCTTGGGCAAGATACTGAACCCCAAATTGCCTCCAATGGCAATTGATATCATCAGTGTACGAATGTGTGTGTCTGTGCTAGAAAGCACTATTGTATTGAAAAGACTAGAAAAGCACTGTATAAGTACAGTCCATTTACATTTACATTTACAACAGGCAGGTAAAACAGAAGTCCTGGGTCATCTTGTACAAGGCTAATAATATTTGGTCATTGCCACAAATGATTAGATGTAGCAGAGCCCTTAAAACAATAAGCAGAAAATAACTGTGTTAGTGTTTCTGTGTCTGCATCAGGTTACTCAAACACCTGGTCTGTGTGTGTGTTTTGACTGTGGATGGTGGAGACCTGAACTGTGACATTTTGGCCTCCCTCCCCAGGAGCACTTCAGATTGAGAACAGCGAGGAGTCTGACCAGGGCAAGTACGAGTGCGTGGCAGTCAACAGCGCCGGGACTCGCTACTCGGCTCCAGCTAACCTTTATGTTCGAGGTAAGATCCCTCTTGACCCCAGCTGACCCCTCCCTGCTGCCATTCAGGGCACCACCTCCAGCAGTAAGGTCCTCTCTCGTCACCTCCGCTGCACCGATGCTCTGCCTCCTGGCTGCTAATAAGGAGACTGGATTCAACTGCAGTGAAAATTGAACCTGTTGATGCCTGTCTGGTCTCTGCTCTCACACTGTCATTTCCTGCACTCTCTGTATCCCTGTCTGTCTCGTCTTTGTCTCCTGGGGGATGATTTATGTATTTTGCTCCACAGCCTTGTTGTTAGTTTGCTTGACCTGCCTAACCTCATAGTGACGGGGGGGAGGGGGATGTTTTGACTCATCAGGGGTGAAGGAGAGGTTGGCTGCGCTTCTGCCTCTTTGTTTTGGGGAGGTGGAGGTTTACGTGTGGAGTCTTGCCACAAAGAGAAGCTTACACCTTCACTGTTGCATGTCCCATGTGATAGAAGACAGGCGGGGAATTCCCCTGAAATGGCTGGATGTGCTGCAACAAAAGCCAGCAGCTTCTGGGCTTCTCATATGTAGGCCATGTTCACAAACAGGTCGATTAGCCTCAACTAATATCAGGTTCTCAAAGGCAATTTTCAAAGCATGGGGGTGATTCATTACTGCTTTAGTCTCTTGGTCATTCAACGTGTCCATTGACAAGGCTCTTTCATGTAGTTTGCCATAAAAAAATTGTCAAGGCTTCTGCGTGCTACACACAGTTACTGCATAATCTTCAGTGCTTTTTTTTAAAACATATTTACTACTGTTTTGAACATTTTATCATTTGGACCTGGTATCACAAATGTCATGTACCCCCTTGTCTTAGCCCTAAAGTATATTAGATAGTCAAAGAATCTTACATAAAGGATAGTTTAGATTTTTTCAAGCCCATATTAATCTCTCATGCCACATCTACCATGAAAGAGTCCATATTCGCCATAATATGATACCTTCAAAGAGCAATGACCCTGTCAGAAATCACCCAAGCTAATGTATAATTTCAGCAGTCTGAGTGTTTGTGGGTTATTTGCTGGTCCTGTCCAACTCATGTCAAGAATGTGTGCAGTAGTGCAAATACACACACACACAGACAGTATTACAAACAGTCTGGATTTTAAATGTCAGTGATTTATACAGTTAATTATGTTGGTACAAGAAGATAGAGAGGTACTGTGGAAGACACAAACAATAATGTAAAAACTATTGAAACATTCTAAGAATATTATACAAGCCAGGTAAAAATATTTATTTTTATAAACCAGTCAGTTTTCAGCAGACTGGACCAATTACGAACCATAAATTATCGTAATTATTATTATAATTATTGTATTGTATTATAATTTTGAGAAGCAGTTCATTCCTACAGTTCGGGACAGATAGGCCCCGTGAGACCACAAGCCCCAGTGCAGTTGCATTGGCTGTACTGCCTTTCTGTCTCTAAAAATCTGTCACCAATGAGGGACTAAGAAGTCACTCTGATATGTTTCTTGTGTTTCAAATCCATCTCAATATCAGTGTAAGACTGGAACAGAGTGACTGGCTCTGCAGTATTCTGTCAGCATGATCCACCAAAAACACACAAACACAAGAACCTATGGGAAACACTCGTCCCATTTTAATTTACAACAATTATAAAAAGAGACAACTGATTCCTCCTGTGTGTGTGTGTGTGTGTGTGTGTGTGTGTGTGTGTATGTGTCATACATATGTGTGAACAGATGTACATCTTTATTTTCTCACCACAACAGATGTATCAGTTTCCCTATAACAGATCACAGAGCACTCGATACCAGAAATAAAAATTGCCTTTGAGAGCTAAAATAACACTTTCCAAGAAACTCTAAGAACAAAAAATGAAGACCCAGATTCAAAGATATTGTGTTCACTGCTTCTTCACATGGCTGACTTGTTAATGAAGGTATTTGTTGTCAAAAGTAAACACTGTACATCTTTCATCTTGTTTTAAAAAAAAAGAATGATTTGTAATTTCTGCTTCTCTTGTTTTCAAGGTTCCTGACTGTGTTGTTTTAACCTTTAACATTTCCAGGTGTGATGGTAGTTTATGTTTCCATTTTCATCCCACAGTGTGGCATCCAAGCAAACACTGCAACATGCCATATGTTACCAAAGTGTGTGTCTGTGTCATTTTCTGTATTTCTCTTCATGGTTTGTTTGTTTATTTTCTCTGTATATGGTGCCACAGTCCACGATTGCTCTTCCACTCATGTGTCAGTCGTATACACAGACTGTGTATGTTTCTATTCATCTCTCAAATGCTTATCCCTCTATTTACACATGAAGGCAGCTGTTTTTCATTATTTTCTGTGCTTTGCTTTGTTTCTGCCTCATCTACTGGATGTGTGAGAGAGTATTTTTAGTTTGCTTTGTTGTGTGTGAGACAATGTCTTTGTGAATGTTGTATATATACAAGACTTTAATTGAAGCAGAGAGATGGTTCTTTAGTCTGTTTAGCTAATAAGAGATGAGCAATGGGCTCAACTACTCCATAATAATACTTAAACACACTACTTTGATTGACAGTAGGTCAGAAATTATATAAGGTGAATAAAAACAGAGAAAATGACATGAGGATGCCACAACTATAAAACTAAATGGTAAGTAAATAGAGACTATGCTTGAATTAAATGACTAATTTGTTTCAACACAAGCTCCAGCTTTTTCTGGAGTTTTCAAACACATCTTCCAGCTGTAAAAGATGGGCGACAAAGTCCTCAGTCTTCTCTCTGCGCTAAACTGCATTTTAATTTCTCAAAAATCTCAGTATGAAAAAATGAAATGTGTTCATTATTGCTACTACAATCTACATTTTTGGTACAAAGGCACAATGGTGCCTACATGTGACTGCCATGATGCGTCTGAAATAATCAAAGGCCATCCTTTCATACAGCATTAAGCTAATGTAGTTAAGCCTAAGCAAATACAATGTAGGTATAAGTATCTGTTCTTTTCTTGGTTGAGAGGTGGACTTAAAGGGAGCTTAATGGTAAGTTAGTCCAGGGCTAGAGAATGCTATCACCTGTCAGAGGGCTCAGTAGATTTATGATGGCACAGCCTGATGCCCACTGCTGTTCAAATATGGTCTTACACAGGTAAGCTCAGCTTTTGATGGACTGAGAACGCATTGTTTTCATAGAAAACTCTGTTCAAACTCAACAAAGGCAGGTAGTGAAAATATTTGTTCTGAAATTCTGGTGTCATTCTGTCGATTCCCACGTCCAAAGTCACAAATAACCTTAAAAAGAGTGACTCAATCAACAGTAACTATAAAAAAATTAAACTGCACATTAGCAAATTACTATACTCAAGATACAAAAAACAGGCATGATGATGAATACTGGAGGGAAACTATAGTACTGTCTTAGTTAATACATTCCAGAGTAAGTGGGTAAGTGGACCAACAGGGCAGCCTCTGAGGACTCAGTGTGCTCCCTTAATACAAGTGTTCCTACATAAATGAATCTGCTCTCAGTTAGGACTGGGCACATGGCAAAAGAAGTACAAACCTCCGAGGTGACTGTTTGACTAATCCTGTCAGGGGCCATGTTTATGTGCTCATTGATTTCAGGACTCAGTGGCTGAACTCAGCCAGAGTCAATGGGTAGGATAAATGTGGGCAGTAACACACAGTCTGCTTTGTGTGCTTAATGAAGTCTGGCTGTCAGCGAGCCTCAGCCTCCTTCATGCCATCTTAATTCAAAGGCTGCAGCAAAGTTAAGGACAGGGAGGGAAAAGTGAGTGTTTGTGTGTCTGTGTCTGCTTCTGTGTGTCCATTTGTATGTGTGATGAATTGAATATTTTTTCACTGTGAGAGTTAGACTAGCACAGATGATCTTAAAATGTATCTTATTCTGCTTATGTGAGTATATCCTACATGGCCTTTGCTTTGTGTGTTTGATGGGTCTGCCCTGTGTTGTTGCAATATGACGTGTGTGTGCGTGTGTGTGTGTGTGTGTGCACATTTCTCACTGCACTGCACAGACTATTGTCTCCACTGTGAATTTCTCACTCATTAATGGATAAGCAGATATTTGCCTGTTTTACTCTCTCTGTTTTTCCTTGTCTTCTTCCTCTCACTCCTTATTTTGCCCTTCTTGTTGTTTTTTTTTTTTTCTTTTTCACTTTATCTGAAATCCCTCCATCATCATTGCACCCTGCCATCCAAAAACACAATCCAAAATCTCACCACTCAGATCAACGGGAAGGTTGGTTTTTTCACTCTTTACTGTCCTAAAGCCAAGGTCTGGCAGACTGGAGCCGTGCCGCGCCAGCATCTTGCTAGGCGCCTCAGGCCCGTCCCGGCCTCTCTCTCAGGACCCCAAAGTGCAACCCCAACTGCATTCCTCCCCACCCTGTTGCAACAGTATATGCTACCTTGCTTCACATCACATATTGCTCCATTCAGCCTGCTCCTCTGAAATTTTGTGAAATGAGCATGTCTTAGATGGCAGTAATGTGCTCTCTGCACAAATGGCATTGCAAAGGTTCACAGAGCCACAGCAGGCCAGATACATGTGATGTAAAACATTAAGTGCCCTACAAAGAAAATTAACCTTCACTTAACTATAACTAAATACTAGATTTCAACTCTAAGACTGAAGCTTATCTTCTAAAAAATATTTTTTGTTTAAACAGATTAGGCTGAACTCACTGGAATGATCACAGACACTGATCAGCTGGTCTTTCCCAGCTATGGTTCCTCAGTTCCCTGAAAACACTTGAATACCCCAAGTTCACACAAGTAAGCTTGCAAAGAATCTCAGCTAAAGTACACAAAACAACAGCAACAGTATGTGAAATGCACAGGGCTACATGATGTAAGACTTACTGAGTTGGGATAGCAGTTCATATTTCATAAAGAATATGAGATACACACAGTGTAGTAGACAAGTACAGTACAAAAGGTGAATGAGTTCGAACATTTCTGGTCATCTGATGAAACATGTCAAACAGTTCACTTTCAGACTCTGGGTCTATTTTGGATTGAATCAGTTACCACAGTGTGGAGTTTTGTTCCTAATTGCAACAATGAAGGATTCTGACTTTCTACAACTCTGATTCACACCTTGGACAGTTTTTTTCCCCATTAGATCAGGGGCTGAGGCTCAAATGTATCATATTATTTAGTGCCATCTGCCACTCCAAACTAAAGAAAAAACATGCGATCTGTTTCTTAGAAACACAGATGAAGTAATTAAAACTATTTGGGTACTCTAATTTTGTTACATGTCCAGACAAAAACTTTGGTTATTCTTTACATGTGACAAAGAAATTATAAAGATGTGTACAGTGAGTACTGTTGTTGCACGCCTCACACCTTTTTTGGAAAGGGAACATCAATTTACATGATTTGCTCCCACAACATAATCTCAGTTCAGAGTTTGTGCTCACTTCACAAAATTTTGCAACTGTGTCAGTCTCATGATGTCCTCTCCAGCATGCTGATCATGTTTTTATTGTCTTCGCTGATTCAAAAGCATGGCTCGTCTCAGCTCTCATCTGCTGTCTAACCATCATTACACTGAGCAGCAGGCTCTGAGCTCACACTGTTTTTACCATGCTCTCCTCTTAACTGTGTCTGCTAGAAAACTAGACTCTCCAAGAGAACAAAATAGCCTCAAACATATTACAGCCTTTTCTGAGGCTCTTACTGCTGGATCATTAATAGGGGAATGTGGAGGAGCTCAGAAATTGAGGGGGAGTGAACTACTACTGGAGAGAATTGCAGTCCTAACTGAAGTGTTTGTGTTTGATATGTGGATTTGGAGACTTGTGGTGCAGCTTGTTGATCATGTTTTATTCTACAGAAACAATATTTTTTGTTGTTCCTTCATGGCTTCATGTCTGAGAGATGCTGCACGAGCAAAAGGAATAGTTCAACATCATTTCAAATCTCAGTAACAATACTTCACTCTTATGAAAAGCTTGTGTTAGGTTTGTGTTAATTCCAACAAGCCATTTGAGTTTAATGGTAACAGCACATAAAGAGGCTTTGATTTTAGAAGCTTCAAAGATGACAGACCTTTGAAAACTAGATAAGCACTTAAAGTAAATTGCCAGAGGAAACTGTAAAGGAGAATGAATGATTATTATATAATTCTGTGAACTCTCATCATCAAGACAAAGGTAATCCCGTCAACTCCAAATAAGGGGAAAAAAGATGAACTTGTTATTTCTGATGCAGCAAGAATGTGGACAAATGTAGTTGCAGAAGTACAACCAAACAGACAATCACACTGAAATTATATAAGGCAACAAGACTCAGCAGACTGACAGTAGAAATTGCAGCTATCACTGGCATGACTGCCCAAAAGTGTAGTGTGTCTTCATGAGATGAAGGTGTTGCATTTCTGCTAACCCAGACTCTTGATTCAGCCTGTTTGTTCAGTGAGGAATCCTGAAAAATCCAAAACTACTCAACATAACATAACTCAGCTTGCGTTCATTTAAGTTAACCCAGCTTCTCTGAGAGTTATAAAAAGGCCATTGTACAAGTCTACTGTAAGTCAATTTCAGTGGAAAATGCATCTTAGGCTCTGATTTTCCTGCTAAAGAAGCCAGAGTGTGCACTGTAGGATGGAAATAAAAGCTCATTCTCCTGTAGATTTCAGGATTGAATGTATTATTCATAAAAATGCATCAAAAATCCTCAGAAAAAGCTGCCATTCTGGCCAAGTCTTCTTTTATCTGATGAGAAAGAAAGCAAAGATAATGGAAAGGATGATGTCTATAGTCTCATCTGTTGCTTAGTGAAGGGCATGACAAGAAATATTGACTCAGTAACATCTTTGACACAAAGAGTATCTGATCTTTTACATGTTCCAGGGCCTTTCTTCAGGGTTATAGGTTGAACTCCTGGTGCACTAAGGTGCTTTGAATCAAAGGCTCCAGCAGCTTAATGTATGTAGATGGTGAATTTCTAATCACATTTGTCATTTCCATTTTGAGTGATGCTTTGGATAGCATGTAGCTATCTAGATGTTATTTACAATAGTAAAACCTGTTCATCAGGCACACATTTCCCACTTCAGCTTTACACACTGTGTTGCTAATCGAAAGGCACCTCATGCTTTGCTGTGCTACAAACACTTCACCTTTTCAACTTCACCTCTCTGTCTGACAGGAAGTGAAATAAATAAATAAATAAATAATAATTTCCTTCTTTTAAACCACATGATAAGTAGCCATTAAAATTAGTGGTTAGTAGTAGTAATTAGAAGTTAACATTGTGGATTATGTATTATTATTATTATTTATATATATATAGGTAATCATTTCATTTTCAATTGACCAAGTTCAAATATTCATGTTAGTTAAAGAGGAATTCCACCAATTTTACACATCAAAGTCTAAAGATGTAGAGAAGTACTGCACATTTTAAAAATGTTGTATAAAGCCCTTGTGAAGTCTGACAAATGTCCTGGTGTCTCTTACACCAGCACTGGTTGGATCTAGCCCACTGCTCAGCTCTGCTTGAAGCTGGCAGCTTCAAGCTAAGTTAGCCACTATTAGCAATAACATACCTGTATATCCAACTCATGGGTGTATTGTAAGACCTGGATATGGTGTCGATGCATGGCCTTGCAACCGATTTTTACCAATGGCATTTGTGGTATTGCAGTGAAAAATCTTCTTTTTAACTAACTATTTTAACTTTCATAAGTCATTAATATGTGATAGTTTATGTGATCTGCGTGTGCCATCAGTGTCTCATCCACTGCAGTTCACCAAGCCTGTCATTCGTTCACAACAACTACATTCACTTATTTATGGCTCAAACCGTCATAGCGATGAAGCAGGACCTGAGGTTTCTCCACCTGAAGTTCACAGGGATGCTAATAATCTAGTCCTCTGTCACCCACGGGCTTACTTGGATCACTTGTTAGATTTTGTTGCCATTTGTAGAAATACATTGATGGTTTCAAGCCCAGAAACGTCCAGTAGAAGTCGTATTATACATCCATGAAGTATGCTAGCATAGCAGTCATGAACTAGCAGTGGCGGATCCAGAACTCATTCTTATAGCTCAGTAACCCAGAAACCAAAAACCTTTTCAGCGTATGCGCTAAGCGAGCAATTCTTGTAGGACTGAATTGATTCCATTTTAGGTCCAGTATCCAGACCTTATCATACATCCATGCTCCAACAAACTGTCGGCAGTAAAGCATTGCATTGCGGGCAATGTGCACAGTTCAGACAAGGAAGGAGAATGAGAAAAAAGACAATATTTGTAAATAATATTTATTTCTGATTTTGCTGCATGCATCCTTTAGTTTCAACTTTTAGTAGAACTTCCTACTTACAGGTCCATATGGAAAATTCAGATTTTTAAAGCAAAATGATACAGTGAAGATTAGTCTTGAAGATTAGATGTCAAAAGCTCCTTATACTTGAGGTGTCATTCACAGCATTTTTCAATTGTATATGCTTAATCCCTGTCCATAAATCCTGCAGTAAGCATGCTGCCACCTCACTGCTGCATGACTACCTTGAAAATGCATACAGATCTTTGCTTCCCCACCCATCATACCTTCTCCTACAACTCCAGCTTTTTCTTTTTTAAGACTTGGCTTCCCAAATCTTCCTCACTTATCCCTCCTTCCCTACCCCTCCTTCTCTCGTCTTTTCTCTGGCATGTCAATAAAGATATGAGTTTGTCTGCATTCTATCAGCTGCTACTAAAGTGCATATATTACTCCTAAATGTCATGGTGTCTAAGTGACTAATTCAGTCTCACTCTGGTGTTAGTACCTCACTTATCCATTCACTAGGCCAATGTCCAGACCAACAATAACAATAACATAACATAACTCACTCTTAACTTCTGACTCAATAAACTCGTCATCGAGTCATGACCATCATCCATATCTACGGGTAACTTCATGGTTTTCAATTGACTAATTTAAAAATGTGATGATTCCCTCAGTGCTGGCCAGCACATTGATCTCATCCAGCATCAGAACATAGACCTGTGCTATATTACTTATCAGCAAGCAAGAATCTTAGTGTTACCTGACTTGGATTAAATTGAAGGTCTTACCTTTATCTATCTATTTATCGACAAAATACTTAACTCCACCTGAACAAAGGAGTCCCTAAAAGGTCACATTTGGAAAACAGAAATATATTTAGGTTGTAGCACTTTTTGCATTATTCCAAAGTATTGCACTGCATTTACTAATCAGCATAAGTCTCAATGCCTTGGGGTGTGGACATTGCACCGGACTGGCATGGCAAAGAATGACCTAAGTCTGAAAGCAAAGCTTTACTGGTCATTCTACATTTCAGGTCTCACCAACAGTATGATCATGAACTTTGTGTAATGACCGAAACAATCCCAGATACAAGCAACTGAAACATGTTTTAGGTCTTGCTCCTGGAGATAGGTTAAGGAGAGCTCAGCTCAGAGTAGAACCACTGCTCCTACACACAAACAGGAGTGAGTTGAGGTGGGTCGGCTAGTATATCTGATAAGGCTGCCTGCAGGACGCCTCCCGGTGGAGATACTCACCAGGATGCTCAGATACTCAGATATTCTACAGGTATGTCCAAATGTAGGAATGCATTGGCATAGACTCAGAACATGCACACATATCATATATCCCACCTGGCCTAGGAATGTCTCAGGAGGAGCTGGGGAATGTGACAGATGTATGAACAACTTTGCTTAGCTCTGACGTGGACCTGAATAAGCAGTGTTGCTAAAAAGTTACAATGGAAAATGGAGAGTGGATGGAGGGATCAGTTATCTGGCATAGTACGTGATCCACTCATACAAAAATCCCATTCATTTAAATGATGTATGAATATGTCAGAAATTCAGCAACAGAGTAAACACAGTATTTGACGTAGACATTAGCTTTACCCAAAACTTGAGTCAGACTCAAGTTCAAGTCAAGAGTCTTGAATCTGATGGCTATTGACAGCACATAAGGTACAAGGTACACTGGATAATTTTATTTTTTAAATGTTATGAAGCCCATTTTGATTTTGTGATTTTTATATCCCTTGAACACCAGCACCTCCATTTATTTACAGATTTACGGTCTTTATGTGTCAGCCCTGTGATAGACTGGTGATCAGTCCAGAGTGTACCCCATTTCTTATCCATTGTCAGCTGGGATTGGCTCCAGTTCCCTGTGACCCTCAAAGGATAAGTGGTATATATAATGGATGGATAATTATTATTACATTTGGTTCACAAAGAGTTGGATTTATGCTGATTAGATTTGTGGATAATTGCTCAGTGATAGAATTTAGGATTAATTCTGTACAAATATGTGCTGCAGTTATACCATCAGGCCATTTAAGAACATACCTGTCATGTGGCAGGCCCTGTATTATCTACTGCACCTCCTGCACTGCCAGAGCTGTGAAGGAAGAAAAAAGGAAATCTAAAATTGTAATTACAAATCAACCAGTATCTAAAGTTATTTTTTTAGGGGCTCTGTAGATAATAGATGACAGGTGTAGTAATGGAGGAACATATTGGCACTGGTCCTTAAATAACCTCCATAATGTATTACTCCTATGTTACCCTTTGAAGATGATAAGCATGGGGATGCTGCAAGCCACACTTTATATTGCATTCATGTTGTGTAAAACTGAAATGTTTCCAGAAGGTTTGCTAGGTTCAAGCCAAGATTCAGTTTCAGTACTCTGGGGAAACAGTGCTGATGTAATTCCTGGCCCGCTGAGGTTAATGCATCCTATTTTAATATCCTACCTACCCCACCTTGCTGTGGTAAGGATATAAACAGGTAATTTCAATGTTATGACATCTGTCAGTAAGATCTCTGATGTGTTAATAGGTCTAGTGTTTCCATCTGCCAACACAGACAACAAGCTGTTAGCATTCAAATTTGAAGTATTTTCACACCTTCCTCTGATACAACAGCATAAAAATTAAAAGCTTATTTGGCTGCTAGAGCCAATTTTGAAATGATTGAAAGTTATAAGTAAAGGTATCTGGTAAAAACTATCCACATGCCACATTAGAGACAGGCATGTGTTGTGTGTTGGAAGATCAATGGGGAAATGAAATGTCAAGGCCTGGCTTTTGCTGTGTATCTGCTGAAATGTATTACTGCCATTACATTATTGTCCCATCCACTGCTATGCAATAAAAGCTTTGGACGCAAAAATCAGCTTTCCTAAATAATGTTAGTATTAAAACCAGCCTGTACAACTAACACAAACAATCAAACTCAATCGTCCAACCACTGATCTGTAAAAGTCTTAATATGTCATGACGTATATTTGCCAACCATTACTATCATGTCATGTAACAGCTTATAATGTTTGCTAGAATCATGTTAAAAGCAGATATGACAGAGACTTGTGGAAATACCCTAACAATATGGTTATACAATTAATTAGCTAAGTGATATTACCAAATTAAATCACTATCTATTGCTGATTTTACTAAAATAACAAAATAAATATACAGTGCTTTTTCACCATACTAGTGGTGTGGATCAAGGAGTGGTAGTTGAATGATCAGTTGGTCAGTCCACCACTTTGGTCTAGACTGAAATATCTCAGCAGAGTGTGGATGGTTGGCCAAGAAATCTTGTGCATACATATTTGTTCCGATCAGTATGAACTGTTATCATTCTGGTGATTCCTTAACTTTTCATGTAGCACCATCACAAAACTGTCCAGTAATTTGACTTATGACCAAATAGCTGCAAAAAAATAAAATAAAATAAAAAATAAAAAATAGGAAGAGATGTTGACACAAAAAGGCTTTGACCTTGAACAGTGAGGTGTCCTGTAGTTGATCTTGTCTGTCTTCATCCTTGATGTATGCTAACTATCTACAGCAAGAAGTGAATCTGAACCTCTAATAAAGAGGTGGGCTTTTTTCCAATGTGAGTGTTTAAAGTCACTACTCAGCATGAAGTAACACTGAGTCACTGATATTGATCAGTAATGGTACTGACCCTGACAATAAATATTTTTGCTGTAGGGTTATAAAAATCCTATTAAAGCTTTGATAAAAATGTATCAAATACACAACCAGCCACAGTGAAAATGATTTCCCATGAGCCCAAGCTGAACTGACCTGGCAGTTTACCCCTACATCTTCCTCCTCCCACTCCTCCTCCTCTTCCTCCTCCATCTTCTCATTTCCCAGCCCTATGCCTCCTCCTTTCTCCTCCTCCTCTACATCATGTTCTCCAGCTCTCCAACCTCCATGGGAATCTTTCTTAATGCCAGCCATCTGCATTTCAGAGCCTGCTGCTCCCCATGCCAGCAGACAATGCTGTAGTTGTATGAGTACCAGCCAAAAAGACACATTTTCTCCTCCACTACAGTAACATTTAGCCCACGCATGTACTTCAAAACTCACTGGATATTATCAGTCACAGTCACAGCACACACTAACAAGAATACTACCCAGCTCTTAACTCCAGCACCATCGCTTTTCATATTAAATCAGATTTTTCTGCACTAAGAGGTAGAGTGGTGGAATTTGTAACCATGCTCTTCTTTAGTTAAACCAAGACAAAACTCTTAGAAAGCCGCTCATACTCGGAATCCAGCCTGCAGCTTGAATTACACTTTGGGAGTCAGATTTCCCTGACTGTGGGGTGCTTAGTCAAGAGAGCAAGGGCTTCACTTATGCAACACAGCTGTCTGCATATCTAATGCTTGCACAGTACTGTTGCACTAATTCAGATGTATTGTAATGAGGAAGTCAATCCCAGCACTAAGGGGAGATTTCTGAGGAAGAGAGGTATTTTCTTTAGTCTTCTTGGTGCCTCAGCATCAGGATGTGATGGTAATGCTCCTGACTAGCAGCACAGTTGACTCCAGGTGCATTTTAATCCCTGCAGCCCAGCAGGAAACCTCAGATTCTCCAGAGAAATCAAGCTACATGCCACAGGCACAGACTCTCAGTTTACCCCATTTCCAAGTGAACAGGGCATGGCCTACTTTAACTGTTACATTAAGTAGCAGCTGGTATAATATCAGGTAATGCTATATTGACATCATGGGGCGGTGAGAGGACAAGCCAAGCTAATCATTTGGTCCTACACTGTAGTAAAGTGTTCCTGCAGGAAGTGATGAAAGCACAGTTCTTCCATGACACTAAAGAATTCAGTATATTTCTATTTTATACAAAATGTTGTCCAAACAAAACTGTGACAGCACTAGATGAGTTTGAAGAATTCTAAGAAGATCCAGCAACACACCGGCAGGAGAGGCCTAATCAATGTTAATAAGCCCTGCGCTAAGGTGGATTTTTAGTTGTGCACAGAGAGGTAACGATGTAGCTACAGAGCTTCCACATGTAGCTGCCATAACTGACGGCCCCTTCCTCAAAAATGTAACCACACATCGGAGCTACAGCAGCCACAAAGATACTGCATGGAGGCAGCAACAAACTGGGAGTGAGAGTGTTGATAGTGAAGACAGCATGTAATGAAGAACAGTTCCTTTTAATAAGACACACACAACAACAAAAAATCTCCACCCCAAACCTCAGTGTCATCACTACTGTCACAGTGAATGATAGAATGTAAATAGAGTTACTGTGGGTAATATATTTAAAGCACAGTACACCCTGATCATGCATATATACAGTCCATATATTTATCTATGTGCTGTGGAGGGAAAAACAAAGCTGAACCATAAACTCCTGCTGTAGATATTTACAGCAAAGACACATAATAACACTTGTTGGAGCTTTTCTTGTGCTTAATGTAACAAGTTGTCAGCCAGTCTCCCCTGCTCCTCCCCCAGGTGTGTGGAGGGGCTACACCTGCATGGGGTGGGTGGCTGATTTAGCTATATAAATGAACAAACAAAACCTCTTCACTTGACAGACTAGTCACTGTAGTAGTTGATAGATTTTGTGCCCTGATGACCACCATGAACTCACTGACATGCTTGGAAAGGGAGGGGTGAGGGGACTGGTAATGATCAGTTGCATTCTCACTGCTAGATGCCATTAAATTTTTCACACTACTCCTTTAAGACCTGTTTATTTTAGGTTAACCATGGAAATGAATGTTTCTCTACTGTAATCAGAGTTTCATTATCTTTGCCAGTTAATGCAACTGTTAAAGCAGACTGACTTGAAAGGTCTCCACTGCACAGAGTGACTTAATGACAAATGAAAATTAGACATGATGTTCACTGATAATGGATTATATAGTTTAAATATAACAATTATAAAATTATAAATAAAATCAGTGGCTCACTTGAAGGTCTCATAAATCAATTTAAGAAAACTAAAAGGCTATAACAAGACTGAGACTTGGTGACAGTAAAACTCTTATATAACATGTGAGACAAAGGACTAGAATTCTCGACTGAAACCAGCTCTAATAAAGTGTTTTTAGGTATCAGGAGAAATAAACCTGCCTATAAAGAATTAAACTGAGTTCAAAGTAGAAAAAAAAACACTTTAAAGCATGATGGGACAATGAAACAGGCTCATTCATCCTGACCAGTTCACACAAACTGCTGCACAGTACAAGCCAGGCCAGTCATACATGGAGTCAGCTCAGTGGCCAACTGACACCCACCCTCAACCCCAACCCCTTCTCCTCTCACCCGCCCTCTCTTTACCCCTGCAGTTCGTCGTGTGCCTCCCCGTTTCTCCATCCCCCCCACCAATCATGAGGTGATGCCCGGCGGTAGTGTCAACCTGACCTGCGTGGCAGTCGGCGCCCCCATGCCTTATGTCAAGTGGATGACCGGTGAGCTGGAGCTGACCCGAGAGGAGGAGATGCCTATTGGACGCAACGTCCTGGAGCTCACCAACATCCGCCAGTCTGCCAACTATACCTGCGTGGCCATATCCTCCCTGGGAATGATCGAGACCACAGCCCAGATCATTGTAAAAGGTGAGAAAGAATATTTTTTATGCCTGGTGATGCAGACAAGTTCATTCTTGACCCTAGGGAGAGTATGTGCAGATAAATACCTCAAACATCCTCTCATTTCTCAAGGTTTTCATTCATTTAACTTGCTAACATGTTCACACTGGAACAAGGTCTGCAAATGTCACCTGTTCTCGCTTTAAAAACACACCAGTCAGAAGAAACCATTCTACTGTTTTGTTTTCAGCCCAGGGCTTGTGAGCTTGCTCCTGTCCTTTAAAAGAGTTGCCGGGATAATCCATTTTGTCAACAGCTTCCTATGTTTCCATTTGGTGATAGTGAAATGTATTGTTCATCCAGGGTAATCACAATGTTGTTTCAGAGTTTTTCAAATGAAAATATTTAAAATGATTTTTAAAATAAAAAAGTGGGATCAGCTGTAGGTTGTCAGTAATCCCATGAACTCAAGTTTACAATTTCATTATTAGTTATCTTCACTCGTGTACAAAGTTGTCCTAAATAAAGATTAACGTATTGCTACAGGACATTATGGATTAGGTATGACTGAATGATATATGATTTGTAAACAGGTATTTTGTGTACGACGTGTGTGAGTATGACATGACTCTGTCTCTATATCGATGGAAAGAGCACTGTGGAAATGGGTATTTAGCAAAACCACAATCTTTCCTGAACCATGCGCAGTTGTCGTAGAATCCTAAACTGAACAATATGTGAGACACACAACAGGTCCCTCAACTACAGGATACACAGACATAAAGTTTATCCTGAGCTGTGTACATGCAACCCTCCATCCTGATTTCCTCTCTACAACATTCCACACTTTAAAATAACCAGTATATACATGTATTCTGTAGAAGACTGGAAGAGGAAAAATGTCATTTGTGAAATCAGTATAGTCAATGAGGAAGAAGACAGCAATGTTTCCTATATAGAATTATTTAATTTCACATTATACTCCAGACAGTGGTATGAAATGAAACACTCAGGTTAATACATCATCAGCAGATAAACATTTAGAAGTTCTTGGTATCAGGCATCAGTGCACTTTAAAATCATCAGTGTGCATCATTTCTTTTTCAGAGAGCTCTACCTCACATTCTAGCTTCATTCAGTCAGACATGAAGAAGTTCACTTGAAGAAGAAACACTGGATACACTGCATGATAATAAAGCAGATGTCAAGACTGGAGCAGCAGAGGGTTGGAACTAAAAGCCTCTGGCTGCTGCAGCTCATCCCAAATGGCAGCCTGAGAGCATCTCTGCACACCCCACTGCTCTGCTCCTTACCTCAGCACATCCACATAGGCCCAGACCACAACCTTTTCATAATCTGAGCTAAATTCACATTACATTCAAGGTGCAGAGGAATCCTCACACAATGCATGATACAGTATGACCCATCTCTCTCCAATATACTATGTGGAGTAAAACAGCCAGTTGAAGGTGAATGAATTGGCTGCGTGTTCATCCACATCAAGACCACAACATAACAATGAAACATTACTTTCTGAAATGAGTTCCAACTGTGCAAAGCATTTTTTCTCCTCTTTTATCTCTACCACCATGTTTGCCACAGACTGCAGGTTTATAAGAAAGTGAACTGATTGAATTGATTGACAGACTCTGTCCACAGTGTAGTATATACTGTGTGAATCGACTGAATGAAGAAAATAGCTTTTTGACCTTGTTTTAAAATGCACATTCACTTCTACTCTTTTTTAAATAAAATGATAATAAATGTGGAGAAAATAAACCAATTATTGTTACCAAATTATTGAATTTGAGCTCAAATTATAGAAATATAGCATTCAGCAATGTTGTTCAAGTTCTATATTTTAAGGGTTACACAAACACAATGTTAATTGGGAAAAATCACCAAAATCAAGATAAAATCACATTCTGATTACACTGAACTGTTACTGTTCATTTTGAATCGTATTAATGTTAACACTCACATTACTGTAGCAGAAGAATGTTCCAGGTTGTGTCTACTGCAGCCATGTAGGGAGGGGAAGGTTAGCAGGAAACTAGAAGCTGTGTTTTGCAGATACTGAATGAATTCCTTGTTAATAACCCATATCATTAGGTTTATGCATTCTTTTTAATACCATTGTTCTAATACAGTTGATTTTTCATTGGATGCTATTGTTTCAGAATTACTCACCAGCTTTGGCTACTATCAATTCATTACACTCTGTAGTCCAGTATAGTGAAAAATAAACAGTGGCAGTTGTCCATCACCCATCGAGTCCAAATAAACAGGCTAAGATGCATGGATATACATACAGTAGATTCAGATTTTACTTGTTTGTCAGTCAAACAACATTGTGTGACCTGTGACAGCCTTTAAACATATGTCAGCAATCAGTTAATGTTATGTTCTGTCAATTAATTAGTACAAGTTATGTAATTCAAGAGCAGAAATTTATTTGATTCTTTTTTCCCCATGACACCTAGTAAACGTTCTATGATATGGAAAATGGTCTTTTAAACATTCAGCACAGTGGGCTCTGCTGTGTGGCTGATTTAAATATGCGCACATGTAAAGGTTTACTAATCTCCAGCTCAGGCTGAGTATACTACAGATGGATTTATCCGGTGGGAGACATGCACTTGTATGCTTGACAACATAATATACTGTTCAGCCTACTGCCCCTGTGCAGATGAGGAAAGGACAGAGACAGGCTTCTGAATGATAATTAGCTGTTGGACTGGCCGTGCTCAGCAGGTGTTCTTCGTGCCAGATCTTTCTGTCAGAGAGATGAATAGTGAGGACTGTAGGAAGACTTGTTTCTCTGACTGTCTTGTCTGTCTCTGCTCTCTAACAGCACTGCCCAAGCCACCCACTTCCCTCATTGTGACAGAAACCACAGCAACCAGTGTCACCCTGACCTGGGACTCTGGCAACCCGGAACCAGTGTCTTATTATGTGATCCAGTACCGTGCCAAACTGTCTGACAATGGCTTCCAGGAAGTAGATGGCGTAGCCACCACCCGATACAGCATCGGCGGCCTTAGCCCCTTTTCTGAATATGAGTTTCGTGTCATGGCTGTCAACAACGTTGGCCGGGGCCCCCCCAGTGGTATTGTGGACACCCGTACCAGTGAGCAAGCACCCTCATCGCCTCCTCTTCATGTCCAGGCACGCATGTTGAGTTCCAGCACCATGTTGGTCCAGTGGGAACCTCCAGAGGAGCCCAACGGCCAAATCCGAGGCTACAGGATCTACTACAGCTCCTTGCACGATGCTCCGCTCAGCGCTTGGCAGAAACACAACACAGATGACAGCCAGCTCACCACCATCTCAGGCCTGACCACAGATATCACTTATAGCCTGAGAGTGCTGGCCTTCACCTCTGTGGGAGACGGGCCTCCCTCTGATGTTCTGCAGATCAAGACCCAGCAGGGAGGTGAGAATCACGGCTGACATGTCTTTGCAAAGCCAATTTCTGAGGGTGTTACAGTCACATTGCATTTGAAGCAGTGCGCTACTGGGTCAGGTTTGTTCTGGATTGTGGCAACACGAGTTATGAAAAATTATTCAGATCATTCATGTCTAAATAAAAAAAAATAAAATTAGTAATTGGTGACTCTAAATTGCCTGCAGGTGTGAATGGCTGTTTGCCTCTATATATCAGCTTTGTCATAGAGTGGCGATCTGTCCAGACTTCTACCCCACTTCTCACCCAAGTGACAGCTGCAATTGCTCAATTACATATCCAACTGGCACAGGGCAACATTAACATTAATTTGGAATCATGTTTGTGTCCAGCTGATGACTGTAAGCGTGTTTTCACACCTAACCTGTTTGTCTGGTTAAAACAAACTGTTTGCCCAGTTAGAACAGTTTCTTTGGGTTGTTGAGAAAGTTGTCCACTGAACCCTGGTGCGGCCCAAACAACCAGACCAAGACTGAGATCCAGAGTTAGCTATCAAATCCATCAGCTGATCTGGAACTGTTCATTCATTCTGCTTCCTCTTGACAGTTACAGGACATTAAGTAACAGTTTCACTAAAATCCCCTGGTAGATGTATTTATGCTATACTGTTTGGTATACTAACTGCAAGTACAGTACACTATAACAAAGTATAGAAAATGAGACTGGTTTGTAAATGTACTTAGTTATGAATGTGCAGTACTTTTTACTACATTATTACATGAGCACTCAGTACTCATGGGTCTGACCACACCTTTTTGATCTCAACTACACAACTTTAAAGTTATGTGACTGTATTTTGCACAGTTGTGACATTTCTCCAGACTGCCTCTGTAATAGTTCCTGTTACAGTAGGTGTCTCCAGGACCACATTTTGCCATGATGACACACACACACACACACACACACACACACTCACAAGGTGAAAACGATACCAGCCCTGCTGTCATGACTGGTAACCAGCAGTATGTTATTATTATTTTTTTAATTAAGCTACACATGTACTAATGTTAAATATGTACATCTGCAAGAACTGATTGGTAGCAGCAGAACTGTTGGGGATACATTTAGTCACACTTTGTGACACATCATACATCACTTTATTTTGAAGAAGAACAGAGCTGTATTGTGAAACATTATACTGTCAAATGTTCACCAGCTGAGATGAACATGATGGGTAATTTATTGTGCAATGATAGTCAGGAAAATATACTGTGTGTGTGTGTGCAGGAGTGTGTGTGTAATATGAAGGTCTCACACACTTTATCCTCAAGGACAAAGTGGCTGACTGCACGAAGAGGAATAATAATAGTATTTCATTCACTGAGAGCCTGGTTTTCAGTGCTCTCAGCTTACTGTGCTTGGCTGGAAGAAACATGACATCACACAAGAGCTGCAATAGAAGATAAAGCCACCCAGAGTCAGTCGACCCATTTCTTTTATTTGTGGAATAGGGTTCAGAATCCTTCCAGGCTAACATAAATCATTGTGACTTACATGCATATAACAAAGTCTGCTAAGTTCTATCAGTCTGAGGTGGATAGGCTGGTTCTACATGTTGTGTTACTGAGCACATCACTGTGATTAAATCATGCATTTAAAATGTATGACTTTTTTGGATACTTGGATGCTGTGAAATAATTTCAACCCAACATTTGTCATATTATTACCTGCTCGACATGTAAATGAGCACTGATAATTATCAAACCTTTCACTTCACTTAACTGTCACCTCTCAGGACTGACAATTTGTTAGCATGCAATATTAATTTATACCCTCAAATTAAAAATGTGTGCACATATTACTTAGTAAGTACCCTTGATTGAATAGTTGTTGTGTGGTGTTGTGGCTGGTCCAATCAGATGGAAGGTAGCATCTATTAGCAGCCAGCTCTGAGCTGTGTTTTAGTACAGCAACACATTTCTGAATTAATCTCCTCAAATTCATAAATTTATACAAGTTTAATCTGGCCAATAAGACATCTGCCCAGGTGGAAGCTCAGCAACACTTCTCAAAATTTCTTTAGCTGATAAATGCTTCTAAATGCAGCCACTATCTTTGTCTGTTTTTTGTGCAAGTTGCAGTTATTTATGACAGAACTAGCTAACTAACTAAAAAAAAACTTAACCATATTACAGTGATGTTTTACATGTCTTGAATATATCTGATCTTTAGTCAGGTCAACCTACTATCATAATTGGATTTCTGCTCAGTAACTGAAGATGGTAGCAAGTATTAAACTTACACGTTTCAAACAACCTGCCAGCCAGAAAACAGTAGATGACATCACAGTCTGCCTGAAATAATGTTGTTTGGGGAAGCTGTGGCAGGCATTGTTAGTGTAACACACCTCAGTAAATTCCTGGCAGTCGTGAGTATGGGACACCTGTTAGTAAATCTGATTCTTAGTTTACTGACATCACCCTAGAGGTTTTTAAGTTGATGACATCCTTTATACTTCCTCAGCTTGGTTGCTGTTCTGAATATTGATGAGTATTGACTGCAGTATTTCACCTAATATGCAGCATCTCCATGTCCACACTCCACTTCTCCTCCAGACGCTTTGTATTTCCAACCCTGAATACATTCTTCACTGTCTGGTTCTCTCTCCCTCTCTAAATATCTTCATCTCTTTGTTTCTGCCTCCAGTTCCAGCTCAGCCGTCTGGTTTTGAGGCTGAGGCTGAGCTGGATTCACGCATCATGCTGTCATGGCTTTGGCCTGTTCAGGAACCCATCATTGGCTTTGAGCTGCTCTACTGGGAAGCCAACAATCCCACAGACAAGGTAAACGCCAGCTCCCCCACTGTGATAGTTTTATGGGATTGATTGTAATTCTGAATGTTAAGTGTATATTTATTTTTTGTGTTAATACATCTTAATTTGGTATACTGTAATGAGTATATACTTTAGTATATTTTGTATATATATATATATATGTGTGTGTGTGTGTGTGTGTGTGTGTGTGTGTGTGTGTGTGTGGTGTGTGTGTGTATCCCAGAGAAAAAATTAACTTGATTTATTCTGTTGGCTTTGAACTGAATTTTTGATGAAAGCCCAGATTGTAATTGTGTATCCCATAGTTGATATATTCTGTATAAATGATCATTTGTGTGTGTATTCATACATGTGAATAAATACCGTCATGGTCTGATGGTTTCCATCTCTCTGCAGCATCATGTCACCTTCGACCCAGCAGGCTCCTATGCAGTAGATGGTCTAAAGCCAGACACAGTCTACATGTTTTCCCTGGCAGCTCGATCTGACATGGGTTTAGGAGTCTTTACTCAGCCTATCGAGGCTAGGACCGCCCAGTCCAGTAAGTACTACATCCTTCTAATGTCATTTAGTTTTGGTCCAATCCATGTTTAATGTAACTTCAAGAGGAGTAAACATGAAGTCACAAGTGACAGGTAAGTCTTACATTGGACAGTGTTAGTGATGTCATCCTGCATCATCAGCACTACATGGACACCATGAAGGAAATCAGTTTCAGAAGGCTGATCAAGTGCATGCATGAGTGTTTGACCTGCCCCTCTCCTCTGCTCCCTCACCTGCCAGCAGTGCAGCTGCACTGCAGTGTATTATATTATCACAAGTTTGTGTATGTATTTTACAGTCATTATATGAGGAGATAATCACCGACTGTGTATTGAGGTTTGTAATCTCTCATTTTTTAACCTATATTTATTTATTTATTTTAGAACAATGGTGTTTAATCTCAGATAATTTCACCACTGCCAGGAATATAAATTTTGTGGAAAAATATTCATGCACATGTATTTGTTTGATTAATTTCTTTTTTCACAAGACAAAATTTGAGATGCTGTGTCTAAACATATCACAGAAGCCTTGAGAACACACATGAACACTGTGTAGAGAGTGAAATGTTGAGTGAAATGGTATGGCTCCAGCCTCTGAGTAGGAAGGTACAGTCTCTCAGTCTCAGTCTTTTTAGTCAGCCTGTAACACTGTGTAAGCATGTTTTCATTTCTAACTCAGCTCGAGGTGTTGACTTCAGTCCCACTTTAATGAACACAATGTGTTGTTTAATGAGGATCTGCTGAATTCATAAAGTGTGATACAAACACAATTTTTATAATAACTGCTCATCACTGAAGTGCATACAGTACATGTAATGGTGGATATTAGCTGATTTAGCTTATAGGAGATGGATTTAATAGCAGCAGGTTAGCACTGTGGAGATGATACATTCATGAATATACTATAATGACCAATAAATAAGCAAGCTCTAAAAAACACAGAATTATAGAATGCCACTATCACGGTCAGAGGTTGTCATTTGTCATTTGATTGGTTGTTGGATCTTACCTCAGTAAAAGCATGAGTAGGGAGACAGACACCTGACTCCCTATCTCTTTGATACAGATGGTGAGGAGATACGTAACTTATCATCTAGATGGGATATTCTGCCCTATACTCTTTTCAGCCATCTATCCATGACACATTCATCTGTGTTTGTCTGTCCAATGGGGGGTCTAGAACATTCCTGGTTCAGTCTCCTCTCTGCTGCCACGAAAGTAATGACAGGTGTTAAGTCCCTGCCTCCCAACCAGGAAGAACTACAGCACGTGATGTACACATCCAGAGCAGCTCAGTTTCACCTAGGCATGGGCCGATATGAATTCATGTCATCATTATTCTGGCCAAAATAATGATATTATCATAATAATGATTAAAATTTAAACTCTTAAAATGTCTCCAAACACACCGAAATCCTTTGACATTACATTTTGGTGAGAAACAAACATTTTTACTGCATCACAGATAGGACACATCTTTTTTAGTGAACATCATTTTTAGTGAAAAACAATCTAACAATCTTTAGGTAACTATAAATCATGCAAAAGGAAAATGAATAGAAATAGCAACTTTATACTTCATCTTACAATAGGCTACATCAGATGAGAAGATGGATTTTCTGTCAAATAAAATAAATTCTAACTGATTTGAACAGGCTGCTATTTGCTGTGGTCAAATTAATGTTAGCAGAGTTATAATGTTTACATAGGCTAATAATAACTGTAGTTAAATTCACTGCTGACTACAACCGCATCATAATGTAACAAACATTTACATAAAGGTCAACATTTGTATAACAGTAACGTTAATTAATTTTACCGGGAGTTCTCTGTTTTGGAATCATTTTGATTGAGATAACTGTGATCATAACATTGACGATTATTGTAGGGAATTATTTTAGGGAACTTGCCCTGTGTAACCCAGTGTAAAGTTTACAGTTACTATCTCCACTGTCATAAATGACTACAAATAGTTCCATCAATGGTTGCAGCCCATCCCAGAGATTACTACAGACTTACATTTCATACATACCTATATTTCAAAGAGAGGGGACTCCTGATGTCATGTAGGATTTCTTTATCCAGAGTGTGTAACATGACTCAACTGAGTGAAGGAGCAGAACCTTCTATTCTGACCCAGCCATTTGTGTGAGCTCAAATTATTTTAACACAGTAATACTACCAGCAGATGGGCTGTGTGGCTCACAGAACTGTGTAATTGCAAATCTCAAGTTTCAGTCTCACAAAATGTAATTACCAGTGTAGCATTAATTATTCTGAGACTTTTTTCCCTCATGTGCCAGTCATGCTTGATCCTGCTGAACATGCAGCTCAATTACAAAGTTCAAGCACCAAGACAACAACAAAAGAAAATATCATTCTGTCAGGCATAAAATCCATTGTTTCACCCAAGCCATGATTCATAGGAACACTAGTATTGCTTGATATGTATAGATATGTTCGGTTTTCTGCTGCCAGTAGCTGGTAATTTATTACCAGGCACTGGCCACTGCACATTTTGACAAATAGTCTAATAAAGGCTCTGAGTCGATACATATAGCATATTATGATGTAAGACCAAGCTAACACAAACAGACACGCAGGGAGACAACTTTTATCATGACTGTCATTTTCCTTCAAATGTCCTGATGTGTAGGACTTTGAATTCTGTTGTTTGATCAGTCTTCCCCTACTGACACTAATACTATTGAACACCTTTAATTCAGATCTTGACTGCATATCTAGCATTGGATCGCCGTCTCTCCAGCATACTGTGAGATATGGACTGTAATATTTATGACAACTCCCAGAAGGAATCTAAGCCCTCATTCAGCTACTTGTTTTACCTGTCAGGAGTGGAATCACTGAGCCAGCAGTCACACTGCAAACAAAAGAGTTTCAACTAAACACTTTGATTTCTACTCTTTCATCGCTCCTCTGGCAGCCAAACCCATCCTGTCAGGAATTTTGCTGACAGGTTTAAAGACCCTGACCACCACTTTCACCTCAGGCCATTTTTCCATCTATCTGTCCATCTCTGTCTTTGTGGTTCTGTTTATTTATAGCATTATATCTGGGTCTTGTCAGATTATATAATTAAATATGTTTGTTATATTATTTAATATTCCATGGTGAATCATAGAAAACCTATATGTTCTGAGAGGATTTAGATTGGAGTCAAAGCTCTAAGAGACACTCTGCTCCCCACCAACTCACTTGAGCCCTTAGAATTTAGTTGTGGTCTATATGACTGCAGAGAGTGGTTCAGAAGATTTGATATCATTCAGAGTGAATTTAATCATCTCCGATGTCCATTGCACATAAAAGTCCACAAATCTACTTTTGAAGGAATTGCAAGAGAGTCATTTCATTTTTAAAGTTTCTTTAGTATCAAAGTTATAATAATAGTTGTCTGTACGTCTACACATGCAAACAGTAGTTAATTCAACAGACTTTTAAGGGAATCAAGTTACCAAAATGACTCCTACTACTAACCTGCTAACACAAGTTATGTTAAAATCACCTGACCTCCCCTAAAGAAAAATATCCTGTCTGGATGGGGCTTAGGTCAAAAATCAGCCGCCAGTCAGATATAGACAGAGATGAATGTATGGCAACAAGAACCTCAAATTTTTGTCTGAATAAAGGACAAAAGCTTGAAGCTTGAAGTACAGGGGTATACCGTGTTTGACAGCATAACCCTGTTTCTATTTGCACCTTTGGTCAGCTTCAGTGCATCTCCCATCAATCTCTGACTCTTTGATCTATTGTATTGACATATCCATAGGGTCTCGTATGTGTGATGGAATTATGGCTGTGCTGCAGTGTCTGAGTGTACCTCTGCAGCAAGTGAGCAAAACTCCAACTCTGCCCAAAAAGTCACCCAGTGCCCGCTGTAATCTCTTCCACCTGCTCCACACTCAACTCAGCTGTTGGTTTTCCTGTTGTGTTGCTCTTGTGTATCATTATACATACATGTATTCATCTGTCATGTGCTTGTTTTATGTTTCAGTTGGTGAAATTTAACATTGTGTTATATGTCTGTGTCAGATTACTGTTGTTTCACAGACTTGTAGCTACATTGTTCAGTATCACCCTTGTTTTTACCTTTGTCTACCTTTGTGCCCTCTGGACTTTGACGATCATTTGCAGAAGAGGATGAAAACACCAGCTATCAATTTGTTGTTCAATGAAGTACGCTGTTACATATTAAATCCTAACAGTTCCAAACTAACAATTTTCAACCACTGGGAGAGAAAACAAATCTGAGCAGTCTGTCTTTAAACACCTTCTCTGGTTAAACTGTACAGATTTTCTCTGCAGTGAGGGATTACAACCAATACTTCAGTTTTACCTCCAAATAAAATGGGTTTAATAATCTGGAGAAACTGAGGGTTATAAAAATTGCATAAAACTACAGAGCTACAAAAATAATACTAAATGAATAGTGTAGTAAGTACAATTATCCTTTAAGGTTAGTGAAATATTGTGGTCTTGAAAATATTGTTTTTCAACATTCAATCAAGGCCATAACCTTTTACTAACCTCAACAAAGTGTTCTTGTCACCCAAACCTGTGGGATTTAGGATGTGAAGCCCAAGTCCTAAGCTTTGCACATGCAACCATCCACCTTGACCTAATATTCATCCACCTTGAATATTATCCTGTTTCTATCAAATCGTCGCTCAGCAGTTCAGAGGGTTAGCAGTTCTGTCCTCCATTATCCACCCTGTTTGACCATTACCCTCCCTCCTCCCCCTCCTATCAGCACCTTCAGCCCCTCCTCAGGAGGTACACTTGCTAAGCCTGACCTCCACCAGCATCAAGGTGAGTTGGGTGGCACCGCCCACAGACAGCCGCCACGGGGAGATTGTGCGCTACTCCCTAGCCTACCAAGCACTCACAGGGGAGGACATGGAGCGTCACCAGGTGTCAGGAATTGGTGCAGATGTCACCAGCTACGTGCTGGAGGACCTAGAGAAGTGGACGGAGTATATGGTGTGGGTGAGGGCTCACACTGATGTTGGGCCTGGCCCAGAAAGCCCTGCAGCCCGCATCAGAACCAAGGAAGATGGTATGTTGATGGTATCATGGTGAGCAGCCTGAGTCCCCCTTGAAATACTAACCCTCCAACACTCACTCTGCTCTTCTCCTGCTGTCCAATAGTCCAATAGCAAAGGTGCAAGTCACAACTTGGGACATGAGATTTTTGCTTGAATTAAGATTTAATTCATCACTAACATTGTTCTGAGTTCTGTTCTTAACTGAATAATTTAGTTTGTTTAAAATCAATTTTTCCTATTCTTCCTTTTCTAAACCTTTACCTGTTTTAACACTGAACTGTGACACTAAACATTTTAGTGTGGGATTTAAAAATATCTAACTTTGCTGAGTACTTGCAGTACAATAATGGACAATAATGCATGCTGCCAACCATTTGTTTCAAGTCAACAAAATTACAAGAAATTGCCATTCCAAGATATTGATCCTGAGGATATGTTGCATAGATGTAATACACAAGTTGTATGAGTTTTGAGGAAACTCTGCATTCTGGTGATTGGTGTAACCACATAGGGATTATAAATGATGGTTTTACTTGCCAAAATGTAACAATGAGTCTAACCATACTAAACTATAATATCCAGTTTTACTTCTTGCTATATTATCTTTTATAAGTCACAGCACAAGCTTGTGCTCATTTGGTGAGACTTTGGCTGCTACAGACCTCCTGCCTGCCTCTCACTGCCTGTCTTTTTCCCAGTGTGATGACATGGCTTCAGCCTGCTGGGCTGCTGGCTGCCAGGGCTAAGGTGTCTGGAGAATTTCCTGAGTGGCAACATGACATGCTCTTTCTCTGTCCTCAGTCAGAAAGTGGGTCTGAGGTTCCGGCTAAATGGCCACTATGATTCAGTCCAATGGGAGTCTCTGCCATTCGTAGCACAAATTCATTATTACTGTCGCTGTAGACAACTCAGAAGCAGAATGCAGCACAGTCCAGTGCTCACAGGTATAAGTCGGACAGCATTACACCAAATCCTTACAAGAGCATTCACCTTTTTCACTGAAAGCACAATTAGCTGTATCTGGAGCCACCAGAGAAAATCAAAGTATCAAAAGATAACTCCTGGACAATGTCATTGAGGCTTAGAAAGTATAACAGCATAGCCTGGAATCTGTCCTCTTTGTTAAAGCTTCACTGTTGGACCAGCTCAGTCCTTTTTATTGCTCCATCTCTGCCTTTGACATCTTCCTAACTCCTTCCTTCCAGTTACCTCTTAATACCTGGATCATTTTCCTTGCCTCATGCTCTAATGTTTTTTGAATTCTCTTTTCCTGTATGGTAAGTATGAGAAGAAAATGTTTTAAAAAGCAGCAAAATCCCAGAGTTCTCTTATTATAAAGGCAAATCAGAATAGTTTTTCCCTCCACATCCCAAAGCATTGTGGAGGTCAGTGGTGGGTAGATGGTCATGATCATTTCCTCTAACTCCAGTGACAAGGCAGTAAAGACTTCATTTTGAAAATACGCAAATTCTCATTCTTCCCAGTGTGAGACATTCAGATTTGTTCACCTCTGCCGCATCTCTGGCAATAGCACAAGTTAGCATAGATACGGTTGGTGAGTGCAGGTTTTGGTCTTTGTACAGACACAATGGTACCAAATCTGGCAATAAGACTTCAGGAACCTGTAAAATGGACCAACTAAAACCTAAAACTGGTCTTTAAATTTTTTTGTGTACAGATTAAACAAACAAGATAGCACAAGTTTCCTCTGCTTTAAGTCAAACTAGGCTAACCATATCCTCTCCGACTTTGTATACACAGACATGTTGTTATAGCACTTCTACATATAGTGGCATGAAATTGCTGAGCCTTAATCTGTTTTACCCAAACCTAAATATTTTATATTTTTTTCAAAAACTAACAAACTAGCAAACCTAGTTTCAGCTGCCTAATTTAATGTTACACATTATGTTTTACCAAAACTCAACAATGACCTTACCCTTGCTTGAATCAAAACATATGTCTCTCTCTCTCTCTATCTCTCTCTCTCTCTTTCTCTCTCTCTCTCTCTATATATATATATATATATATATATGTGTGTGTGTGTATACACACACACAAAAGTGCTGTTTTATGAGTTAAACCACGGAGGAGAGGAGACAAATCTAAATGGCCTTTGGAACACTGTTTCCTTCCTCACTCTAAACCACTAACTCTCTCCACCTGCTGTCCTTTTCTCTCCATCTCCACTCTTTCTTGCATCCTCTCTCACACTTTATTTGTGCACACCCACTGAATTTTAATCTTACTTTCTTTTCATCTCTTTCCATCTCTCTGCACCCCATTTGACTTTGAGCTCTCATTGCTAAGTGGATTTCTCCAGCATCTGTCCGTTCTCCACACAGAGTGTAGCAGCTTTTTCTGCCCATGAACCCACCCTCCATCTCACATCAGTGCCCAAACTACTGCACTACACATTCTCATTTTGCTCCTTAGCACCTGTAGTAGCTAACAGCACAGCTCTCAAGGCTGCTATCTCATAATTAATTTAATTTATTTACTTCAATATTAACTATATTAATTATAATGAAGTTGAGTCCTCTCTTTATTCAGTATTTTTTCCAACACTTCTATTAGTGTTGATAGTATGGTAATTTTCTGTAGCAGACTTCTGTCAGACCTCTTTGCCTCCATTTTTACACCGCTCATTACATCTCACAGCACCAGTACCCTGGTACCCCAGGACACAAACCAGACCCTCTGTCCTACCTGGACATTAGTCACTTCCTGTCTGACCTGCACCTCAATTCAACACATAACTGCTCTCACCACAGAGGAAGGCAGCAGAACGTGGAAAGAGACAGACAGGAGGAGGCAGGATGACACTCGTGGGACAGAGCATCAGGTTTTATGTTGCCGAGCCAGGGTGAAAGGACAAAATGAAATCTGTTGAAGAACAGAGCCCATCTTGTTTGTCTTGAGTTCAGTCTTTTAGTTGCGCAGATATATTCATGATTCTTACAGTCCTTACAAGCTGCTTTCTATCAGTGGGTGTGGGCCAGTCAATGACAGCACTAACCTTAGCTGGATCCATCCGGGGGCAACAAACCCCAGGAAGGCTACGTGTGGAATTTGCATTTCTCAGCTTTGATGAAGAGTTGGTGGGTAAGAAGCCACTGGAGGACTTGATGGATGTGTAGATAATGGGTCTTCTCATCTGGGAAGAAAATTAGGATATCATTGAGGTACACAAACTGATGCAGCATGTCACGTAGTACATGTAGTACACGTAGTACATGGGCTCCTCCTGGACAGGAGAAGGAGCTGTAGCTGAGGAAACAGGGTTGGAGAGGATCAAGTGTCAAGAAAGGATGGGGTGTTCTACTGTCAGCCACCAAGTTGCAGAACCCACTGGACTAGTCGGTCCATCTAGGTTCAGGACTGATAAAAATGCTGCAGAACGTACCGGTGAACAGGTCCAGGGAGTGGCAGATGGGCGAGTTGCATGCCTACTCCGCCGTGGCCCAAGCCTCAGCTTGCCCCAACAGGTGGGTAAGGATGTATCCTACCTTGGCTCGTTTGATGGGAAATGCAGCTGCCTTGTCTCAAAATGGAGATCACACTGGACCAGGAAGGCTCAACAGTTCTCTGAATCACTGGAGTATTGTCTGGACAGACAGGGGAAGAAAAGACTGCAGACACCGATGACAGGGGAGGTTTAACCACAGGGCGAGCCACAGGAGGCACACTAGGAAAACCACGGGGAAGAATCACAAAGAGTGAACTAGCACAGGCGTAAGGGAGTACACAGACTAAATGCCCTAGTAGAGGGGAGACAGTGAGACACAGGTGCAACACATTAGGATGGGACAGGTAATCACAGACAAAACAAATAAGGGCAGGAAGTGACTATGCAACAAGAGGACAAGGGTGAGTGACAACAAAACAAAATGGGAAATATAAAAACAGGAGGAACAAAAAAACATGAACTAGTGCATAGAGTTGGCAACTGGGTGATTTGGATCTGTTTCTTCTGAGACATTCCAAAATACTGCTCAGTCATTTCCCTGTTGCCCTGGCCAGCAAGCCAGTTGAGTGAGTTCAGTTTCCCTTCATGCATCGGGTCTTAAAGAAATCACTATGTTTAAGAACAAAGAAAAAAAAATAAGAAAAAGAAAAAAATGTGCTCACACATTTAACAGGCTTAATGTCGACATTATAACTCAGTGGGATTACACATCATATTGAAACAATTTGAACACCCAACATGTCAGGAGAAGATATGCTGGATAAAAGCTAAATTGAGAGACCTGATGAGATAGTTATAGACCTGGTGAAGTTACAAGGTAATGTGAAGGTTGTAAGCTATCTTTGGAGGTTATACACATCAAAGCTTGTCACATGAAGCCCCGGGAGGATGCTGGGAGCAGGGTTTAGAACTCTCACATTCTACTTTATATCAAGTATGAGCTTATGAAAATTCCTGTAGAATGCTTGGTCAGCTTCAGAGGATGTGTAAATGCATACAAATTTGACTTCAGTAAAAATGAGGAGATGAGGCTCTGCAAATATTAATGGAATTCAAGACAGACAAGGACAGGAAAGGAAATGTTAAAGGTTAAAACAGTCTGAATTAAGAGATTAAGACATGGAGAGAAAAGTGTTAAAGCAGCTCAAGTATCATCTAGCATGGCAGGCAAAGAAAAGCTCTGTAACTTGATGTCAGCATTATGCACTTTAGACTAATTAGAATCGTTTAACCTCATATAGCATCAGCAAACTTCCACGATCAAACTTCAAGCTTCAGAGGAAAAATGTCAATAAACTTCTGTGTTAACAGCGAAGTACAAAGCCACAGTCTGTATAGCGTGGAAGAAGAACAAAAGTAGCATGTGACAGACAACAGCAGAAGAAGCACATCTTTGAAGTCAGACTGCTGCCATGGATTGAAATAATTTGTAGTCACAAAGAAATATTAATAACTTCTTGATGTTCAGTGCTGCTTTAGACACTTTCACCTCATTACAGAGGTACCCCATTTACTCTTTACTACTTCAATTATCTTGGGCAAACCTGTCACCACACAAAAATATCAGTAATGGACGATTCTGCAAAACCTTGAATTATATTCACAGTTTTTTATGTCCAATACCAACATTCTTCACAGTTCTTGCTTTCTATCATATCTGCGTGATGTTGCATGGTTAAGGTTGGCAAAAGATTCTGATTACAGCAAATACACTATGGTTAAGGTACAGTTAAACACTAACACTTGGTTAAGGTTAAAGGATTATGAATGTTAGTTATGAATATTTTAAAAAACTGAACAATATTTGATATTGGCAATGAATATTGGCATTGGATGTTATTCTCATTATAGGGAAACTGTGTCTGACCTACTTGTTAACACACTGTTGTAGTTTGCTCTCTGAAATATGATTTAGGCTATTACATGTTTCAAAATGGACAGAAATCTTTACAAAATAAATTTTAAAAAAAAACCCAAGGGTGGGAAGATTCCATATCATGTTAAAATATAAACAAAACACTGAAATAAGTCATTTTTAAGTGTTCATCTCAGAGAGCAGAGTAGTCTGTATGAGAGGCTGCCATGAGCACATCTTCTGAGTCACTCTGAGTTGACAGATGTTTTCTAGCTCTCTTGGATTCAGTTGTGGATTTGAACCATAACTCAAATCTAAGGTTCATAACAATGTGAGATCATTAACATTTCAGCTAAGGCTGTAGATTAGCACCGATTTCTGTGTCCTGTCCTCTGTATCCCTGCCTGACATCCATTTTGTAATGGTCACATTGTCTGCACAAGTTTTCATGCTGTAGTTTGTAAGATTTCACTAAAGCTAACATTAACATAGTCGCAGATGAGAGATGTGTGATGCTTATGTTGACTCTGTGAGGCTTACATAGTCCATGTTGGTTTAAACTTGTAAGGCCTTCCTGGCTGACAGCATGAAGCCAGATCATGTATCGGTGGAATTCTCTGCAGCAGCTGTCAAATTCTGCTGCGGCCGCTAATCGACTCCTCTGTATCTCTCTCACTGTCCAGTATGTGCATCTGAATGCATTCACTTTCCTCTGCCTCACTCAGATTAAAGAAATCCACAACCTGGACAACCTCAGCATGCTGCTGCTTCATTTGCATTTATTCACATCTTTAAACACCACCCACTCCTAAGTGTGGAGAAAATATTACTGTACAGTTGATTATTTAAAAAATATTCTTTTTAAATTTACACTTTCCTCTGTTTTACACACACAGCTACAGTGATTGTGTGTTGGGCCTAGAGCTCACCCAAACCAGCTGGTCTACATCTCAGAGCTCTGCCTTAAACCCTCCTGTGGAGCTGCTGCTCAGGCTTTACCCTCTGTGTAGACACAGTTTTACACTTCATCACTTGTCAGAGGGCACCTCAAATTCTGATAGTGTTCTTTTCAACTGAAACTTCAGCTTCGTTCATTGTTCACACTTCAACTGCTTTCAGAGCATTCACTTTAACCGAAACTTCATGTCAGTGTTAACACTTAAGCTGCTGTCCTTACTAACACTTTAACTCACTACTAATCCCCTGTTTACACTTTGAACCCTCTCTGTGCTTCACCTTCTACTGAAACTTCTCCAACCCAGCTCATATTTCTAACATTCCATTTTTGCATTTTAAACATAAGCTGAAACTATATTCAGACAACTTAGTCTATTATTTATTTATTCGTTTATTTATTGAAATGCATAATGATTCTGGTATATCAGCTTTTGGACTGAAACTGCTGTGATTTTGCTCATGCTGGAGATAAAGAGAGGCTCTTCAAATCCTGTCCAAGCTTCCTGCCACTGAGACCTCCTCCTCCACAGTTTTTATAGCAAATTACTCTTGGACATCAGATTAAATATTACAGGAACATTCAACTGTCAGACATCTATAAATATTATAGATATACGTCATCTATAAATATTGACAGATACCAAATAAAGACTAATTAATTAGGACATCAGCTGTTAAAACTTTGCTCAGTAGCATTTCCAAAGCTGAAGACTTTAAGTGGAGGTTGTGTGCTGTGTTGTGTTGCAGTGCCTGGTGCTCCTCCCAGGAAGGTGGAGGTGGACGCTGTCAACTCCACTGCCCTCAGGGTGACCTGGAAGCCTCCCCTATCTGTGAAGCAACATGGCCAGATCAGAGGCTACCAGCTGGTCTACTCCAGGCTAGAGAATGGAGAGCCTCACGGCCAGCCTGTCATCGTGGACGTTTCCCTCCCTGAAGCCCAGGTACTGTCACACAGAGCTCAGTCCAGTGACACGTGATTTTTGTTCATCTAAATCAGTGAGTCACTGGGAAACACTTTCACTTGACATATGTCAACTTCAGGTACTTCTGGTAAATAATCACACAACAGGGACAAAATGCAGTAATTTCATAACTTTCATTATGGAAAGATGGCACATATCCCATCACTTTTCTCAATCAAAAATGTTCAGTTTTTATTCATGCCAGCTATGTGGATGCATAATGAATAGCCAGCAGAACTCCTTACATACAGCATGTGAACAAGTATGAATTAAACAAGAGCCGCTAACAGTTTGTGAATCAGTGCTTGTGCACTGTTGGACATTATAAAATTGCAAAATTCACTCTCTAATAACATTAAGTGATGAAAGTGATGAGAAAATGTGGATTCTCTGTTAGAAGCAGGGATGAGCAACCCTCACACAGGATGGTCATTAATTAGGGCTTCAACAGCAAAATAAGCCTGAAAATCCATTAATGATGCAGTGTGTGAAGAGAGCAAACACACCACTTTCACTCTTTTCTCTCTCACACACTCACACATAGTCAGTGGCATACATCTCATTGTGTCTCTGCTATTGTCATGTCTGAATAAGGCAGGAGCTATATAAATGTAAAAGACACCGGTGTCTGAATGCATCATTTTAACAGGCAGCAGTGACTGATGCAGTGATGATGTGTTCTTTTCCATAACATGCAACATTATCCCTCATAAAATATCAAGTCTCAGTGAAATCAGATGTTGATTTTAAGCAAAATTTACACCTTTATTTTTAACACCAATATCTAAGAGGGCATGACTAATTTTGTTTTTGGTTATATTGATATAACATGTAACAATAAATGTGACTTTATTGTGCCTCCAGAAGAGATAAATGTAGGGAAAAAAAGAATAAAACCCAAAGGACAAAACATTAGGGAACGTAAGGGAGAAGTAGGGCATCAGATATTGAAATGAATATCACTATATGTCCATAAAACAAGGGTTAATACCCATCAAAATAACCAGAGTAGAATGTTTTTAAGATGCCTCCAAAAGATGTCTTTCCTGTACAGCATGTGTCCCACAAACCTTATGTGTGCATATAATTTCTTGTCTTTCCCTGAAACAGAAAAGGGATGAAACAGATTAAAATGACTGTGTGTGGTCTGCTGTATCCTGATGAAAATGCATTTGTGATAAGATCCAAATGCTGTGGCATTTTTATGATAAGAATGCACATACAACACCATCAAAATAATTGCATTTCATGTTTGTTGCAGTTATATTTTTATTCCAGCCTACAGAGGTGGAAAACAGCCACAAATATGAAGATATGAACAATAATAATAAATAAATAAATAAAAACCTAGATAATCCTGCTTAGGAATGCAAGAGCAAGTGTGTGCATGTGTGTGTTTGTTTGAGATAGTGAAGCATTTGACATGTTATGAGAACAGTTCACCTCCAGTACCATAGATTTGTGTCTGTGGGTCTTATTCCTTCCACCAACTAAAAAAAATATACTTCATTCACCAAATAAAAAGGACTTTATCCTGTTAATAACTTGATGATGGTGAGGATTAACAGCAGCAATAATACTCAGCAGTAACTGAGTGTTTAAAATCTTTGTTATGGTAACACTTAGCATGGGGTGGGGTACAGCATTACAAGGAAATTGTGACACATTAGGTGCATTCAGATATTCAGTCTGCATCCTCTCACACATACTAAACAACTTCAAAAACATGCACACGTATTAAACGTCAGTTGATTCATTGCCAAGGGATGACAGGAAACTAATGGCTTGTAAATGCCAGTGGCCATTGAATATAAAGCGTGAGAATGTCAGTGTTGCAGGGATAAAAGAACCATTCTGAGCCGTAACACTGTCAAAAATGAAAAACATCACAAAATTAAACTAAACTAAACTAAATGTTTTGTTTAGATGTGAAGTGAGAGAAGCTATTTCAGGAAGATCTAGTTCCTGATGTAAACATTACATGTAGTTTCTTCATATATAAAATGATATGTCAGTCTTTGAACACACTTTGAACACCTCTACAGATTGGAATAGTCTGAGATGCTTGCAGTTGAATCATTGGTACAAAATATAACGACTCTGGTTAATTGACAAAAAGTTGATGGTAGCATGTTGAGAAAAAAACACTGATGCAGAAGTTAACTTCCACTCCTGAGGTGTACTTAGGCAAGAAATATCCAGTCACAGAATTTCAGAATCTGAAAGCTCAAGATTATGGTGTTGTTTAGAAAACTGAAAACACTATCTGTTGTTTAAACCTTTATTATTATTATTCTTGTTATTATTTTGTTTTGTCAGTTTTTGATTAATTCAACAACCATGGCACAGTGTTTGTTTACTACTGCAATAACAAAGTGTTCTGAGCTCACAAATCACAGCTGGGGCTCATGGGCATTGTGGCGTTTAAATCTGTCCACTGACATGACAAACAAACCCTGATTTCTCAGAAAGAAAGCTGAAATAATTAAAACTGGTGGTCATGAAAAACCCCATCTAATTGTTTTATTACCCAGGAATGTAGTGTGTTTCTGTTAGTTCACATGAGGATGTTGTTGAAAGACACATTTTAAATGGGAATTCATATCAACATCCAAGTCATATTACAACTAGGAAAATTTTCTCTTTTTTTTCTTTCTGAAAAAAGTTTTTTTCAAAAAGCTCCAATATATCCAACTTGGCACTTAATAATACAGAATTGCCTGGATAATGAATTACACTACATTATATGTTACATTATATAAAAATAATAAAGTTGAAACAACAACAAAAAAGACTGGGTGGTGGGTCTTGGTTGGCTGTGCTGGGGACATGGCAGTGACTGTGTCGTAACATCACAAAGTTACAGAAGTGCTTAGAGATACGGTTTCTGAATATGATCTGTATGCATTTCTCCATAGATTGAGGGGTTTGGTACTTCCCAGTATTTATATAGCTCCTAGCTCTGCTTTATAATCAGAAAAGACATGGAGATCGCACTGTCTGTGATATGGGACCTTTAGTTCAAGGTCTAACTTTTTCCTGGTATGAACACCTTTTATCATGTTACAGCATGTTTTTCTCACTCAGGGGAAGCTCAGATGTTTTGTAAGTGATGATTGTTTGATTCATGTAGAAATGAGATTGGGACCAGTTAATGAGTAGGCATGAGCAGCATGGCTTATGGGAGCAACATCTACAAAATTTCATCACAGGATATCCAAGAAAGCAGACTGCTTGTACTACAGGAAATTAAATCTTTGCACCAAAGATGAAGACAGGGTTAAAGGAGAAAAAACAATGTCAGTGTCAACAATGTTAGCGACAGTAAGAGTCAGCATACTGAAGCAGAAGTAGAAGAGTATTTAACAGTGAGGTGGTGGTCGAACTCCTCTCCTCTCAGCTTGTTTTGTTCTCCAGGAGGAGCGTTTCAGCTGGTTTCCTTTATATGCAGCATTCCTGTCTTATCTGTGCAAGGCAGGAGGCCTGATAAGGGGCCCACATCTCACAGCCCATCTACAACTTCTCTCTCTTAACACACACAGACCCCCTTACACACTTCACTGCCGAGGGGACTTTTCTTTAAGGACCTGTCTTCAAGCCTCATCTGTGATAAGTTTAGCCTCTCTCCTGGTGTAAGTGATGCTGATGGGAGTCAACACACAGTCTGTGACGTAACTCCACAGACAAAGTTCTCTGCAATGCACACACAACAACACACCATACACTCCAGAGGTATACCTCACTCTGACCCATCCATTAACTGAGCTGGAAAATTAAGTACTTTTTGTTTTGTGCTTCCCAAGCTATTCGACCATCTGATGTGCAGCTCTGATGGGACACTTTCTGGTTATACTTTGTGACATGCTTTTTGTATTAACATCACGCAGTCTTCGTGATGAATGGATACAGTCTTTGTTGTGCTAATGAGTTATTTCATAAGGAGGCTCAGATCCCAGTGCCAACAGAACCAGTTGTAACCTGTTGTGGCCAGCCATGTTTATAGCCCAGTGTCCCAGTCAGGGTGATGGACACCAGCTTTCAGCTCCACTGATGAGCTTCTGAAGTCCGTCACCATTCCCTCAGCTTCAGTATGATGTCACTGAAGCAAAGACCAAAAAGCAGTATTTTTGAAAGTCGCTGAGCTGAGCTGTGAGTGCTGAGCTGTGTGTTGTCTCCAGTGAAGCTGCCTGAAAATCCCTCAGTTGTTTCACTGAGTCTTGGCTTGCCAACAGTCAATACAGATTACTGCTTTTTTGTCACAAAAAGACCTTGATGACAAAATAAATTCAGTCATGCCAAATTATGGGAGCTTACAGGCAGGGAGCAAAGCTTTAATTGGCCACTCATTCCCAGTCTTGGCTTTCTGATACCGCCGCTGTTTGCTTTAGACTTGACTCCTTCTATCTCTATTGCTTTTCTGCTGGCAAGCTCATGGGTTTTCAGATCTCAGTGTGGCATATTTTTGGATGGCTGAAGAATGCTTGAAGGAGCCTCATATCCCCCTCAGCACTGATGGCTGTGAAGCGTGAGCATCACCTGATCTGATAAGATATGGCAGCCTCACTGTGGCTCATCTCTGTTTGTTGTCGCCCAGAAAAAAACAAACCCAGCCAATGGAAAAGCACTGAGGGGAGGTGCCAGAGACAATGTCTTCATTGTCTGTCTTTTTTGATCACATGAAGTAGCAGCACCAGAGTTTTGACATGAGCCTTAGCGATTCATCAAAATGTACGCTCGCTGATCACCTTATTAGGAACACATAAGCAGGATAAGGCCTCCCTTTGCCATAATTATCTGCGGCATGGACACCACAAGGTGTCTTAAACATTACTTTGAGTTTGTGATCCACGTTGACATGAGTCAGCTGCACACTCAAATTGCCAATTTCCTGTTCTACCTCAAAGGTGTTCTGTTGGATTCAGATCTGTGACTGGAGACGGCGAGGCACAGTGGTGTAGTAGTTAGCACTGTCACCTCACTGGTTCCAGGTTCAAACCCCAGGACTTTTCATTGTGGATGCAGGTTAACTGGTGACTCTAAATTGCCTGTAGGTGTGAATGTGAAGGTGAATGGTTGTTTGTCTCTATATGTCAGCCCTGTGATAGAATGTGATCTTATCCAATGGCAGCTGAGATTCGCTCTGGCCCCCTGCAATTCTTAAAGGATTAGCAGTATAGATAATGGATGGATGACTATCAGAAGCCACACAAGTCAAACCAGTTTGAGACTGCCACGAAAACACTCCCCACACTATCACACCACCAGCAGCAGCCTGGACTGTTGACACAAGGGACGTGAGGTCCATGACCCTCTGCCTCAGCAGAAATCCAGATTCAGATCCAGTTTTGGTGACCCTGTGTCCACAAACAACAGTCTCTGGTGTGGAATTCCTGTGTTTTGTTGACTAATTACAGACTTTGTAATTTGGGAGTGATAGAGCTGATCTGTTGTGTACAATAAAAACACTCAAATTGATTTATGTGAATTAATAAATAGTATTAGTATTTTTACATGTCATTACTACATCGTGATGGTGAACAGCCTAGGATTTGTTGTGAACCGCCTCTTAGAATCTGAAACAAGTTGTATTCACCATTCCCATCAGTCATCAGTTCTCTTTTCCTGCCTCATGTTGGTCTGTGTTGCTGTTGGTGCAAAACAGAAAAAACAGGTAAGGAAAAGTGAGAGGACAGTTAAGTAATAATACATGATAAGATTAAATTTTAATGACCCTGTAGGCAATTGGCAAGGGAATGTACCTTTCACTAATGATTCTCCCTTTTAATGGTTGCATATCTGGATTTTTTCAGCTGTACTGGGTGGTTAGATCCTGCTCTGAACAGCTCCCCATATCCTCCAGCCACCATTCAGCAACTTAATGGCTGCTTCATTTAGACAGTTAAAAAGTGAGCACCATTAAAACTACTGAATACACTGTCATACTGATAATTACTCAGAACAGTTTGATGAGAGTGACAGCCTTTGGTTACGTGAAAATAGCACCAACTGGAATGGACAGTTGAATTGACACCAAACCTTCTTCAGCAGTAATTGCAAACATTGTAATTATCCTTGACTCATCACCTTGAACAGGTTGACAGCCATCATGGCAGGGAAGAAAAACCTATGTCAGGAATGGAGCAAAGAGCAAGGCTAATCTTTATATGAGCATAAGAAAAAAAGATGCCAGTGTGAAGGAATGGGAATCAGAGTCAGTAACACTAAGTGGGTGTTGTTGTTCACTAGAGGGTGCAAACAAGATACTGTGCCAGCTGATGGACTTCAAGCATCTTGCTGGCTTGTTTACAAGTTAGGGTAAGATGAAGCATGAGACTGACAAGTTGATAGATATGTACCACCTCATATACATATATACTGTATGTAGATGCCACTTTGGTCCATTGCTGCAATACATTGACCATCATTGAGAAAAGAGAATCAGCAAATAGAAAACAAACTGACAGTCAGCCTGCTTTCTAAATTTCTATAGCGGTGAAAAACACAGATATACTTCAAGACAGGCAGTTACAGATACAGTACATGAGATAGAATAGAATAACCTTTATTGATTGCCAGAGGGGAAATTCAGGTGTTAACAGCTGTAATTTATATGACATGTTAAAAAATGGTTTAAAAAGTAGTAGTGTGAATAGTATGGAGTAAGTGTAACATAGTATTAAGTGAGATGTAGCAGTAGTACAACAATATACAGTATGGTGCAGCGTTATGACCTATTATTATTATTGGGTGGCATGGTGGTGCAGTGGTGCACTGTTGCCTCAGTAAAAAAGTTCTGGGTTCAAATATGAGTAAGACACTATAAGACACTGGTGATCTGTCCAGAATGTGCTCCCATCCCCCACACAATGGCAGCTGGGATAGGCTCCAGCCCCCCTGCAACCCTTAAGGGTGGTGTTGATAATGGATGAATGGATGTTATTATTATTATTAGCCTATAAATATATAGAGGTGTAGTATAAGTATATTATGATATTAATATACCACTACTACAACTAATTGTTGTTATGAATAAATGATGAATAAATAAAAAATTGTGAGTAGTGAATAGTATGACATAAGATAAAGATATAAAATGTTATGTTTGTTTGTGTCAGATCAAACTACTGCATATGCTTTGGTCATTTGCTACTGTCATCAAACCATCATCATCCTAATGAAAAAAGAATCTACTGATCCTGTAAGTCTGATCCTGTCTGGCAGAAAAGAAACATGTAGAGTTACTTTTTCCCTTTGTCCGTGTTCAAGTAAACTATGTCAGGTTAGGCTTACTATCTTGGAGTTTCCCTCTAAACAAAGTGTGATAGGGAGTAAAGCAGTGAGGCCAGTCATCATGAGTTCAGAGGAATCCATCCTCCTAATGTACAAGTACACTGACAGAGACAGCAATACATCATGGCGTAAAGCCCAGCAATGCATTAGTTACTATATGAAAGAATGATGGCTACTCAACTCTGAGTCCACTTTTAGTATCCCTGCTGCTTTATATAATGGAAGTTTTCTTGATTTAGAGCACGAGCTGCACTTTGGTTAGGAAATAGAGCAGATTTTCACCTCACTGTTAACAGCTTACGCTGTTTATGATAACAGCTTTTATTTATTTCCTCTAAAATGCTGAAGAAAAGAAGTCCTTTGTCTTTTCTTTTACTTCTGGTTAGTCAGCAAGGTCATGGAGCAGAATATAAATGCCTGTGCCTCTGAATCACTGCTGTTAAAGCAGCTGCCCATGTGCTGGGAGAAACACAGGCTGACTAATGTACTTTGCCTTTCATCAGTAAAGCAACTCTTTAATAACAATAAGGCGTCCCCCTGAAGTAAGTAGTAATTGTCTTTTTGTTTTGTTTTTTTAAATTATTTCTACTATACTTTTCCTTATTTTCTGTAATGGTATAATGTCAGATGTTCATATTAAACATTGCCAAAGTTTAAAATTATTAAGTAAACATATGTAAAAGTGAGATATCACACTGCTCTGAATTCTCAGTTTTTTTTAGTGTATTCATTTATATAATTTTATATGTACAGTACATATATAATACACAGTCATCCACTCCAATCACAACTTGTTCTCCCAAAACACAGTATTGTAGGCTTTAGCATACAAACAACCAATGTTGCAGGTTTACTACACAATCATTTAGCGACAGCAGAATAACATTTTACTGGCAACATAGTAAAGAAAATAAGATTGTATATGGATTGTGACTGAAAGACCAAATGACTAACCAAGCAAGCTACATGCACTTATAAGTTTGCAGCAACAGCACTGGAAACCAAAACGTAACATAACTGCACTGGTAAAAAAAAGTACTTCTTTGACCTTTGACCTTTTGACTTTGATTGATCTCTCCCTCTTTCTGTTTCCCTGTACACACACACACACACACACACACACACACACACACACAATTTTCTAAATACACACATTCATACCACAATTTAACATCAATACTAACACACCCAGACCATTTTAGTTGTAATCATGTTGTCTGTTACCAAGCAATAGTCAGAAATGCAACAGAGGAAGGCCTCAGTGAAACAGCATATAATGGAGCCCACAGCCATATAGTGCAAAATATAAAAAAATCATATAATGGATAATTGAAAAAAATAAAAATAAATTCAAGCCAAAAGCTTAAATTGAAAAGGTAGTCATATGTAAAAATTTTTATGCTAAAAATTAGAGCAGGATCAAAGTTCAGGTTCAATTTTAAAATTTGATAGAAAAACTGAAATCCTTGCAAAATTTTGTCCCACTTCCATTAACAGAGGCAAAATCATTGAGTATTTTCAATTGAAAAATGCAAAAAATGTACTGAGGGATGCACAGGGGTTAATGAAATCTGTTTAGATCATATGATATGAATCATCAAATGTAGTTTTTTCAAAACTAAGCTAACTGCTGTGGCCACACTCCAAGCAGAAATGGCTATATTTCAGCAAAATGTAACCAATAAAATGTTGCCATTGTTAGTATCATACTTCTACTTAACACTTCTACTAAACAGGATGGGAGGTGGTAGTAGTAGTCATATGTCATATGTAGTCACAAGATTTTCACTCTAAGGCTGGAATTAAGGCTCAGAATGTCCAGTAAGTGTGATTTTTATATCCCTGGAACACCAGCACTTCCATTTATTTACAGATACTGTGGTGTTTTGAAATATGTGGGTATGAAGGCAAAAGACCAATATTTCAAACTACATCAAGTTTTTTTTTTCTTTTTCTGAAAACTGTCTTAAAAGAAACACAAATTAATTAATTGGTGACTCTAAATTTTTGTCTCTATATGTCAGCCTTGTGATAGACTGGTGATCTGTCCTGTCCAACGGCAGCTGGGATTGGCTGCCATTGGGATAAGCAGTATAGATAATGGATGGATGGATGGCATGCCTTGTAAAGACATAACGACCATGTCAGAAGCCTGAAAGTAAAGGGAGTAAAATCTTCCTAGTGGTTAAGTTCCCAAATTGGCACTGTTGGACTCCTTTTGATTCTGATTGGCCATGTTTTCTCTTAGGGCCTCACCACTCTGACAGATCCTCTCTGTTTCAGTGCAGCAGTCATGTTATCTGACTGTCTAACCGTCCATTATCCATAAGACTTAACGCAGGGAGCTAGATCAGTCCCAGCTGGCATTGGGCGAGGGGTGGGGTACACCCTAGACACCCTACACCCATGCCTATGAGCAATGTAGAGTCACCAGTTAACCTGCATGTGTTTGGACTGTGGGAGGAAGCTGGAGAACCCAGAGAGAACCCACACAGGAACAGGGAGAACATGGAAACTCCACACAGAAAAGTCCAAAACCAGGGTTAGAACAAAGATTTGCTTTGAGGCAACAGTACTAACCAGTGCACCACTGTAACATCCATGTTATCTGACTGTTTTTTGTAGATTATGCAAGAAGCGTTCACAAAGCAGAACAGCAGTGGTACCAATAGAACACCCAAACACTTGTAATAACATCCACTCCTAGTGAAGCAGAGGCTCCCCAATTTCTGAAGGTGAAATGTAAACTGACTTTACAGCAGAACAAACTCTACGCACTCTGCATGACTTAATCATCTTTTTTCTTTTTCTTCATCCCTCTCTCTAGCGATCTACCTCTATATCTGTCTCTCCTCATCTCCGTCTGTCTCTGTCTCTCTGCTCTGAGCATTACCTCAGGGAGGACCTACGACATCTAAAGAATAGATGAGAAACTGAGAATATGATTCCCTGCTCTGCCACAGAATATTAGAGTATGAATAGATGCAACTGAAACAAGACATACAGGGCAAATAACAGTGCAGCAGCAACAGCAACAATTAATGTATTCTGCTCACAAGTACTGTGTATGTATTCAGAGCCTCATATACTGCATCTAAGTTATCGCACTACAGTTATGGCACTATAGGCAATCTAGTTGAGAGTGGGTGAAACTGGGGTGGAATAAATACTGCAAAGGTGCTTAGAGAATGGGAAATAAGTATTATATTGCTACCTGTACTACTAATATTGTCCCTATGATGCAAAGGGAGATAGTCTGTTTCTAAGTCTGCCTTTATAAGGGTTTGTAAGTGATCAACAAAAGTTGGCACATATGAGAACCAGAGGCGAAAATTCACGGTGCACATCCCCTGCAAATGTTCAAGAAAAAGACAAGTATGATGCGTCTTCTTCAGTCTTAGAGACTGGCTCTTCCAGTGCAAAAACTGCTGTTTGGTCTCTGGGTCATGGTCATAGACCCACCTCTCGTAGTGATGTCCTCACAGACTCTGACACAGTGCTGCTTCTGCTCCATGGTGAAATCGTAAACATGCACCTGCAAGCGGTTACAAAAATACATGTAACAAAAGTCCAGATGTTTATAGCAAGACGGAATACTGACTGACTTGTACCTGTTGTATGCGCATTACCATGCTGGGTTCCATTCATTCACAAACACTTTTAAGCTTTAAATTTGCTCCCCACTTACAATCCCTCATAGAATATCTAAAATATTTTGGGATATATCAAGATATCTTCCAGTGAAACATTAAATGTGTGAGAATCCAGGAAATATCATGTATTTGATATAAGGTATTGCACTGGATGGTTTTCAGCCACCTGGAATGTATGTATGTTTTAGGTCATGGAGACACTCAAAATATAACAGGTGTTAATATAACATCATGAAAAAGTGGGGAAAATATTCATCAGCATAATTATGCAACTATGCAAACCTATAGTCAGACACTGGTTGAGTGAAGGTGAGGAAACTGGGTTCATGTTGCAGCTGATTCAGTGGTCTGAGCTCCAGACACTGGATATGCTGAGTGGAGGCATGTGAGCGCACAAGAGGCTCACAATGGCTTCCATATTGCCTTTCTAGTTTGGATGCCTCCCTGCTGAGCAACCCAGCAGGAAGCTCGCATCAGCATGGCCAGACTTATCTCACTGAGGAGGCCCTGTGGAGAATAGCCCTCATTATGTACACACAAACACATATTCACACATTACCTCCATTACCATGTACAATTTAAAGTAACCCCCATCTGGGCAGCTCCATCTCTCCTCCAGACACTAATCACTATAGTCGTCCAGCTATGCTGATCGGCTCATAGAATAGCCTCAAGTAAATTCTACTGAGAAAAAAGTTCACTGGTTTCTGATTCCTCTCCTCTGTCTGTCCTTTTCATCAGTGGACTGTTGAGGCCTCCATAGTCTACAGGAGTAGAGTTGGATACTGTGTGGGTACTAACAAAATTACTTTTCACCTGCCTTGTCCTTTCACTATTCTAGAATGAAAAACCTGAGTGTGCAGCAGCTATCCAAACAAATGTTATTTTTAGCTACAGACACATTCATCATGGCTCCATTTCCACTTGGTAGTAGGTGAAATCTGTGTCTGGATACATTATCTGAATAATGACATCAGATCATGGGGCCCTTTCATCTACATTTTTGTAAATACAGTTCAGAAGTGTGCTCATTATCTAGATTCTACCCATATTGTGATTAGATCTCAAGATATTAAGCAGTGATGTACACTCCTGAGGATTTATGCAGAAGACACAGACAGTCAAAAGCACGTAGGTTACACTTCACCTTGCTGATTAAGCTAAATTTGCTTCAGCCCACTATCGCAAGGAATTGCATCAATATTGGAGGATTCTGTACCTCACTATTTACATCCATTGCCCATACTGAGTGCCTTGCAGGAATAGCATAGAGTTTAAAGTAAAGTCAGTATGGAGGATGGAACATCTGATTTTGATATCTGAGACTTAACTTGTTTGATTTCTCATCAGCTCTAACCATGATATCTCCCTAATTTAAGTGTTTCAGTTTAACCTTATTTAACCACTGGAATAAAATGTTGACAGTCTTCCCCTGGGGGACGAATTCACGGTGCACAACCCTGCCAATATTGAAAAAAAGACAAGTCTGACATGCCTCCTTCAGTTTTGGAGACTGTAGGTTCTTCCTTGTGAGGACTGCTGTTTGGTCTGTGGGTTATAGCTGTAGACCCTATAATGGTCACCAGTGATGATTCTCAACATGAAAGTTGAGTCATCCTGGGCCTGACGACAGAGATCCCAACAGACTGCACTTTTGCAATGTCAGAAGGTGAAATTGCAAATTTAAATTTCCAATTTCATCTGTTTTATTTTAACAGGTATTTAACCAGGTGAGTCCCATTGAGATTGCAAGATCTCCTCTTTGAGGGAGCCTTGGCCAAGACAGCAGCAATAGGGTATTCTGAGCAAAACATTAAAAAAAAACAGACAAACATGGAGACAGGAGAAGACAGTAAATTGTAAATCAATCTGCAAATTGTCCCAGGCTTTAGGAGCAGAGAGCATAAAAGCATGTTTGCCAAGTGCAGTGTTAAATTTAAGGACAGTCAGTAAAAGGCGTTGTTAGAGCACAAAGAATAATTACTAGCTTTGAGTGAGATATAACCACAAAATGATATTGACTGCACAATGTACACAGAAAACACAGAATACTGACTTATGAAAGTTATTGCTCGCATCTGCTGCATGCACATTACCATGCTGCACTCTGACTCATTTCGAACAGGAACAGTCCTGGAACCTTTTGATTGCACCCTGTAATCAGAGCTAAGGCTGCTAGCTCAAGTGTTTGCATGGCTATCCCCATCAGTCACATGACCCCCGTCTTCTACACTGAAGCTGTCCCCGGAGAGCCCTCAGAGGCAGAGCTGCTATATGGGCTCTAATTGGTTTTCATTTCCAGAGGAAACACTTGTCTGTAGTATTTTGACAGGCAGTCTCAGGTAGTTTAAAACATTTGAAACATTTTTCTTTAGAAGGTGGTCAAACTGACATCATTTACACCTGGCTGAGATCTTATCACAGTACGTTATTTACAAGTTATATTTACCTGTTATTTACAAGAAAAATGAGATTGAAAAAGTAAAAGTTGGACCTAAGCTGTCAGTTGTAATCATGTAAATGAGGGATTACTCGTTGGTGATTATAAACCAGTGGTGAACGTGCTAAAATGTTAAAAAGTTCTGATGCCCATAAGCAGCCTCTTGCAAGTGTGTGTGTGTGTGTGTGTGTGTGTGTGTGTGTGTATGTGTATGTGTATGTGTACAGGTATACCTCAGATTTTACGCCAGTAATTTTAAAACAAATGTTGGGCAGGAGGGGATCACTGTATCCTCCTGCTCCCTCTCTCACTTCACTTCTACAATCCCTGCGATCACATTGTTTTTGTTTTTTATTACAGAAGGAGGTTGCTTATTGATTCTACTTGAGTCCAGCTCCTGTTGATTTATTCTGCAATAAAAATCCACAGAGACTAACAGCATATACAGCTTTTGTTTGCTGGTTTATATCTGCTGTGAACATGAAAAGTACAGTGTCTTTGTTCCTACTCTCTGCTTTCTGCAGTGCTGATCCTAACTGTTCAGTAACTCCATCTCAACATAACATCTCACAAGTCCAGATTTAAAGCAGCACTATGTAACGTGCTGAGCAACAGCGACCTCTGCAGCCACACATGGTAATTAGGTACAAGACACTGGCACATGTAATTCTATTGGTCTCCACATCTGAGCACCTAAGGGTACAGGAAGCAGCGTAACTGCAACAAAGGTCAAAAGGGTCACATGACAGACAGAGTCTAATACTAGTGCCAGCAAGCTTCTCCACTGGCTCTGATTACCCTCTTACAGGGAATCCAGAGTCCATCCAATCTGTTCAATCCACACTGACAACAACTGCCATCACTGTTCTCAAAGTCACCTGTCCTGTGAGAGGCTGAGAGGACAACAATAATTATCTCCACCAGCCTGACTGAGCAGAAATTTACTGAACCAAAATGGTTTTCACATCGGCTCTATGAGGGGTATACAGGAAGAGGCTGGCATTGTTTTCCCCTCAGTAGAATCCTGAATTGTCCTTGACCTGCGACACATTGCGTATTGATAGATCAGTCACATCTACCTGCATAATTTGCTAACTGAGATCCCATCATAATGTGGGCAGGTTTAATTGCCAGGTCAGATTATCAAGATATCATACAGCTTGCATGTAAAGAGTAAGTGGAGATGGGGTCATTGAATCATGGCAACAAGATGTTAAAAACAAGCCTGACAAAAACAAATGAAGTTGAAAATCTTTAGAACTCAAGTTAGAGCAATACAAGGCAGTTCCTCAGTATTGCAATAGTATCAAAAGGAGCTCTGCGTTTCATTATTTATCACCATGACAGACCATGAATGCACACTATGACGTACATAAGGTGCAGCCCTGTTCTTCTAATTTCACCCAGCAGCACATGTGAGAAATTCTACAGACATTACTCAAAGCCTTATGACTCAGTTAGACATAGCAAGATCACTGGTGTATATAGTTTGAATATGGGAGAATGTTCAGTCAACCTAACTATCTGTCTGACCTCTGTCCAGTTAGTAGTTGATGGCAGTTTCAGTATTACTGCATGAACACTGCAGCTCTGCTGATGACTCACTCTGACAAACAGTGGGCAGAGTCAGGGACTAATTGCATCTATGTAGCTACAAAGTTTTCAACAAGCATTTAATTTATTTTGCACAGCTTTGATATTGCCACAACGTTACATCATTTAGATGAGTTAACAGCTTGCTAGCAAGTAGCTAATTAGGTTGAAGTAATGGGAAATAAACAGAGGGGAAGTAAGATGGGTGCAACCCTTCTTTTAGCCACACTTCTGTGATCATTTTAGACAGTCTTTTTGTCTGTTAAAGGTTGGACAGTTCTAGGAAACTCTGAAAAGCCACTGGTGTAGCACATTTGACTTGGAGTGTGGAAATCTTATACTGATGCCATCAGCAGGTGGTGACCATGAAGAGTTGATGCACCACTTTAAGTAGTAGAGGTGTATTTCAAAATGACAGCATGATCTCTCTCTAGAACCAGGTCCATGTTTACTCTGGATAATCCACAGAACACACTGCTAACAATTTACACAGGAACTACTTTTTGCCAAAGAAGTAGTTCCTGACATTGTTCTTTCCAGAAAGAGACATCATAGTTACTGTTTCAAATGATTGGGTTTTTTTTTATTTTTTTATTTAAGCACCACAAAACAAATTCTATTAATCTCTTGTATTAGTATGAGGAGCAATGATGCAGTGACTATTACCGTACTGTAGCAAGGTCCTGTTGTTGTGTGTGGACAAGCCTGTATCTAGGATTTTATAAATACCGACGTCATGAGTTGAAGTCCCCCAACAACTTAAACCCCAAAAAGAAAAATGTTAAATGTTAAATGCTTTATTCATTTACATTTTTTACATTCTAGTCATATTCAGCTGTTCATTTATATCTTGTTATAGAATGGAGCAGTTATGTCAAGAAACAACAGTGTAAAACATGGTCAACCAAACTAACTAAATTAATAGTCTGAGAACATTGTCTCTATTTATCCTATACTTACAACTATGACTGAGTTCTTTCTGTAACATTACTGTATAATGAAGGGCTAAAGCAACTTCCCACGGGAAGACATTGCAGCCTCATCTGCAGCAACATCAATATTTTATCACTTAACTTGATGGTAAAAGTGCACAATGGTCACACTGCAAGCAGCATTTTGAAAAAACTGAACCATAATCAACTCTAATGGCCACTTAAGTATAAAAATGCTGTGTATGGAGCTTGCTCAATCTCTCTGTGCACATGTGGGTGTCTTCGGGTTGCATCAGTTTCACCCCACAATACAACAACATGCAGGTTACTCTAAGTTGCCCATAGGTGTAAATGTCTGTCCTGTTCAGGGTGTACTCTGACTCTTACACCATGTGAGCTGGGCCAGGCTCCAATACCCCCAAACAATACAACTCAGCTCTTCATGGGATTATAATGATGGATAGATGGATGTATTTGACTGGAGACAGAGTAATAAAACCCACCCATCTATTTGGCTAGTCACCACTGATAGGGAGTTGGAAAAATGTTTTTTCTGTAAGTTGGGTAAAGCTACCCAGACCAGCTTTATGCAAACCTAAAACCAGCAGAACTTAAAAATATTAGCCTACCTTCTATGGCTTCCATTTAAAATGTCAAATTAACAGCATTTTAGATTAAACATGCTGACTATGACCGGTTGGTTGAAACTTGAGCTGTTTTCACAAATGAACTCCGAACAATGTCCAGAGAATCAGGTCCAGACATTATCTGGACAATTCATACATTAGCTCAGTCAGACAATTACAGAGCTGGCAGTGAAGTCTGTTTAATGTCTGTTTTAACTGATAACAGGTAATGTCAAGAAAAGTTCAAGGTTGTAGTGCTGGTGTGAAAGCAACAGCAACATTCAATGAAGTATTAGTAGCCCCCTTTTACACAGAGATAGTGTGATATCCGCTGGCAGTGAAGGTTGAAAGGGAGCTGGAGTACAAGAGCATTTGATGCAGAGGAAGTCACTGCTGAATGACTACTGTCAAGACATTCTGCCCCTCACAGGAGAAATATCTCCTGTCTTAATATAAAATGTTTCATCTGTTCAGTCTTTGGGACTTCATCCTCAGATCCCCACAGACTCCTGGTGGTCTACTTCTGAAAAATACAGATGAAAGCCCAATTAAATTTTTTTCTCCTCTTTCCAGATGCAAGAAGGTCTCAGCAGCAAAAGTGAATAAGGAATACCACCAGATCAAAATAATGAGGCTTTTAGAGACTCACAATTCACATTTCTCTCTTATCTTTCACCTTCTTTGCCCCTCCGAGCAGACAGGAAGGAGGGAAATATCTTAACTCTTTAGGCCTCAGCTGAATTCTGCTTTGTACACGTCTGCTCTTAAATTAGCAGAAGAAGAACCTTTAAAACATCCGGAGATATATATAAAATTGCCAGCCATAAAATAATAATTAGAACTTTGGTTGTTTGTGGAACCCCTGGCTGCTTTGGCAGGGCTTTGATAATTTGCCTCCAAGCCCTGGGCAATAGGTGGAGGTGCTGGTTTGATGGGGGAATAAGAACCTGCTCGGTGTTCTCTGCTGGAACTATCATCTCCCCACAGACATTCACACTTCTGTCATCCTCCAAATGCCAGTTTCTCTCTTCACAGAACTGCGTCATCTCTGCAACTCAACTCATCACACAGGAAATGTATTAGAAAGGAATCATCTGCTATTGTAGCACCTGAGTGTTATTAGTTTTATTCATTTAAGATGTCACTTAAGAATATACAGGCATTTTTAGTTGCTGTCAGAGTGAGTGTAATTACACCCGCCAGTAGGGGGCAGAGAAAAACAATCTGTGGTGAATTGCTGCCAGCCTAGAAGAAGGAGGATAAGTTTTCTTTTTTCTCTTCTTGGAGTTGTGAGTGAGCGCCCAGAGAGAGTGTGTGTGTGTGCCCGACCGAGTTTCGACAGTTTGCTATATGTTGCCATTAGTCCTGCAGGAGAAGAATAAAAGTGAACGTTTACAATCTACACCAATATCGTCGCAGCCTGAGTGGTGTAACAATTTGGAGGTTCCACCGAGATAACGACGAATGTTACTTCACAGCAGAGGACTTTTTCAACTCCGGGAAAAAACAGTAACGTCGGACAGGTGTGAGAGTAGCGCCAACTGCGTGAGCTAACGTTAGCTACAGTTGAAGTTTAGCTAGTACGACATCGTCTTGTTTTGTTGTTTTTCCAAGTGTCGACGATTCAGCAACGTTATAAGCAAAATGTCGGAGCACCGAGAAGAGTTCCTTTTGGAAATAGAGGCTAAACTGTTTGGACTGACTGTGAAAGAGCTGCACCGAGTGTGTGAGTACTGTAAAATTGCGGGAAAAGACTCGGAGGACATTAAGAATAAAACTCGCCGCGCACTCGTTAAGCACATTGTAAAGTTTTGTGAACGTGAAGAGTTTCTGGAGAGGGAAGACGAAGGCATGTCTGTGCTTTTGGAGCTAAACGACACACTCGAGGCCCTGCGGAAGCACCCAGCGGAGACCGACGACGCGGGAGCGGCGCCACTCTTCTCTTCACCTGCGGCCGAGGAGGCGGAGGAGGAGACGGTTCGTTCGGCTCAGCCTGTGTCGGGGCGACAACACGGAGACTGCACACGGGTTCTGCCACCACCAGCGACACCGGTGACCCGCGAGGTGACGCAGGACGAGGGGGCTCAAGACAGAGGCAGAAACTCCATCAGCAACAACTGCTGGCCTTCAAATGGATTTAGAAAAGACTTCAGGATAAATGGACATGTTGGTGAGTCGACGGCAAAAGACACTTTGAGTTTTAGCAGCCTTGAACACCAGATTGAAAGTGGTTTAAGGAAAGGCTATCCAGGAGAAGAAATTATGGAGGCTGTGATACGTGCTGTAAATCCCGGCTTGAAATTGAGGAGCTATTTAGAGGGGAAAACAGATCTCACCCTAGCTACTCTTAGACAAATACTAAGAGCCCACTATGCAGAAAAGGATGCAACTGTACTGTACCAACAACTGTCAAAAGCTGCACAGGGACCTGGTGAAACTGCACTTGATTTTCTGGTTCGAGTACTTGATCTGCGTCAAAAGGTCTTGTTCGCATCTGAGCGTGCCCAGTCAGGCTTAAGATATAACCGAGAGCTAGTTCATAGCCAATGTTCTCAGTCTATCATGACAGGCTTGTCAAATGATGATGATGATAACATAAGAGCTGAAATGAGGATGTATCTACAGGATGAGAACAGTAGTGATGAGCTGCTTCTGCAGAAAATGCAAATCGCTCAGTACAATGAAAATGAGAGAGCTCAAAAGATTAAAGGCACAAATAAAGTCACTCATAGAGCAAGTCTGAGCACGGTAGAGAGAGATGATGATGAAAATGATCAACTAGAGATCACAGTTGCAGCTAAGCCCACCAAACCGATTAAAGAGAACCCCTTATTTACAAAAATGGAGGAGAGTAATACAGCAATCAGGGAACTAACAGGTCAAGTAGCATCCCTTGTACAAACTGTCCAGCGTGAAAAAAAGACTGTTGATGACGACCAAACAAAAGCTCCACCTACTGCTTTCAAGAGGCCAAAGAGACGATGTGTAGCATGTCAGCAGGACAAAAAGGACTGCAATCATTGTTTCAAGTGCGGCAATGACACACATTGGGCAAGAGGGTGCAGAGTAGGAGGCAGGCAGAAACTGTTGGGAAACTAGCAGAGGTTGTGACGGAGGGACGTGCCATGACCTCAAAGCTGAAGTCCCAAAATGACCCAAAGACTGTAAACTTGTGCACAGTAGAGAGGGAAGAAAAAAAGACACCCACCTATCACCCCTCAGCACCTTCAAAGTCAAATGTGAAACGTAAAGGAGGCCAGCCTTCTCACTCGCACACCCCTTGTACAAAACGCAAACAAGTGGCACAGCTGGTAGGAAAAAAATGTCTTGTCTGGTGTTAAATGAACAGTGTTAAGACTCAAGCCCTGTGGGACACAGGCGCACAAGTGTCCATCATGAGTGAGACATGGAAGTCCCAAAACTTACCTGACATAGAAATCCGTCCCATCAGTGACTTGCTAAGTGATGATGAACTGCTGGACTTAAGGGCTGCCAACGGCTCAGAGATTCCTTTTCAGGGCTGGGTCCCAGTCAGTTTCAGTCTGTGTGATCCAAAAGCTAAAGAGGCAAAGTCTGGTGAAATACTAGTTCCAATACTAGTGAGCAGGGACATTGTGCAGAAGCCTATAATAGGTTTTAATGCCATTGAGGAGATGTTAATAAATAGAGAGGATCAGGTCCAACCCAGTGAAAGAGTTGCATTACTTAGGAATTCATTAAGACTGGGATCAGGAAAAGCCGAAGCATTGCTAAATCTCATTCAGGGAGCTACAAACGAGAATGCTACTTACCTTGTCAGAACAGGACATACGTCTGTTGTAGTTCCAGGAGGACAAATGAAGTGCATTACCTGTCCTGTCAAAACAGGCCTGAAAGTGAAAACTGAAATGCTCTTTGAACCTGAGGAGAACCTGTCATTGGATGAAGGACTCAAAATCACCTGTCAGCTGATAAGTATTTCCTGCTCCTCACGTAAAGTGCACATTTATGTGAGAAATACCACACAACATGACATCACGCTGCCAAGCAAAACTGTGGTAGGGAGCATACAGAGAATCACAGACTGTTACCCAGTGTACCCAGGGGAACACCAGGTTAATTCTGTAGTTGTTGAAAATTCTCAGACTCCACTATGCTTCACCACAAAACTGCCTCAAGGTGATCCCCAAGAGAAACTGTTTGATCCACCTGTCAATGTGGACCACCTGACCAGCGAACAACAAGTTGTGGTCAAACAAATGCTCAGGGAGGAATCGAGAGCATTTGCCAGACACAGAGATGAGGTAGGCTACATTAAAAACCTGAAAATGGACATTAAGCTAACTGATGAGGTCCCAGTTGCCAAAACCTACAATGCCATACCTCGTCCATTGTATGATGAGGTTAAGAACCACATTCAGGACTTGTTAAACAAAGGCTTCATCCGCAAATCCACCTCCCCATATGCAGCAGCAGTGGTTTGCGTGAGAAAGAGAGATGGTAGTCTAAGACTTTGTATTGACTACAGGGGCTTAACAAAAAGACAATCCCAGATAGGCACCCCATACCACGCATACAGGAGATACTTGATGGTCTTGGTGGAAACGCTTGGTTCAGTGTACTTGACCAAGGCAAAGCTTATCATCAAGGGAGTATCAGTGAGGACTCAAAGAAATTCACTGCTTTCACCACCCCATGGGGGCTATACGAATGGAACAGAATTCCATTTGGTCTCACAAATGCACCCTCCGCTTTTCAGCGTAGTATGGAAGAGAGCCTGGAAGGTCTCAGAGACAAAATATGCATTCCATACTTGGACGATGTCTTAGTCTACAGTAAAACATTCACACAGCACGTGAGGATGTGAGAGCTGTCCTCAAACGACAGCAAGCTTGGGGAATCAAGCTGAGGCCAGACAAATGTGACCTGTTCAAAAATGAAGTACGTTATGTTGGCAGAGTAATCTCAGCTGAAGGCTACAGGATGGACAATGGAGAAATAGCGGCTGTACAAGCACTGAAGAATACACCCCCTACAAACATTAAAGAGCTGCGTAAACTTCTGGGTTTCCTGGGGTATTATCGAAGCTATGTACAGGACTTTTCTCGTCGTGCAAAGTGTTTATATGACCTTCTCTCAACAGATGTAACCCCAAGTCCCGAATCGAAGCCCACCTTTCGGTCAGCAGGTGTGGGACAGCTCCCCCCACATCAGAAAATAGTGTGGAATGATCACCAGAAAGCTTTGAACTATCTAGTCGATGTCCTGACTAACCACCTGTAATGGCGTATCCAAGGTTTGAAGATCCTTTGTTCTTCATATTGATGTGTCAGAACAAGGGCTGGGAGCAGTCTTGTATCAGAGGCAGGAAGGCATACTCAGAGTTATTGGGTACGGCTCACGAACATTGACACCAGCAGAAAAAAACTACCGCTTACACTCAGGGAAACTTGAGTTTTTAGTGCTCAAATGGGCTGTTACAGACAGGTTCAGAGACTATTTGTTTTATGCCCCCTCTGTAACAGTCTACTGTGATAACAATCCTGTTACTTATGTTTTGAGCACAGCTAAACTGAATGCGACCGGACATCGCTGGGTGTCTGAGCTTGCCGACTTCAACATCACACTGAAGTACCGTCCAGGAAAAATAAATACGGACGCAGATTTCCTGTCCCGCACACCTGTAAGTATGGACTCATACATGAGCGAGTGTACAGAGCAGTGCTCTCCTGAAGTGTTAAGTGCGATATTCAGCTCAGTCGAAACACAAAAACAACATGAAATGGACTGGATTTCAGCCATTACCTGCAGCCCACATGTTCAGGACTTCGCTGCAGACAACCAGCCAGACATAAAAGTAACACAGCAAGAGTTACTACAAGCACAGTCTCAAGATCCTGTTATATCCCATGTACTCCAACTGAAAGCATCTGGAGTAAAGCCAGACAGAAGGATCACGGGTATGGAAACAAATAAAACCAAGCAACTCTTACATGAATGGAAAAGACTGTATGTTTCTGAAGAGGGTCTGTTGAAGCGTAAAACAGCAACTTGTACTCAAATTGTGCTTCCAGAAAAGTACAAAGCAGTTGTGTATATGTACCTTCATTGTGAAATGGGACACCTGGGGGTTGAACGTGTAGTACACCTGGCTAGACAGAGGTTTTATTGGCCTGGTATGCAAAAAGACATTGAGTTTTTTATCACCCAAGTTTGTAAATGCAACATTCAGAAAAAACCTACTGTACATACCAGGGCCCCTATGTGTCATGTACCTGCAACAGCACCGTTTGAAATTGTCTCTATAGACTATCTTCACCCTGAAAAAAGCAGGGGAGGGTATGAGTATATTTTAGTGATTATCGACAACTTCACTAACTTTGCCCAAGCCTACCCAACCCGTAACAAATCAGGCAAAACAGCAGCAAAAAAAATCTTTAATGATTTTTCTCTCAAATTCGGCTTCCCTGCTAAAATACATCATGATCAAGGTAAAGAATTTGAGAACCAGTTATTCAGACGACTGCAGAAATACACTGGAATGAACAACTCGAAGACGACTCCTTATCATCCACAAGGGAACCCAGCTGAAAGATTTAATCGCACCTTGTTATCAATGCTGCGGACTTTGGATGAGGAGAAAAAGGGAAACTGGAGTGACTATGTGAGTAAAGTTGTACATGCTTACAACTGCACAACCAGTGAGGCAACAGGATATTCTCCTTTCTATTTGCTTTTTGGTAGAAATCCCCGTTTGCCAATTGATCTGATCTTTGGAATAAATGAGGAGGAAGGATGTAATTCACACCAGGAATATGCTCAAAAATGGCAGCAGCAGATGAAAGAAGCATATGACATTGTGTCCAAAACCATCAAAAAGACTACAGCAAGAGGAAAAATGTATTATGACCAAAAGAGACAAAGTTCAGTACTTTCCCAGGTGACAGGGTCCTTGTTCAGAACATGTCAGAGCGCGGGGGACCAGGAAAATTGCGCTCATACTGGGAGGACCAAATACACATTGTGGTTTCACAAAAGGGGAAAGACAGCCCAGTCTATGAGGTGAAACCTGAACGTGGCACAGGGAGGGGCAGAATCCTCCATCGCAACATGTTGATGCCATGTAACGCGTTGCCACTTCAAGAACCAGCTCAACAAAAGAAAGAAAGACTAAAGGAGAATAAATCAAGTAAAACATTGGAGGATTCAGAGAGCTCTGATGTAGAGGAATGCTATTGGGCTTGTAGACTGAGGCACCATCACCACCAGCCTGAAGAGCAAAATGTTGCACCTCCCATTACTCCTGAAACAGAACCTCCTGAAACAGAACCTCAGCCTTGGCTACCTTCACAGATGTTTGGAACACATCTGGTTTGTCCAACTCTTGTCCCTGCCGGATTCTACTGAAAAACTGAGGTACAATATGGACTGTTACAGATTATTCTGTGAAGAATGGACACAGTGACATGGACTGTTTGTGAACTGAGTGGTCATTGTCCATTATGAATGTAAAGGGACAATAAGAGTTAATGAGATAAACAAAGTGTGGGGGAAAAGCAAACAAAGAAAAAAAAACCAAATGTGAATTTGAGAACTGAATGTGATGTGGAGTTAACTACTGTGATGTGATTGTTGTTTACATTTACTTGGTTAATCAAGCAAAAATATGCTTTGTAAATTGTTTTCCAGATGTTACTTAAATCTGAGTAAGGTATTTGGGAAGTTCTAGTCATACTCTAGATAGTTTGGGATTAAGTAAGGCACAGAAATAATGTAAATGGAATATTTTTGGTACATGCGTATCTATACAAGTCAGAAGTCTCCATGGAGTGTATAGTGAAGTGACAGAAATGTTTTTGTTTCAGAGCATTAACGTAGTACTGTGCTATTGTTACAATTGCTTAGAGTTAGATTATTCCTGAATTCAAACACTGTGGTGCTGGTTAAGAGTAGAGTGTGATGTGATCACATGGTATATAATAGCAATGCACTTTTATAGTAAAACCTATTGAAATGCACTTAAACCATTTACTTATTTGTAACTTTCAAAGGAAAACTGTTGTCACTATGTTATGTTAAACCTAGAATATTACCTTTATTGTTATAAGTTAAGTATTGATATTATATCCCATAGTTAAAATTGTACTGCAACTTAGTGTCAATGTTGAGGACAACATTTATTTTGCAGGGGAGGATTGTAGCACCTGAGTGTTATTAGTTTTATTCATTTAAGATGTCACTTAAGAATATACAGGCATTTTTAGTTGCTGTCAGAGTGAGTGTAATTACACCCGCCAGTAGGGGGCAGAGAAAAACAATCTGTGGTGAATTGCTGCCAGCCTAGAAGAAGGAGGATAAGTTTTCTTTTTTCTCTTCTTGGAGTTGTGAGTGAGCGCCCAGAGAGAGTGTGTGTGTGTGTGTGCCCGACCGAGTTTCGACAGTTTGCTATATGTTGCCATTAGTCCTGCAGGAGAAGAATAAAAGTGAACGTTTTCTCTACACCAATACCGTCGCAGCCTGAGTGGTGTAACACTATCTTAGTGAAAAGGGTCTTTTCCAAGCTTTTTAATAGACTTCTAGCAGCTGACAGATCATACATGTTGCTTTGTTGACACAGCTTTTTGAACAGTGGAACGACATGTATGAACATGTGCTCTCTGATGTTTGTGGGAATATGAAGTTTGATATGTGTCTACTGCTGTGTGTTTGCCTTTGTGTGCTTTCAAATGTATGTTCAAGGATGTTGTTAAAAGGTACATGTGTTTCTGTTTATAATATGTTGATGAGAAATATAAAATATGTTCCTAATGCTGACACCCATCCACCCCCCATAGGACACCACCTTTGCGTGAAATTATTATCATCTCTCACCATTTCCTGCTGAACTGAGCTCAGTCTATCCATGCAGTGATGGAGTGATGAGGTTAGAGTCTAGCAGCCAATTTGAATCAACTCCGTACATATTCTAATTTTAAAATTCTGTTTCAGCTGAGTTGCCTGACTGAAATAACATTGTACTTACCAAATTAGATGTATTACTGACATCTAGGACAACACAAGGAATTAGATGATGTGATCGGTTGTAAACATGCCTCCAGGTTAGTCAGACTTATTTGGAAGAGGTAATAAAGGAACAGTTAAATTACTGCCTGTTAAGTAAGAATCCATCACAATTTATAGATCCACTCCTTGCTACAACTTATATTACTATATTTCCATCATTTAGATGTGCTTACCACCATTGTCTGGATAAATTGTCAGTTAGTTTCCAACATGTCTGGTCATGTGTTTCCTAATCACAAATGTCACTGATTAGTGGGTAAGGGGTCAGGAGCATCTATAAACCCATCTATGCCATACCTACTTATAGGAGCTGATATGTGATCAAGGTAGTATGTTATTTTTCTCTTCATGGTTCCACTGAGCTTGTACACCATCTAATCATACAGTCAAGAACATGAATCCATGACCTTCATCAGGCATTTACTTGTCTTGTCTGCTGTGCCTGAGTGCCTGGCACAGTTACCGGCTGACAACACACCAATCCAGCTGAGGATGTTGTCTCAAGCTGAATGCTGTTTCCCTTTTCTCTCTGTCTCCATCTCTCACTATGTCTCCATTTATTTTTTTTCTCTCTTCTCATTTTCTCCTCCTCTGCATCTCTGTGCCATGCAGGAGGCCATTATAACAGGTCTGCTTCCAGAGACTACCTACTCTTTGACTGTGGCTGCATATACCACCAAAGGCGATGGAGCTCGCAGCAAGGCCAAGGTTGTCACCACCACAGGAGCAGGTATGTGTTGTCTGTGGATTTATGTGTGTGCATGTGTACAGTGGAGTCTTAACATTTTGCACCAACAGTCACACATACAGCTGGTCAGCTGTGAAGGAGTAACACATTCTGTCTGCAAACGACAGTAATTTATTATGCCTGTTTATTTGGTATTAACTCCATCAGTCTAATATGTCAGGTTGTGCAGTGGTTACATATAATGTCAAGGGGCTGGACAGCCCTCCAAAAACAAGGAAAAAAAGGGACCTGCTCAAACAGATTAATTGCAAAATGCCTTTACTTAAATTAATGGCCTCAACTTTTTTCTATTTCTCTCATACGTCTGGACAAATGAGTGGTGTGGCAGTATTGATACATATGTAGATCATCCCAATTCTGTATCGACTCTTCATGTAGGGTCAAAGAGGGAAGATGTCTTGATTAATTACACAGTAAACAGAGTTTGGATCTATCTCAACTCTCAAACTCTCAAAACGTCTTTATTGTTATTCACAACTACACCGGACAGTGCACAATTGAACAAAATTTCATTGCATATGGTTCCCTTTAACAGCAATGAATAAATCATCTAAAAAAATATACATAAAGATAAATATAATATGAAAAAGAATACAAATATAAAAATATGCCCCAAATAACAGTAGCCCACAATTTTTGAAAAGCAGATTTGATTTAGTATTAGAAAAGGCATAAGGCATTTTACTGATTGTAGCAGATTTCAACAGCATACTGAACCTGTTTTAAGATTAAGGTCCTACTTTGAAAGTCAAATAATGGGTAAGGCTTGAAGAATTGAGTTTCATTGATATCTGGAGAGATTTAAGCCCAGGGGATGTAGATGTCTATTTTTGTTGTTCCCGCCTGTGCTTCCATAGGTTATGTTGTGAGCATGGTTAGGAGGAATCATGGTGAATGTTAAACTTCTACCTCAAAGAGTCTCCTCTAAACATCCTCTGCAGGTAACAGGCCACTTACCACTCAGTTGCTCATGCAGACGTTTCTTGTGACATGGGTATTTTCACCTCCAGTTTCACCTCCAGAGAATGTGATAGTTAATCTGTCTTGGCAAACTTTTAGCTTGTTTACAACCTGTATGATCATCTGACTGCTCATGCTTGTTGCCCTGCCTGGCCTATTTTTTAATGATATTACTGCAACAGTTACTTTCCTGATACAATGCAGGTGGCCACCTATCATTACCTTGTATTTATGAGATATTTTAGCAACAATTCTCCGTAACTAGGACAGTACCACCGATGGAAAAAAAAAATGCATTTTTTTAGTGCTCCGTGAATTTTGTGACGTAGGAGTTAACAAGACTGATTGCAGATTTTGGAGAATATGTCTTGTATTCTAGTGCCTGGGAAGCCCACTATGATGATCAGCACTACCATAGGGAACACTGCTCTGATCCAGTGGCAGCCCCCTAAGGAGATGGTGGGGGAGCATGTGGGATACCAGCTGCAGTTCAAGAGAGCAGAGGAGGAAGCTTATACCATCAAAGACTTCAGAAAGACAGATGACCATTTCACAGTCACAGGCCTCTACAAAGGAGCCACTTACATCTTCAAACTGTGTGCCAAAAATCGAGCAGGCAATGGGGAGGAATATGTGAAGGAGATCAGCACCCCTGAGGACATTCCCAGCAGCTACCCCCAGAATCTGAGTGTGGTAGGCCTGACCGCCACCTCCACCCAGCTGGCCTGGGACCCCCCTCCTCTGGCTGAGAGGAATGGGAAGATTGTGAAGTACATAGTGGTGTATCGAGATATCAATAGCCAGCACAACAACACCAACAGTACCACAGAAACACAGATGACTGTCCAAGGTTTGCAACCTGACACAACCTACGACATCAGAGTCCAGGCTTTCACCAGTAAGGGGGGAGGCCCCATCAGCCCCAGCATCCAGAGCAGGACCATGTCCACCTCCATGCCAGGTGAGAACCACAGCCTGTTTATCAAAGCTGCATTGTTCTTTGATTGAGTTCTTTGACCTTAGCACCCTGTACATATCTCCATGATTTCTGCATTTAGGATTTATATATATTGTATATAGGACTTAATATCCTGAGATATGGAACAAACACAAATGCAACCTCAACACAAACAAAATCTCCTTGCCAAATGCTCATGGGTGTTTTTGCAGTTTTGGTGACCACAGATGTTGGCATAAACCAGGCACAATGGTGATGTTTTACCTATAGTCCTGTCACTTCTTTTCTTTGAAAAGAACTTAGCATGCCAACCAACTAGCCCCTGCCCAGCAGGCCCGTCTCCTCACTTTCTGATAGCAACTCGCTGTGGTGTCCAGACTGCCCTGAAGAAGTGATGCTGCTCAGAGGGCATATTCTAACCTCCTGTGATGTGAATGCAACTCACTATAATAATCGTCTTGACATGACAGATAAAATATTTTGATTCTTCCAGATAAAGTACAGTTTGTATAATGCCACATGATAGCATTATAACTCACAAAACATGAATTACTGTTAGATCCTGACTGCTGTTCACCTACTCTCAATGACTACAGGTGTTTAATCAACAGCACAGAACAGATTTTCATTCTAGTTTCTGTGGGGAACTCACTCATCAAACAGAACATCAAAAAATGTGTAGCGAATAGAAACAGGACAAGGTGTTTTGTGGCTCTGGTTTTGCCAACTGAACCACAGACACCGTCCTGCTTCTGCGGTAAGAGTTAAGATAAGAGACACAGACACAGATGCAGAGAAAAAACAAATCAAGGAAAACAGAATAAAAACTGTCTGGCTTTCTGCTGGCAGGAAAATAGAGCCCTTTGTCTTTCCAGTGGAAACCTTCAACATCTAAACATGATTTTTTACCTATCATCTTACCAGCATCTATGTCTGCAAAAGTATTTCAATTCAATATTTTGAACTTAGACTGTCTCATCCACCAAGGGAGAGGCAGACCAATATGGAAGCAGTTGAGGGATGCAGCTTTATGGGTGGGGAAGTTAAGTAGGATTTATACTCTGTCCAAACTACATGTTTGATGCTCAGATAGCTCCAGAAACCCCCTCCCTCCACACCTATTCCACTCAGACAGGGGCTGTCAGTGCCAGACCATTTCTGTTTCTTTATAAGACCAATCAGCTCAGGCATTCACAGTGTATCAGTTATTAGCTGTGCAGAGCTGAGACAGGAGCCAGATATCCTACTTCTCTCTCTAGCTCATTTGTTACACAACTGTTTATGGCACTTTTGCTGCCAAATGTATGTCAGTTTAATGTACCTGCTTTTGTCGGAGAGTTTTGCACAATTGCTTCCCTAAGCTTTATAATGGAAGACACCTCAGACTGTCACCCACACATTAAATGAAACAGTCCCAAACAGGACTGTGGTTGTGTCTGCCATAGGTTAGAACAGCAGACTTTACACTGATTTAGCAAAAGAGAAGTCAGCTTGTTGCAGTCTCTGACAATATGCCATTCAAACATTATGAGCCACTCTGTGTGTTATGGTTCTACTAATGTCAGCTCATATGGGTTTTGTAGTTTCATTAGAAACTCTCTTTTCTTTCACAGCGATGGATTGGTAAAAGAGCGTAAACCCAGATTTTCATTTTCAGTCAGTACTCATTATTTGATACATTACAACAAGGAAATCATCAAAAAAAGAAAAAATAAATAAATAAAATTAAAAAGGGAACACATCAACAGATGTTACTGTGCTCTTAGTTTGATGAATGTTAGTGCATGGTATAAACTATTATTTTCTAGGTTTTGTGCACCAACTCATCAACTTTGAATCATCTCAGTCATATCCACAATTAAAGTAACCACCTAATAATCATCCAGATCTTCCCCCAGTGTTCACCAAGAACTTTGGTGTGAAGGCTGTGACGAAAACCTCTGTCCTGCTGACCTGGGAAGTGCCAGAAACCTACAAATCTCAAGTGCCTCTCAAGGTAAGATCAGTCCACAGGTTCACCCAAACAGCAGCTGCAACACTGAAACAGACATTACAGACCCTGTATTTAATAACTGGAATTTCTTTAAACAAATAATCCATAATCAGGTTGTCAGAGTTCACTCAACCATTTCATGGGTAGGTTCATGTTAGGTTTAAAATAAATTGTGGTGTACAAACTATATGTGCAGACAGGAAATGGTACTATTAACACAGAATAACAAATGACTATAATAAGAAAAAAAACACATTTTTACATTTCAGCTATGTATTTTAAGATAAACAATCACCAAACAAAACACTCACTTTGTGGAGCTTTTTGCTGTGTTGGCATCTTTGACAGAACAGCTGCTCCATTAATCATCATGAAAATCAATTTGCACCATATTAAATTCTGCCTTTAACTGTACTTTATGACTGACCATTTGTTAAGGGGTCTGTCTGTGTTGTCACTCAGCCAGAGGCACTATGTAGCTCTGATGATAAGCTAAGTATAATCAAAAGCAGAGAACACAGGAAGCAGCAAGGTCACAAAATTTGTTTCAAGTAAATTGGAGCTACACATAACAATGTCACATAAAGAAATATTAATGAGCATATTGATAAAATCAGACTTTAATATGAAGGCTGTTCTACAGCCAAAGAAATCAGCATGGGAATGCACTTAATCACCTCACATCAATGTCTCTCAAAGGTTGAGACTGATGTCAGTCTTGTGTTGTATGCATTAAGTATGGAGCTGGAGCCGTAATTATAAAGATTGGAAGCAGGAGGGAACAGCTAGTCTGGCTCTGTACAAAGTGAACAAATACACCAACCAACACCTAAAGCTTTTTAGGCAACCCTGTCTCCTAGAAATGACATTTATATACAATTAAACTGCAACAGCAAATGTTTTGGGTGGATGGCAGACATACAAAGTGTACCAGAGACCAGGGTTCACATCAAGAATCCTGTCTGTGGTTTAGGCAACAAAAGCACATCAGAGCTAGTGCATTTAGGGTGTGTTCAAACCCTTTTTTGCTAGTTAGATCTTGAATTAATCATAGGTATCTTTTGAGATTAAGGTGCAATATATTAATCAGAGTGCCATCTCCCATTTCCTTTCAAAGCCAGGTGTGCTTGCACCTTGGTGGATTACTTTTGTAATGACCAGCTGATCTCTCCTCACCGGTGCTGCAGGTTACCTCAGGTTCAGCATCACACCTTCTAAAGTCTGTGAATGTGTCCTCAGTACATGGCAATGTTTTGCTTCTGGTCATAAGTGTGTTTGCTATTAAAACAATGTGTGCGATGGATCTGAAAATGCCTTGTGTCACATTTGGCATCACTTGGTGCCAGTTGTAAGATAGGGCCCTTAGTATCTTAAGTCACTATGAACTTTTTATGTATCAAACCAGAGCTGTGAGAGTCTAAACAGAACCAGAAACAGTTTAATAATACTGGAGTCACTACAGGTGGGCATTGTGCTGCAAGATCAGATCTTTTGGCAGGTGTTAGTAGATGTACTTCACTTTACATAGAGCCAGGCCCTACCTGCACTGGTATCAGTATTCTCATCTAACTCTCAATAAGAATAAATGTATTTCCCCCAGTGTTGAACTATTCCTAAGGTCAGAGGGTAGGCTATTCTGCAGGGAAGAGAGGGGTAAAATCACTAATTTACCTCTTTACACTGATGATATTCAACTTGTTTAATACATGTTTCATGTTCATAAATATGTGTAAAGTAATCTAACTTTATTCCTTCTTCCTTTTATTATTGTTGGAGTAATTTAGACAAAGGGAACACTTTTTTTTGGTAGAAATTATTTTAATTTTTTCTTTTTATTCATACCATAGATAACCAGTGTGGAAAACATAATGTATTCTATCAAACTTTATCAGTGTTAATAAGAAACTTCATCCTGGCTTCAGATCCTGTACAACCAACAGAGTTTGGAGGTTCAAGGCAACCTGAAGAGGAAACTGATCACACAGCTGCAGCCAGATACTGAATATTCCTTTGTGCTGATGAGTCGGGGGAACAGTGCTGGTGGCCTCCAGCAGCAGGTTTCCATCCGAACAGCTCCAGACTTGCTGAAGATGAGACCTGTTCAATACCAACATGATGTAGAGGAGGGTGGCAGAGTCACCATCAGTCTGCCGAGGGTCCCTGCTGGAGCCAGTGTCAGGTCCGTGTGATCCTCATTTCTGAGGAGAAACTGTGCTGAAAAAATATGGATGATTGATTATTTCTTCATTACCTCTGCAAATATCAGTTCAGTCCAATTATAGTTGTCTGCATATCAGTGGTTACACTGCAAACAGGAATTACTAATCACTAATTCAACATCATTTTAATGGTGCCAATTTACCAAAGCCTAAACAAACACAGGTAAAGAAAATAAGGCTCAACTCTCTCCCCTGTGAAGAGTCCCTGGCCCCAAAACATTTGAGAACTCTTTTTTCCAACTTTTTGCAACATTAAAATGCACCTAACACATAATGCATCAATAATAACAAATATGTTACCCTCTGAAAAAAAGGCTCACTTTACATAATGAGTGTGTTTACTTCTTATACTATATAGTATGTTTTGTTGATATACTCTACTTTTAACCAAGCCACATTGTGAAAAGAAGACTTTTACTTGTGATGTCTCATACAGGGTAGCAAGAAAGTACTTTTTAAACCACCCAACTTAATACAAATGACAGAGGTAACCTCAGAGAGTGTACTGTACTGTAGTGTACTGTTACACACAGCATACACACAGCGTAAGCACACTTTGAAGACCTTGAAAAGGCTTGCCACTCAGCAGCCCTGTGAGGATAAATCAAGTCAAGACACACAAAGATGCACACAGTCAATGTTTTCATGTGTTCAATCAATAGCTCAGACAAAAGCTTGCCTGTAAGGCCAAGTATTTCAGCAGCCATTATAAGTCTGGTTTATTTACTTCTTGTCCTGTTCTAGGCTGGTCATAACCAGCCAATTATCCATTGCAACAGAGTTCTTTTAGGTCAGAGTAGTTTTAAGAATGAACAAAACATTCAGTCCCAAAAATGGAATGATTACAACCCATAACCACATAGACATATTAGCAATAACCCCACTGCAACTCCCCAGCTCTCTCCTGATACCAGAAAGCAATTTCTTTAAGAGTTGAGCTTTAAAACTACAATTAATAAGCCAAGAGAATCCCAATGCAAAGGCTGCAATTCAGTAGAAGGTTATTATTACCCAGCTCGGTCACTAAGACAGGCACTGCAAATGACTTGGACTTAATTACGTTTCAAGTGTTTGTTTCTCTGAAGATTTCAGTTACTTCACTGCTGGAGAGAAAAAACTAATACAATCTCTATATGAATGCCTGTTCCAGACCCGAACATAGTCAGTTCAAGGACCAAACGTATCCCGATGGATGTTTGAGAGAGGAGAAGTTTAGAACAAATATTAGTAAAAGTCCTTCAGGACACTCCATCCAAACATTAGCAATAGATGGAATAAAATGAAACAGCATGTACCAAACCTTTTGTTTTGTGTGTGTGTGTGTGTGTGTGTGTGTGTGTGTGTATATATATATACACATGACATAAGGATGTGTGACGCAGTTGTGTTTCTGTGTTTGATACAGGTGGTACTACATAGTGGTTGTCCCTGTCACCCCGGCTTCTCTGAGCAGATGGGAGAACCCTGAAGACATGGACATACATGAGGTGAGTAAATGTACACTTGTATTAGTCATGTAAAAAGGAAAACATCTGTCCACACAGTCACAACTGCTCCCAAAACATAAATCATTACATTTGCAGGTCAAGACTTTGGTTTTTGGTTGAGGCAGGGGTTAGGATTACGGTTGGCATGAGGTGGTTGTGGTTATGCTATGCTTACATTCACTGTTTCTCACCAAACACACTGATACCTCATGCAGGAACCATTTATACAAACTGTACATATTTGGAACTTTTTCTTTTCGTGTCCTCACTTTGTCAAGTTCTTCTTTTTGCATTTAGGTGCCATCAATTTAAATTAATTGTGGTGCAGGATTTTCTGTTTTTATTGACGCATACAAAAATGTATGAGACCACCAGAAATGTGTGGTGGTGTATGTATCTGCAGACACCCTCCTTTCTGTCTGTATTTTCTTATTATCATCTTATTTCCCTGTGTTTCTGGGCTGCAACCTTTCAGTAATATATGCGTGTAGCCCCCAGCCAACAGCATGCAGGCTATGTATATTCCATAGTGACCAGGTTACATCGCTGTCTCCATCTCTCTCCTCTGCTCTCCTGTCTGTGTCATGAATGTATAAAGAGCTGCAGGTCTGTGTGTCTGTTTATTATTTGCCAGGTAAGACAAGTAGAGCAGTTGGCCAAATGCTGACAGTAGACCAAAAATCAGGGTATTGTCAAGCTGTAGGATTCATCTATGGGTAAATGTATAAAAGTGATGATAAAGGGGAAACTTTGATATGATGTAGGCCTTTAAGAAAATGTTGTGGACTCACTAAAACAATAGTAAATCATGCTTTTTAGGAACATAAATATCCATGTCAAGTGACAACTAGTGTTGGCAAGATAAGTATATTGCAGACATACAGAGCTGTCAACTGAATGGCATGATGATCTGTAGCCCTGATATCATCAGAAAACACTGCCATTGTAGCATTCTGATTCAAAGAGTTTAACTTTGGGTGGGGACGGCTACTGAGAGAAGAGTAGGTAGAGAAGCAGATACTAAATTGTGTCTTTTTTCTTAATCAGAAACATGAAACAGAAACAGCAGAAAGTTTGCTCCTCTAGACATTACCTTTAATTGGACCCACACCTGGAGTACACACCTCCAACAGCCAAACATGTTTTCACTCAATCAAACATTACTGTTGAAAGAGTAATTTTAACATATAAATCTTATTTGATCCTTAACCCTGTGTTTGTAAAGGTAAAGGCCCCTATATGCATTCAAACATTTATTAAATAATAGACATTGGATTTCTCACTCCCACTTTCAGTGTAATGTCCTCACTACCTTTCTAATTGAATACTGTTTTATTTAAAGAGTGTGTTGCCCCAAACTATAAATGGACAAGAATTGTATTTTGCTTGACAAGCTCCTATATTGTAAACTGGGTGAAGCCTACATTGTATATTCTTTATTGATAACAGCACAACTTTGCTCTAGATTATGTCTTACGTATTAATTGATAGCATAAATAGGTTTATTCTGATTATTCCTACGGCTTCACTGCAGGAAATACTTAATCAAAAAGATATTTGTGGAGCAACCTCTGGTAAAGTAGCTATGATTGTCTCTTAGCAGTGAAAAATAATTAAGCAATTTCGTTTGTTCATCAACAGGATGGTGCAAAACGTACTGAACCACTTTGCACCAATTTTTTAAAATGACTTTCCTTAACATTGGGATATAGGGCATTTTTCAGCTTTTTTCTGTCAGTGTCCTTTTCTTTTATGTTTCTGTTATGAGAGCTAGACACACCTGTGCACCTGTGCATTAAGGACAGACTTAATGTTGAGCCAAAGAATATTGTTAATGGTGAGGGGATTGGGTGGGTGCTCTTGTTGACAGAGAGGAATTGAGGGCAGGGCAAAGTTTACTCACTGGTTGACCTGGATTTGACTCTTGTCAAACAACTATTATCCCACTTACACATGCTCTCCTATTCAGTTTGTCTCAATCACATTTTTGGATGATGTTTGTCTTATCTCCACAGGGTTGGAAGGTTAAGTGCTGAGTCATGTTAGTGAAATGTACAACAACCATGAAGGAATTCAAAGTGCCACAAAAATCATCAAGTTTCAGTTTGTGCTGGCAGCAGGTCTAATGAAGGGCTCCTGTCACGTTTCCTGTAATTGAATATAATTACCCACTTTCAGTAAAAATCCATCAGCCATAGTTTAGTGTTTCAAGTGAACAGGTTTCATTTACATAAGCAGCTTCTAATGAGCTACTGTGGTGGATTGTATTCCCAAGAATAGCACCAAAGACAGACTGGTAAGGTTATGCAGCTGGAGCCATGCCACTGTAAATGTTATGAGCATACAGTTTGTCAGTAATTTAGCCCTGTTTCTTCATGGAAATAACAAGGAAATGATTCATGATGTGAATTCATATATGCAAAACTCAAAACAGTAAAGCAGATAATGGCCTCAAAAGCTGGGATTAGGTATGTTATCATCTACATCCCTCTGTCCCTCCTTTGTTTCATGGAGTAAGTCTCCTCTGATTAATTATATCTATTTCATTTTGGTTAAGTGTTGTGACTTGGTAGGTAGGCATTGTCATTGTTGTTAGAGAAACACACCAGCAAAGGGCTAAAGCTGCAGCTGGTGAATTTCAAATATGTCCAGTGACTATAAAGATATCAGTTTGGTTACTTATTAGTAGTGGAATGGGCTTTCTCTGTGTGCCAGATTTGGTTGCTGTGGACTTGATAGTTTTGGAGCTCTGCATATGAACAAGAGGAAGGAACAGTTCTCCTTACCAGGGTGTATCCACTCCATTCCTCATGTCAGTCCAGAAGCAGTTTATCACCTTCCTCTGATGAGTTTTCATGTTGGTTTAATAAAGTAAACAGGTGAGTGCAGGAGCTGCGTCTGGTTGGAGTTGATGACGAACTTCAAGCTAGTATTAACAACTCATGGATTCAAACTGGTGTTATTACAGACACCTCACATGGAATACATTACTGTGTGGCTATAGAATATGTGCAAAATTGATATTTGGTGTCTAGGCTCTGATCTTGTCATCCTACAGGAACACAAGCTCAGCACAGTGAAGAGAGGGTAATGAGCAGTCTGGCAGCAGGAATGAAGCAACTGTTGATTCATTGCAGCTTCATGTGCTCTCCATTGCAGAGCAGTGAAATTCATTCAGAAAAATAATATAATATTAATATTATATATAATATTTATTTTAAAAATTTATTTTAAAAATACTTATCATTGTCTGTTACAAGCAGAAACTGTTGATGAAACTGGAGACAAGAAGCTAAAATAAATTAATGCAGTCATTTGCTAGATCTGGAGGAAGATTTTGATGGTAGACAACACGCAGCATATTACTATTGCACTCAGTCCTACTGAAGGCCTATAAACAGGGACTGATCAGAGTCAAGGGAAGGATGAATGCAAATACAGAGAGGTCCCCGAAGATGTGACCTGAGACTGGAGCGACAGCTCACCTTTCAGTATGGCAATGACCTGAAACACTGGAGACTGTCTTTGAGCCAAAGCCCAGACTTAAACCCCAGAGAACATCTGTGGAGAGACCTGAAGATGGCAGTTCACAGATGCCTCCCATTCGACTCTGATGGAGCTTGAGAAGTCTGATTTAAATTAACCCTGTGTAAAACAAACATGGTATGGAACATGGCAAGTTAGAGTACATTGTCTTCTGATTACAAAAAGATTTAACCAGACAAGTATAATTCAAATAACCTCAGAAGAGAGACTAGGGTAGAGCATTTTCAACATTTTTACATCATGTGGTTCTCTGAATTAAGTAAACAGAAGGAATCATGCAAACCTAACTTCATTTGTGATGCCTTTAAACTGACGTTATAGTGTCAGCCCAGCATTAGGGAGATGTGCTTGTGTATATAAAAGAGTTATTAATGGGTCAATAGGATTGACTCACAATTTTAAGTCTTCTTAGCAGTTTGCATTTCTCTGTTGTGTGTTGTGTCACAGCCTAGCTCAAAGAAAAAAAAAGCAAATGAACTGGATACAACTAAAGAACAAAATACTAAAAAGAAACCACAGCTGTCATCTGTTCAGTTGAGGAGCTTCCCCACAGAGAGAGAGACTGCAGAGTGAAGGAGATTTTATAGAGCAGAGCTCACCAGGCCCAGGTGTGCAGCTGATGACTCCATTCAGCACACATACACGCAAAAAGCCACAGGGACACATAGTGCAACCAACAACCAACTCAGAATACAACAACTCCAGTAATGTTTGCCAGGATTTACCGGTAGACACAAAACTAACTTTTGCCAACACTAAGTGGCTTGATTCAGCCATACATTTACATTTTACTCCAGTTTACCAATTCTTTCCTGTGCTTTACAACTATTACATACTACTATACTCCTGCACCAGTGTAATTCATGAAATCTGTTTTGTTTTTGTTCCTCTTTTCCACACTATTAAGAATTTCTGCTTTTAGTAACAAACTGAGTTATTTTTATTTTATAAAATGGTATATTGCATAGTGTGGTCTATGTGTGAATACAGTAAGAGTTTTCCTTCAATGTCACCTTGAACATTAATGAGTGACAGGTAAGTCTGACACTGAAATGATATGAAGTGGACATAGGAAGCAGATGGCAGAGAGGGATGCCTAATACACACACACACACACACACAAAGGTAGGCATACATGGAAAGAATAGAAACAGCTGACCTTCTGTATTGAAGCCTCAGAGTGAGACAGACCCTCTGTTCTCACTCTGAAGGTTGCAGCAGGAACACGAACAAATCCAGTCATGTTGAATCATAACGTCTCTCAGCTATCCTCCAAAGTGCAGTTTTCCTAGGACTAGGACAGTATGACCCATGTTTAGAGTCCGATGCAAACCAGGAAGTAGTGTCAACAGTCAGTCTTACGTTAGCCTAAAAGCCCAAGTCTAAAAGCTTTGTGAGCTTCCTCCCTTGACTTATTGAGGGAGCCCACAGCTGTCAGCAGGGGTGTTGCTAGGCTATTCCAGTATGACTGTATGAACATATTTATTTTAACATACATGGAACATTCTCAACATGTTCTATGGCAGAAAAAAGCATACTCCTACATCCAAATAATAAAACCACACACACATCTACAGAAGTGCTCTTGCTACACGTTTGAGTTGAAATACACCGGTTCTTTTCCCGTCAGTATGCCATAATTATCTGAATCGTGAATTTAATGATTAATGCCATTAATCATGGCATTTATACTGGGGCACGTGGCCCAGTAAAGGGGTCTGGCAATGCCGATGGCTGTAAGTCAGTGTGTGAATTTGCTTCTGGTCTACTCTACTCCCCTTGCCCTGAGGCTTTAAGCTAGTGTTAGCTGCTGAAGATGTTGCTATGGCTGACTCACATGTTAGCAAGCTTTCCTGCATTAACTGAGACAGTGAACAGGATGAGGATGTAGGTGAAGGTCTGGGCAGTGTGTATCGGAGCAGGCAGATGGAGAGATGTGAGGAGCTGAGTGGTTCATTTTTTAGTCTCTTGCTTGATTTGTAGAGCTTGCATATTGTGGCTTTAAATGCTGGAGTCAGAATATGTTTCCCTAGCTCAACATAAAGACTGGAAGCAGGGGGAGGCAGCTGGTGTGGTACTGCCCAAAGTTCAGAGATACACCTATCAGCACCTCTAAAGCTCACTAATTCATGCGCAGTCAGTGCTAGAATAATCTGTGTAACACCAGAAATGTAAAAATGACATCTTTTGGTTTTAGGGGGAATTTTATGCTGGGACAATGTCTTGCTGAGCTTGTTTCCTGACTTCAACCTCACACTTAATGCTCAGGCATGAGATTGATATCACTATTCTCATCTCGTCCACGGAAAGGAAAATGAAAAATGAAAAAGTGTATTTAAAATTTTTATTCATTTTTTCACTATTACAAAGAACACATTTTCCTTTGTTCAGAACAAAGCAGCATTAGTTGCCAAACCTTGTATTAAAAGAAAGTTTGGTGTAGGCATAGGAAGAAAAAATAATGAATAGGAAAACAAAGAATAGAAATAATGTGGGAAGAACAGTTCACTGTCCGCTGACGTGTGTGTGGAGAAGCACAACAAAAAATCTCTTCTACGGAGATCAGTCATCATTATACATTGTCATTTCACTCCATGAAAGCCTCCTGTTGTGTCGTCCCTCTGGCAGCTCCTTGAGGCCGGTGCTGACAGCAGTCTGCAGAGAAAGAGGAGACAAAGCCAAGACTTCCTGCAGCCCTACATTGCAGCCAAGCTGGACGCTCTGCCTGAGATCTTCACTCTGGGTGATGAGAAGAAATACAATGGCTACTACAACAAACCCCTCCCTGGCCAGCAGCATTATCGCTGCTTTGTCCTGGCGGACCTGACGGACCACGAGTCTGTGAGTGACCTCTATGTATTTACAAGGATATGAGCATGTCACACCTTTAATACACTTAAAAGTTTCAGTGGAAGCTTGGTCTTAATACGTCCATTGCCTGTTTTCAAAAGACAGCACTCCTTGCCCACTAATGACGCATGGACATGTATAGTACTTACAGCACCTTAAGCAGAGAATGGTGCATTTTTGGCCACTAACTCTGCAATTACAGGGTAATCATCAGAGCCTAGATAGTTTATAGTTCTGTCACTATTCACTGTGTATTTATTCATCGCTTACACTATCAGACCTGCAGAGGTCTGTGCTCTACTACATCATGTCTTGATGAACAGACAAGTATAAAAGCTCATACATCATATTTATTGCTTTCAAGGAAACCAGATGTACAATAAAAATCATGTAGAATAAACCAGAACAACCCTGCTCGTGCTCTAAAGCTCAAGTAGTCACAACAAGGTGCTCATGCTCACTATAAACACAGAGCCCCCGTTCAGTGTGGTCCATTGAAGGTTTTATTTATATATGATCACAGCATCCTCAAAAATAATGTCAAAAAGAGAACAGAAACACCACTTTGTGCAATTCGACATTAAATGGAAAGCAAGAGGAAAGAAAGAACAACGTGAAGCTGCAGATGGCAGAGAGAGATGTGAACAGTCTGGTCTCTTTTTTTGCAATGAGGTTCAGTTTTATGTCTTATTTCTCAGTCGAGGAACTCAGTCAGCCACAACATGTAAAATACTACTCCAATAATATTACAATGATATCATAACAGTGTATAACCCATTGTTGACAGCAGCCATAAGTGTTCAAACTGCAGACAGCTGATCAAAATTTCTGAACTGAATCCATAGAACAGAAATCATCCCCCCGGCCAACAGACAGATCATTTGGTGGATGAGTAATGTTGTGAAGTGTCATTACTGCCCTCATACTGCAACAACACTTGATTTGGTGGAAATTCTGATTCAAAACTTAGTCAGGAACGACCAGTCCAGGTTTAAATTTGTACAGCGTCAGCAAATCTCTGCAACAATACTTGTTTATTCACATGCAGGGAGTGGACTCAGTTACAGGGACATTTGTTTAATAGATTGTGAAACTTGTGCATCTTAGTGTTGTTCAGCTCTGTTGTAAGGCCATAGTTTGTATTGTTGTAGTGGACTGCATTTTATATGAAGGTGTTTTTGTTGTTGGTTGTTGTTTTGTTTTGAGCTGTTGTGCAAATGGTTTCCCAGAGGGGCTCTGACCATCCTGACCCAATTATTTATGTCACAATGACTCTGCATTTCTATACCCATAAATATGTTACCATGTGAGAGAGAAGCAAAGTTACATCTGAGACTGGATGAAGCTGTTATAGTCTGCTTCATATGCAGAAGTGCAGTGTCAGGAAAAGTTCACCAAGACAAAGACTGTGCTTGACACCTTTTGCCCTTTAATAAATCATAAAACTACATCAGAGGACAAGGGTATGGCTGAGGCAGTGTGAATTGGTTTTTAATATGCAGATCCATTGCAGTTTAGTCTGTATTTGTGGCCTTTTAAAATCATCAGATTAACGGTTCTCATAAAACTTTATAAAAACTTCATTTCTACCCTGCAGATCACATTCTAGTACTTGCAGCTACAGTGTGACCGAGAGCAGTTTGTCATGAATGGCACTGTTTTTCCTCCCCTGGTCTTTTCTATCTGTGGAACAAAAGTGCAGCCCCTCAGGCAGCAGTGAACACATGCCAGGCACGTTGCACTGATGCAAATCACATCCTCGAGGCATGCATGCCTCTGCAGGTATATCTCTCAGGCACTGAAGCCGTGATCCCTGCTGTCACTTACAGGCATCCTGCTTCCAGAGCACAGCATCTTCAGACTGCCTCTCTAATTTCAAGTTTCCTAGATCAGTCATTTGCCCTGATGCCATTGTCATTTAAATGTGGGAGGGATTCTAGTCCAGAATAGGATGGACTACTATCTAAGTATATGTTTACAGAACTTCAGAGGTTACCACCTAAACTGTGTTGACAGAGTGATGAATGAAGCTGTCAGTGTTTGTTGTTGTAGTGCATTACTTGATTACCTGTCCATGCACAATTAACAAAAAAACAAACAAAAAAAAACACATTAATCAGACAGGCCACAACAGAAAAGACATACTGTGGCTATAATACTGACATTAATACACAAATGAACTCATACTCCAAGAGAAGAGAGGTTTAGCCTGGAACAATAGATATAATGGATCAGTTGCTGAAAGGCTTGTACTGTGTGATGCAATGCAAAAAGACCAATAAGATAGACCAAATCATAACCCAATAAAAAACTTTTTCAAAATGATATTGTAAATATTATCATGGAAAAGAGTAAAATATCATTAGTCATTCGTAAGCTCCTTATTTAATAAACACAGCACTCCAATTAATGTCATCAACAGCAGAAGCATAAACCAATGCACTGTCCACAAAACTTTAGTAGAAAATCTGAAAAAAAAAAAAACCTCCTTCAAGAACTTTAATTTCCTGAGGGAAAACTGAGTCAGACCTTTTTGCATTAGTTACACCAAAGCTTCAGTGCAGTTGAAGACCTTGCAGTGAGTCTTAAGTACTAAATCTATTAGTTTAAGGCAAAGTGCAAGGAGATAAATATAAGATGTGCACAATAAACACACAAAAACATTTCCTGACCAGTTCATTCCATATTAAGATTGAAAGAGATGAAATATGATTGTAATGGGGATTTTGTGATGCTGTGTCTTTCCTTTCTTGAAAGTCCAAACTAACTGTAACTGCAGCTGACTGTTGGCACACTGCACTGTGTTCTGGTTTTGGGCCAGCTCTGGTCCCTCAAACAAATTTTTCTTGATTTTGGGGGATATGGACTCCAGTTGAACTGTTGGATCTGACCTAAATTGAGACCAGTGTTTGTCCTTGAAAAAGTATACTCAGCTGAGTCCAGCAGGTTGTTTATCATTGCATAGCCGGAGTTAGGCCGCTGTTAGGCTGAATATATTCTAGAGTCCTCCTAGAGTCAGCTGATCTTTGTTTCAAATTTAAGAAAGTGTGCAACCTGGCAACCCCACTGAGAAGATGGTGCCTGACTTTTATCACTCACTATAGCTCAGAATAGCTTTTAAAACCACAATGGTTCATATTAAATAGAGAAGATAGAACATGTAAAGAAGACACCTTTTGAGTTGTTGGAGGGTTTATTTTTTCACTTGTAATGGAGCTAGCAGGCAGTCCCTGGGTGCTTAAAGGCTTTACGTTCACTGATATTTATGAAAAACTGAATAACTCCAAATGTTTCTGGTGACATTGTATATACGTATATCACACCTCTTTTGTTAGGTAATGTTGAGACAGTCTTGTAGGGTGGCAATGGGTTCAAATTGAGGTTCAAAGCCATTATTATTATTGCTTATTATTTTATCCTGTGCTCAGATTTCCTGATGAGGTCATGTGCCCCCTGCCACCATCTTAATTTAAGCCACCTGCCCTGTCCTAACCCTAACCTTTACAATTCTTTAGATTTAGTGAAAACACAAATATGAATTCGCAAAACTGACTTTTAGTTCCCAGTGTAGCTTCTGAATTGTAGCTCTGTTCCCTTTCACATGTGCAGCCAGGTTAGTATGAATCAGTGCTAGTTAATTCAATTAAACTAATATTCAGAGATCATATAATATCTGATCTCATCAACATATAATAAAGCAGTTATGTTGGATTACTCCATGGTCCCTTTGTTTGTTCTGCCCCTCCTCAGGATAACTTTTGTTACTAGCAAAATACATGTTTTGTTGTGTTAAGAACAGCACATCAGAGCCCAGATTCAGTGAATGGCATCAGCTGAATGTGATTCAAGCCTGTACAAAAATAGAAACCTCATCACATTCATTGAAAACAGGGGAAGTAAGCCTTGCCTTTATTGCTGCTGCAAAGCTTCTGGCAGGGTAGAGGCGAGAGAGTAGGAAGGAAGAAGGAAAAGAAAGAAGGGGGTGGGGGGTGGAGACTGAGGCAAAAGGGCACTGCAGCTTTCTGTGGCCCCCACTGCTGGTAAACAAGCTGGGACGTGTGAAATTGGATAAAAGGAAAAGGCCATATAAACAGTGTGATCACTTACAGCAGAGGAAGGAGGGGCAATAGTTCCCTATGAATGTAAAGGCCTGTGGGAGTGACAGAGAAGAGAGCAGAAGAGTGAGAGGTGGAGAGAGAAAAGAGAGGGAGCTTAATGTGAGGATAAGATCAGTTGGAGGATTGGTTCTCAGGGGGCGGGGGGGTCTACTTGTGAAAGCGAGAAATGCTGCAATCATTAGGGAGAGAGTGGCACGGATATAGGAAGAGGAGAGATGCTGAACTTTGAGGAGAAAACACAGAGAGGAGGAGAGGGGGATGGCAGTAGTGCAGGGAGGACTGGGGATTATGGGAAGCATACTGAGTATACTGGATAGCATCCATTTGTTGCAAAGAGGCAAAGTGTGAGCAGAAGGTGCCAGCTGAGTGGAAATCTTCAGAATTCTGGGAAACAAAAGCTTCTCATTTCTGCTTATTTAACAGTCACTTGCTCTTTTCTGGGAGGAGATTATAGACAATAGAAACAAAAGCAAAATGTTTCTTCTTACTGCTATTAAAGTGATTTCTTTGCACAACCGACCTCCTCTCTCCAGCTTGTGAATGTAGCTGCAGCACATTTTTCACCCCTGAAGGATTACTATCCGTTGGGTAGTGCCGCTGAGATTGATCACTTCCAAACTTCTCCCTTGAGATTATCTAAATATCCCTTAGAATATGTTTCTGCAGCTGTTAAAAGCCATGAAAACTGTCATTTTTCAGAGGAAAAGTTTTCTGAGCCATAGGCAGTACTTTGCAAAGTGCCAAAAAGTGATACATAGAAAAAAAGAGAGAAGAGACAGATGAGCTGGAATTTTATCAAGCTCCAAACATTTTAGCTGTTAAGATTTAAAGGTTTCTTCTAAACACAGGCAGGTATGCACAGTCCTCTTAAAGAAATGTTCCAATTAGTTACAAGTTAGGAGGCTGCATGGCAGTGTGTATTAGACCAGGGAGGGACTCACCCTAATGAACAGCACAAGCTTAATTTATCATCATTATCCTAAGTAGATCCTTCAGATTTCACTTTGACCTGGTGAAGAAATTCCTCTTTCTCCAGAGGAGGTTCTTTTACCCTGAACATATTCCCATCACATCTTGGCATCTGGATGTCTATGAGAAAAGTCAAAAGTCAAAAGGCTTCTGTACCTTTAAATTACAACTACAGCTAGAATACATTAATAACATAAAGTAAATGGCTTTTCAAGACAAAGTATGGAAGATACAGTCATATTAAAGCACTTGGTTTGCTTATTCAGAAGGATTATAAAACTGAAACCCATCTGGAATGCATTAGATTATGGTGTAGTATGTTTGGAAGAGTCTCAGATTGTGTCATATCAAAATGCATTTGTTTCATTTTAGCTTTCCACAACATGACAAATGTTCAACAAATCTCTCTACAGCCACAAAGTTTGTGTATAATTTACTTGTGTCTGTCAGCCCCGATATTACAGTCTGACAATTAATGTTGGGGTGAAAAAATGTCTTGAAATGAATGAATCAATAAGGAAGCAAAGCTGGTCTGGGGTGACATTGTTGTAACAAGCAGCATTCTTTAATTCGTGTTTACAGCTTTCACCCAGAGTAGCTGCAGCCAGAGCTGGAGCTGCTGTCGTCTTGTTGAGCCAGATCCCCATCAGGCTCACAGGAATATTTATAGTCTCATTCACTAACACAGTCCAACTTGCTGCACTTGTCTCACAGAACATGAAGTGACAAGCAGCACAGTTACTTAAAGTGAATTATACCAAACTGATCTGTGAAACTCCTCTTTAATGTTTATTATGTTGCCAATATCCAACTACTCACAAAATCGCAGCTAAGTAATCAGGCTGGAAGGATTTTTAATGAACAAAAAGTGAAATTGTGTTTTTGTAGAAAGATAATGATGCAATAACATTTTTCATGTCTTCTAATTATATTATGTTCAGCACCCCTATGCACCAGGAGAAAAAAAAAGAAGGCTCCCACACCAAAGATCTTTAGGACAATGCTTGTCTTCCTAAAGTGCTTATGTCTTGGTTTATATGCCAAAGTCAGCATACTAGTCAAGGCCAGTAGCATATATTCAAATATTGTTGGAATTATTTTAAAACTTCAGTTTTTGTATCTCTGTAATCTCCAACTTTACGAGGGGGCTTCAAAAAGTTTGTGGAAAAAGTACATAGCTAAAAATCATACGCAAAAATAAACATCATAACTTAAACCGTTTTTTCCAACTGTCCTTTTTCCACAAACTTTTTGAAGCCCCCTCGTATTTCAGGGTAAACACAAATGATTTACATAGCTATGATCATCATCTCTGATTGGTCTGAAATAATCACATTAAAGGGGGAACAAATCTTTCAATTAAATCTGCATACATTTCCATGATGGAAAAATGTCTTATCACTGTAAAGCTAAAGATATCGGCTGTGTCCAATATCAGTCACTCATTCACTCTCTGGGGGGTTCTACGTAGAAGACTAAATGTTAAAATGTTAAAACACTAAAACACAAACTGGGTCATTTTCGCAGCACCATTAATTACATGATTGCTGTCAAACAATTAAAATGTACTAGATTATTTTTCTCTCTTTCAGCATGAGTGCAATGCATGATGGTATATATTGCTTGATTAGCGACCATCAGTTTTACACTACTCTTTCACAATGCACTGTGGAATACAATGTGTCCCCTATATAGGTTATAGTAATTCTCACTTTACATTTACAGCACTACAAAATGGTGAACTCACTATATAGTCTACTTTATATTAAGTGGTGAGTGTTTTCAGACACAGCCCTTGTATCTATTCTATCAACCTCCTGATGGCTCCAAAACACACTAAAGTCACTTTACATTACATTCTTGTAAGAAACACACATTTTTACTGCATCACAGATAGGACACACTTTTTTTTAGTGAACATCCTTTTTAGTGAAAAACAATCAAACAATCTTTAGGTAATTATAAATCATGAGGTCTCCGTGCAAAAGTAAGGAAAAATAAATACAACAGGCTATGTCAAATGAGAAGATGGATTTTCTGTCAAATTAAATAAATTCTAATTGATTTGAACTGCTCCTTATTGGCTGTGGCCAAATGTTGCAGTAAACTTTAAAGGAAACACTGTATTCAATTGCACTCTGGTCTGAGACAGCGGAACTATAATGTAACAAACATTCAGATAACTGTGAGCGTTAGTATAACTGAACCAACACTTGCTACATTAAGTAACTGATAGTAACATTAGTTAACTTTACCTGGAGTCCTTTGTTTTAAAATCCATAATATTTCCACACATCCGATTTAACTTTGTGGAAAGATGCAGCTCCCCCTTGTGGCAATTCAAAATAAATCAATACAGGATTGTATGTTGGCAAACTAGACAGCTTTCTGTAAGTCACTGATGAGGATATAAACAATTATAGCCATTATCCCAATGATGGACATTCACTACGATCAGCTTATTGTGACAGTTTTTTAATCACAATAGCCAATAAAATTGTCCCCTCCCGACTCCTGACTGTGGACAGGATTGGAGCTTTCTGTCTGAATGTGGAGATTATCTTTTTTATCTTGACCTGGAGATGTAAAATGGAATTCAGGGTTTTGCAAACTTCAACTTGCGATAGTAGCAGTAAAAATGGGATGGCTAAAGCAAAAGCAAAAAGCAAAAATGAACTGATGTTCTGCTAACCACTTCAGGCTTTTTGCTTTCATGGGATAGGACAGTGGCGAGAGACAGGAAATATGCCATGCAGCAAAGGTCCGGCTGGATCGGGAGTCTAGCCGGGAACCTGCTCAGGGCACTAAGGCCCATGTGGTACGTGCCCTAACCATTCAGCTATCAGCTCCCCCCACCCGGCAACACATCTTAACAGTGGCCAGAATCTCCTCCAGCACTGACACACAGCAGAGCATCTTTTGCACATTTAATAGTTGTTCAAATGTTGCTGGTGCTGTAGTATTAAGTAACATAACATCACTAATTTACACAGAATATAGCAGAATGGTGAAATAGTCAAACAAGCAGACAGACGACACAATTTGCCCAATTCACATTACATATTATGAATAAATATGAATTTTTATATGACAGTGGAGTTTAATGGTATTATGCTGTAAGCTGGAGTAGGCTGTGGCTACTACAGTATCTGTGCCCTTATAGTAGTTTAAGCATTAGTTTTTGAATAGATTGATTGGTTTCAGATCTTGTGTAGATTTGTTGATAGTAATAGAAAGGTAAAGTAATACCAGCCTTATCTATCAATTGATCAGCTTTTTCCTGACTGGAGCATAGAACAACTGAGAAACCGGTCACAGACTGGAGTGAGTGTCTACATCAGACAAGCCTGTCTCTGGCACTCAACCAGATCAGCCCATCACCTTCTGAGATATTCTGTGTCTCCTAGTGGCAGTGTGACTTTGTCCTATGTGGTCTGGATAAGAGAAGCTGCCATGTTGTATAATGATGGCAAGAAAACAGCCAGGGCTGGCTGCAGGTGTCCACTGCTGTCCAGAAGGCATAGTGAAGTTGTCGATATTATTGGATTTGTCCTCAAAGCATGTTGCTGATGCATATCCTCCACTGGGCTTCTTCCTCCCTCCCTGGCCTCAGTGGGCACACTTCACAGTCCCACATCCAGCACAGCCAACACAGCAGTCTGCCCCTGTCTGTCTCCCCTTTGATTTGTCTTCTTCTGTTCCCCCCTGCTGCTTTCTAACCACTGTCACAATTAACCAGCTACACTCACTGTGTGCATGCAGGATTCCTTACTTGTGCTATGTGAGGTTAGTTTTGTCTCATTTCGTTGTTAACAAGTACATTTCATCATAGTATTTAAGAGTGGTGCAGTATGTTGACCAAACCTTGTACACCTTGAGTGTAAAAAGCAGCATTATCTTGATTTATCTTCAAAAGATAAAAGTTATCTTGCATTCATTTATTTTATGAGTGGGTCCCCATTTTGGTTCTCTCATGTAGGTGCAGCAGGATGCACATGCACGACTTAAAATACTTTCAAAAATCAACTTTGGAAATGTTTTATAAGGAAGGAAATACATCCAACACTCACTAGGTAAAGCTTAAGGATACACACAATTAGTTTTGATGAAAAACAAGGCAATTCCACAGGGCACCTTGAATTGTCCTCTTTGGCTGTGGGAACATTCTACAAATACTGTCTTTGATGTATACTTAAAACAGGAATGTCCTTCTTAGCTGGGTAAGCACTTAAGCTATACAGCTAGCTATGTTGAGTGAAGCACCGCCAACCTGTTCTGACATTGTACTCACAATCTTGACTGAATTGACAGTTGACATTACAATCACACAACCATCAGTGGGAACCCTCTGGTGTGGTGTGTAAATAAAGTTCAAATCAAATCTGGAAACATCAGCTATCAGAGGGGAAAGTAGTTATATTTAACTGTAAGAAAGTCATTTTTGTGTACATGGCCTTCATACATGTTGTAAATGTTTAATGAGGGACCAGTTTTAACTATGCAATGAAATTTATATCTACCTCAATTACTCACTAATTCAATGCATTACCTGCCATCTACAGCAAGTGTCCCAAACCAAACACACCTGCAATGTTGTGAGACAAACAGGTGCATGCACCTCTACCATGTGCTGCTTTATTCTGCTGTTCATTCTGTAAGAAGAAGCTGGCTGTTTGATTTATATAGCTTGAGATACATAAAGTCTATGGACACCTGCCATGGTGTATTTTACTTTATAAACAGTCACATCATATTTCAAAATGTGGCACAGCAGTGTTTACACTGTTATGCATTTCAAGAATAAAAGGAGGCAGTGACTCAGTGGATTGATTAACCACTATATGCAACATCTCCTGCATAAACAGGCAGAACACCAAATTGTGGTGTGTGCTTATTGTGTAGCAGCCTGGTGTCATTTGCACATGATTTAACAAGAATAAACACAGTGGAGTGGCACTGTGTTCTGGTGGCACTTAAATCAGAGGCTGCTGATTTACCAACATATCCATCCTGCTGCCTTCAGACGGCTGCAGATTTAATGAACTGATACATATACTGAATGAACTGTGGAAAACAGATAATGTAAGAATCAATCATATTCATTTCTAGATCAGTCGATTCTCAGAGCAACATCAAAGACAAATTTTCTACCTAAATACCATCTACTCACTTATTGGTGGTTGATTGGAGTCAGCCTAGCACCTGTTTCAGCCTGTACATCATGCACTTTGCGACTGGCAGCAAAATATCACTCAAACCAGCAGAACAACTTTCAACGACTGTCATTTCACCATTAAACTTGTTAACCTTAATCAAGTTTCAACTGCAGGACTCAACTACCTGAAAGTTGTTTATGCAATTAAAGCTGCTTTTTCAGAGATTTTAGTTTATGACTTATGACTGTCACTGAAAAATCTCTTGCATGTCCACAGGGGAGAACCTCACCAATCATGCACAAACAACACTCGTAGTATAACCACACTGGTAATATCTTATTGTTTAACACTGATGAAAATGGAAATAGTCTATGTTGTGCTCTACAGTTCCACTAATAATGTAGAATGCATATAAAATGCATTGCATGCTGAGAGAGCTTCCAACACACCTACCTCATGTAACTGCAGTCAACACTCCTGTCATATGAATGCTGGTCATGATTTCAATCCACTTCTCATTTCCTCTTTATTTCAAAACAAGAGCACTCTCTTATTCAAGATATGTTCATTCATGCCTTCAAAGAACCTAATTAGCTGGATGAGAATTAACATAATTATTTTAGCCTGATAATAGCATGTTAGCCTGTTAGTAGTCAAGCCACATTTGAACAGGGCCCTGATCTAATCTGTTCTGTTGTGGATAACTCAGTGACTGAACTGACACTTGTTCATCCTCTGGTCATTTGCAGCAGAGAACATTTGCAGCCAGCCCCTTTTCTGAGCCCATCAAGGTGAAGCTCTACAGTGGGATGACTCGACAAACTGAGGACCCAGAGATGCTGTGGGTGATGGGTCCAGTCCTGGCTGTCATTCTCATCATCATCATAGTCATTGCTATTCTACTCTTCAAGAGGTGAGTATGTCAGACCAAACAGCAGACATATGATGGATACTTGTTTTATGTTTACATTTGTCTAGTTAATTCTGAATAGAAACCCTGGACATGCCAAGGAACTACAGGAAAATTAATGAGATGGGGTGAGGAGCTGAACTTCATAATGTAAACACAGAGTCCTCTCCAATGTCAATGTTTTCTTCAGACCTTTCCATTGACCAAAAAAAAAGCTCTTTTTCTCTTTTTCTATTTCCCAGTTGAATGTGATGTTTATACTTGTGTGTATATTCTGATTTAATCAGAACACTCCATTAGCATATCTATGAAAAAACTGAAAACCTCTTTTGCATGTTTCTGGGTAAACATTTAATCTATATTTTAATTACAGTTATTATTTCCCTCTCAGAAGACACTTCAACTAAACATCAGTGAAAGATGAGGCAGTAATGGAGAATGTTCTTTTTACTAAAAATGCAAACACAACATCATTTCCTTTTTTATTTCTGACTTCCATTATTATGGAAATCATGATAACCAATTTCAGTGTGATTTGTTTGTCTGATGTAAATGTATAGAAATGCAAGCCAGCCAAACAGCCCACCTCTGAAACCAAACCTATCTTGTTGATAAACAATCTGCATCAGCCATGTTCATTGAAAAAACTGCCATTTAATTCCAATCCATATTCCAACAAATTATTAGCCGGCAAAATGTTTGCACTTTCCCACTCAGTGCAAGTGAAATACCATTTGACAGTAATATCAGCATACAGCATACTACATATGTCATCTGTTATTAAAAAAAGACAGCAATAGTTTCAGTGGACCTTGAAGGCAGTGTATGTTCATTATGTTCCTCCTCATATCTATCTATCTATCTGAGCAATCATTTTAACACAATCCAGAGAGAGACCTGAAGCATTTACTTCAGCACAGCAGATGACAAGAACAGAAGAGTCAGACACCAAGAAATGGGCAGAGTGGAGTATTTTCTGGAGTCCAGACAGACATTCATCTTGGCTGAGTCTCCCTGAAGGCAAAGGTCCTCCATGGCATATGGGAGGAAGGCGCTGTTACTTGCCCCGTGGCCCTGCTCTTCCAGGCTAACAGTTGGCTTGTGCTTCCTGTGCTTTGGTCAAACATCTGGAGCTACTGACTGAGCTGACGGCGGCTTCCATATGGCTACTGCTCTGCTCAAATAGCAATACTCATTTTGTCTTTTTCTCATTCCTCCTTTTGCTCTTGTTCTTTCTTGATCCAGAGGAAACACTGAATGCCATCTCATTCTGCTTCAGTATCTTTACTACACAATAGTGAGGCAGAATAATGCTGCAACATTCCTGCCTTGAACAGGCTGTATAATGCTTATGCCTTTCCTCTCAACTGTAAACCTCCAGCATCCAACCATTGTCCTGGTTGCAAAGTTCCCATGGAACCTAGGAAAAATGTGCTCTCTGACAAAATAGTCTGGGTCAGTAGAAGCGTTGCACAGGGACCTTTTTTGCAGAGTTAGCCATTGCTCTCAATTTAACATGCATCAGTGGGAGGTGCTGTGTACCTTAGTGACTTCCTCCAAACTGGCACATTTATCTTCATCTAATATTGTAAAATGACATACATTTCTGGAGCTGCATTTGAATGCCATATTCACCGTGAGGCTGTTGGAGCTGCATGGAAACCAGAGTTTGGTTTGGTTCGGCAGAGATGCATTTTTGCAGAAGCCTGCCCTCACGAACAGTGGCCACTTCTACGCTCCTCCTCAGTGCTTTGTGTGAGCTGTAGGCAGGGGTTGGCAACAGAGATGGTGAAAAGGGAGTATGATTTTGCTAGAAAGGGGTCTCCTCACTGTCAATTTACATTTATACACAACTCAACATATATATGGGAATGTGAGTATATTAAGAGCTAAGCTATCCACTGAAGAGGCCAACTGTCAAATTCAGTCTCCAAACAAATCTGAGGCGGCATATCAATGCAAGTAAGTGCTAATAGATGTTATATCTCCTGCAGGGTTTCAGCACAGTAAAAATGTGTTCACTAACCAAGGTCAGCGTCCTCACACCCATAACAGAGGTTAAGATGGAAAGTAAAATGGTTGTGAACATAACAATGAAAAATAAAGATAAGATTTAGAGAGGAAAAATATGCCTGCTGGCTCTCAATGTCTTCCTGTGTTTCTGTTTGTATTTTGTTAAATCTCCTCCATATTTGGTAGGAAATAAGTAAAAGACATGTCCCAAACAAACTCTGTTATAACCCTTCACACAGTGTGAACGATTATAGTCAAGCAACTTCAATTTAGGTTTAGACCCTGTAGGATTTTTGTAACACGCCAATGTATGTATATATAGGTGGAGGTGGCTGGAGTGGATGGTGTATGTACAAAGCACAGGACTTTGACACTAGAGACTGAGCTTCATGATCCACTAGTATTTAGGTTTAGGCTACTAAAACTCTTTGGAACATGTGCAGTAGACATGGGGTAAGATAGAGGGAACGTCAGTGGACAGAACAGGGATTTCACTATATATTCTGAATATTGCATGGGCATGTTCAGGCGAAAAAACAAGTTTTATGTTGGCGACAGGATATAAACACAGTGCTCAATGTGGATGGAGTGGTGGAGTGGTGTTAAGAGGGGCCCACAGTTTATTTTTACCATGGGGCTGCCTAGGGTCGGTCTGGGTGTGGAACACTCTATGTTAATGCCATGACTTAGTATCAATACTGTTGACAAGAGTAGAACTGATGAATGGGAGTGTAAGAACTGTCCAGGGACATCTAACATTTCTTACTGACCACATAATTGGAAATCACATAGTGAATATTTAGTTTTTAGTTAAGGCAGCTGTATGCACTCTTTCTGCATTCACTGATAGACTCAGGTAATTTCTTAGAAGAGAGAGAGAGAGAGAGAGAGAATTAACTACGCTGCCTATTGTACTTTTATGGTTTAAAAAAAGTGCTGTAACCTAACCTAACCACATGAATTCATCTGAAGATGCCATACTGATGTATCAAATTGAAAGATGCAAAAAATGAAGATGTGTGTTATTCTCAGAAGCTGGAAAGTGAAGCCACTCAGCTGGCTGTGGATCAGAACAGGATGGAGTGGGAGTAGTAAGTTGGGAGCTGTAGGTGCACTTCCTGTTCACTGCGACACTGTGAAAATGAATCTTTTTTTTCTCTCTGCTCCCTGTGCAATGTCTTCCTGTTTCCTGTGGATGCAGCAAACAAGAGAGGTTAGTGACTCTGTCTGTTCTTACATTACTTCATCCTCCGACCCCCACCCTCCTTAGCTGTCGGCCTGCCTCTGCACATCCCTCTCACTGTGTAAAACTTTGCTTTTGGGTCAGACATGTTTGTGTTTTCTGACAGTGATAAGTGACAGATGCTCATTGTTTCTGTTACACTGCCTCAGCTTCTCTGAGCTGTCTTCAAGCTTGTTTTCCTTACACATATCAGCTTCAATTGACAGCACTTTTAAGCGTGTGTGTATTATGTGTTGGAATGTGTGAGTACATCTCAGCGTACTTGTTAGTTGTTTTTTTTTTCTTTGAGTTTTTTTTCTGCAGTCCAGTTCTGAGGACTGAGTTCATAAATCCCTCTGGTCTTCCCCTCACAATAATCCTCCATGTGCTGTCTTCACCTCTCAGACCCTCACTTAGTAAATGCCAGATCTGAAAACTCCAATCCTCATGTCACCAAGAGACAATAACACAAAAACCTCACCTTACCTGTCTGACCTCATAAGTCATATTAACTGTTAATTTTGTACATTTTGTATAACATGTGGACCATATTACCTTCATACTATATTGTGATGAAGAGTGACTTTTGTTGCCAAAACAACCTGCTGCACTCTCTGTCATTGAACTATAGTAAGTTTCACTCAACAGAAACTATAGATATAGAGCGTGTGTGTGTGTGTGTGTGTGTGTGTGTGTGTGTACACAAAATGATGATGATGATGTGATTTTTGCTGGGGCCTGCACCAAACAAGCATATCTGGAACAACATAGTTTTGTAGGCAATATGCAATATGATTTGTCGGCTTAATATTTAATGCTTAATTTGTAATAGCATGTTGTGACACATTTTACCTTTATCAAAAATTTGCAGCTCCTTCAATTTGGATACAGCACTTAGTCATATTGTAATTTTAATAATTCTTCCATCAATTGTTCAGCCCCAAATAAAACTAAGGGTAGGAACAAGTGACCTGTATGGTTGTTTAGGTCAGAGGACTTGTTGGATGCACCTGTGATTCCTTGCTCAAAACCCCTCTGGGAGTTTCCTTTATCTTCCTTGGAGGATTAAAAATCTTCCCTTTATACATTTTATGAACCTCTCAGTGACTGAAACATGCAATTACCAGGAGATAGCAATGCAGGGCGGTAAGTTGTTACTCACTGTATTACTGAAGATGATTACATTATGTCATTGTTACATTACTGCTTATATAATAGCCTGTTGTGTCATGTTATGTTCCTCTACCAGTGATACCTCCAGTCATCATTGTATTGTAGATTCTCTTTAAGGCTATGGATAAGGTCTCACAATAAAACCATCTCATTACAGCAATGAAGCAGTTGTTAAGAGTTAAAACAAGCAATCTTGTTATTGGGATACGTTTGTTCTCTCTATGGCAGCTCTGCACTTGTCATTTATCATTTGCTGTGAATTGTGAACTGGAATGATATTTGATTGATTCCAGTGATTTGTTTACATTATTTGTGTTTTTAAATTTCATTTTAAGGATTTTCCTAATTTGTGATGACGTACTAACTTTCAGTCATCGTGGCCACAGTTACCTTCTCTCATCACTCTCCTATATCTCTCTTCCCCCAGGAAGAGAACATCTCCAGCCAAGGATGAGCACATGGCAGGGGTCAAGGACTCACTGTTGGCCCACTCTTCAGACCCCGTGGAGCTGAGGAGACTCAACTATCAGACACAAGGTATGGACATACAAACACACACACAACTGTTCCAGGGTTATTGAACATGTTGTCAGCTCAGACACAGTGAAGTCTGTCTGTCATGTCAGCTGGGACTCAGGTATGGGGACAGGCTTTCCACAGAAAGAGCGGCTGAAAGTGACTCGATGTAGGTAGTGACTAGCACAGAGAAAATGTTTGGGCTTTTTGTTATTTTTGTCGGCATTGGTTACAGCTCACAGCAGCCTGTGTTATTGTGCTTAATTAAAGTTGTAACAAAACCAGCTGAGGTCTCCACTCTTGCTTAGTGAGGGACGATACAATATATATGATGTCTGATCAGTGTTTTCATTATGGAATCATTAATATTTCTAAAAGGCTTTCCATGGTACCCAAGAAACAGAAGCTAGTGGGATTGACAGGAATATAAAATTTTTGTCATCTGCACAGAAATGAAATGATATATAGCAATTACTAATTAAGTGACCATGGAGAAAAGAATGGGGTCCAAACACAACCCTTGAGGTACTCCACAGGATAGGTCACCTGAGGAGGATATGGAGTTACCAAGTTCAGCTGAGAACTGCCTGTGAGAGAGATAAGATTTGAATCACTCAAGCCAAGCTAATTACAAGTTTCAGTGTAAATATTGTGTCGACTAAGTAGGATATTATGATCAACAGTGCAGCTGTTAGTGTAAAGTGGACTTAAAATGGAACTAAGGGTGGCATCAACTGCTGAGTGGATTTGAGATGAGAAGTAAATCTGTCTCTGTGCTATGCCCAAACCTACAACCAGATTAGAATTTTGTAATAATAATAAATTATATAATTTGTCATGTGAATGTAAACCACTGGTTTCAAGACCTCTGAGTATCTAAGTATTGAAAAGGCAGAGTTACTAAGGATCGAGGTCTGTTTTTTAAAAAAGTGGGTGGACCAGTTTGAAACACAGTGGGACAGAGCCTGTGGCTGAAAAGGACTTCATAGTAACAAATGTGTGGATTTGAGCTGCCAGTAATCTCCTTTAGTAGTTCAGAAGGTAGAATGTATTGGAAGGAACATGTGAATGAGTTCATAGAAGACACAGTGTTTATGAGAGTATGAACAGATAAAAACTGACAACATCTCATATTCACTATAAATTAGGAAGATGAATTGACTCATAATTTTGTGTTACAATTTGACCTCTGGTGTCATCGGCAAAATACTTTTCATACTTGAATATCAGCTGAAAAAGAGTCTTCTTTCACTTCCTTCCACAACTGTTACAAATCTATTTTGAAAAATGTATGTGTGTGTGTGTGTTAGGCTTAGGCACAACAAAAGGTTTCAGGGAATAATCTTTGTGTTAAAAGTCTTTTGTGGCCCTATAATAACATCACCTGACTTCCTCCTTCATAAATGCTATTATAAGTATTATGAGCCCTGCAACCTGTTTTTTTTTCCTGTGATGTCTACAACTATGTGTGTTTTACTCTCTATTTCAGTCTATCTGACTGTTTCACTGACTATTACTTTTTCATTTACACCCTTCCAACTACTTCTCTCATCTCTTTTTTTCTCATCTGTCAGTGTTTTTCCTCTCTCAATCACATGGGTAGCATTTACCCCTGTTAGCAGTGGGAGAGAATTTGGCAGATGTTGTTTACACCGACATAAATTCATCAACTCATTTATTTGCCAACCTTTGTTCCCCCTTCAGAAAAAGCTCACAGGGTGGCCTACAACGATCTGAAAGCTCAAGTCTATTCACAACATACATGCAAACTAACTGACAGATGATATCACCTTTATTTATGCTATGGAGTCAAAACTGCAAACTGTTAACAACACCTTACTGAACTTGAGTATTTCCATTTTTTGTTTTTTTGCTCTGCTACAGTTGAAGCTAAATGCATGCTGTTGGGCAGCTGTGGTCAGGCAAGTTAGCTTCTTGCTTTGTGTGTTAGGGGGTGATATGTTAACTCAGCCTTGTTGTTTAGTAAAGATTCATGTTGAAATCCAGAACCTTACTTTGTCATTTTGAAAATATTTAAAACAATATTTGCTCCTAATGGAGCATTTGTACAGTGTGGCATTTCTACTTTGAGTTTCCCCTACTTTCACTTTCAGGCAGCAAGTGGTTGCCACTGTGTCTATCTTAAGATTGAAAAACAAAAGATGGACCTTTGCAAAATCTCAAGTTTCTCAAGATCTTGTAAAAGTTTCTCAAGCTTGCAAAACCTTTTCTGAGATCTTGCAAAAGTACATGTTTTTTTTTGTTTGTTTGTTTTTTTTTTTAGCTATCAGATTTTTCCTATGTTCCCCACAGGCTCTGTACCATGGTAACTACAGAAACCCCACCAAGGAAAATTAGAAAATGAGGAAACATACATTTTCCTAGAATGATATACATCTTCACCAGCAGTGAACAAAAATATTAATTAAATGATGTGGCTCCAGTTTTTTGGAACTTTTAAGGGGTGGCCCTAACAATAAAAAAAATCCTTTGTTGTGATGACAGTTTACTTTTGTTTAGTTTTAACATCCAGCACCAAGGTGTTGTTCAGCGTGCTCCAGTGGGGACCGTAGTCTACAAAGTCACCTCTGTCTTTTGGCTCTGTAGTTCTCCATCCCTCTGTCGAGGTGTGTTTCATTTCCAAATGTCTCTTAAGTTTAACTGGTTTAAAACTTTCATGTGCAAACACTTCTGAGTACCTTTTCTGGGTGAGTCATTCCATGTGATGCCTAGCAAAACTGGCCATAGCTTCATCCATGCTGGGGTGAACAAATGAATGAATCCACAGAACAGTGCAGCAGATAGTGCAGACATGCAGCTCTTGTCTCAGTGCTCCCTGTCTTCTTTTCTTTTCTCTGTCTCCTCCTAACTGACCCCTGTGTTGTTTGTCTTGCCTGGTCTTTCCCCCACAGGTTCCAGTGCCCTCAGCTGCCTGAACACTCCAAGTTAGTTTTCATTCCCATTGTGTTTTACTAATGTTTCCTCCCATTTGCACCTCCTTCCTTTTCTGTTTCAAACAGCAGCAGTTTGAACTCGGACCCTCTTATTTAACCCCTTCACCTCCTCTTCTTGTGGTCCTTCCATGTCAGCCATTTACAAAGAATTGTTATCATCAAATCTTAGAGTTGAAATGAAATGCAGTAGAAAGACATCAAGAAATTAAAGTTACATAGAAACAAATATCAGTATACTGCATACACTCCAACCAGCCATGTGATACCTTCCCACTCACCTTGCTTTGTGGGATTCCTTTAACCAATCAGCATGCTCCTTGATGCTCACATCACTAGTGTGATTATGGCATGCTGCTGAAGAGCTTCGCAGTCAGATACCATCCGTCTGCTCAGCACACAGCACTCCCGCTGTCACCCCATATCCACTGCAGCTAGTTAGCTCAGAGCCTTCACCATGCATCTGCACTCTGGTTACACTGTCCAGTTCATGTAAGTGCATATGTGTTTGTGTGTGTTTGATGGACTGTACTTACTGCTCCACCTTTCGCTGCAGGGATGAGGGAACATCCTCCCATTGCGATCTCTGACCTGGCAGACCACATAGAGAGACTCAGGGCCAACGACGGTCTGCGCTTCTCTCAGGAATACGAGGTAACACTTCCTGCTCCTATACATGGCTTTCAAATGAAGCGACACACACTTTTTAGCCATATAAGTGTTTCGTTATTGGCAACATCATATGAGATAATAACAAAGTCTTCTTTGTTGTTTTTATAGGTGACTATAGTTGACTACACTGTCACAAAACAGGACCCTCTGTAATCCTGTATTTCTAATTCTTAGAGCAGTCCACAATTTACCATATTGTCTCATCACTACAGTTTTCCACTGATTGAACTGAAGTTGATGCATTTGTCCAAATCTTTACCAGATTACGACAGATCTATGTGTTACAGAAGTATCAAAATTATATGAAACAGCCCCAGGAAAAGGGCTAGAACTTTATAAGTTCATAACTATAACTTTTTCAGGACTGTTGAGCCAGTTCAGTGTTTGTGGACAAAAGGTTACATCCACTGTGGTTAGGGTGCAGACCATCATATTTGAAGAAAGCTAGCTGGATGAGGAAGTTGAGGTAAAGTTGTTGACAAAGGGGATGACCCTTCCCAGGCAGAAGCCCATCAATCAAATATGGAGTTGATGCACTTGGCAAAATTTCACATTACCAAAGTAGAGAGGGGGGAAATAGGCCAGAGATCTACATTGTTAAGCTACTATCTACATTCTCTTGATTTTTAAAGCTGAAGATAGTGTAAACTTTTCTTTTGTTTTTCTTCCTTTTATGAGAGCACCATTTTGGTGCAAAATAAATGAAATAAATCATTTAAAATCATTTAAAACTCTTCTTGTCAAAGTAAAACGCCTCTGCAACAGCAACATGGGAAGTGTTAAACTGACTTAGTAAATAGTTTAATGTGGATGAACAGCTTCTTATGGCAATGTGAGGCAGATTTCATTTAAGCTTTTAGAGACTACAGACAATGACATTCCCCAACTATCAACTCAAAATATATACATACAATCCATTGAGTTTTTAGTTGACTCTGCAGGATTCTTTTTCTTGTTATTCAGTGTGTTTAATGTTGGAAACTGCTATTTGTTTCAGTGAGGCCAGGAATAAATGTATATTTATCCATGCACATCAAGATTCTATTTCTCGCCAAAATAGCTCACAGACTATTTTTTCCCTGAGATGTTTATACTCATGTAGAGCTGGCTTACTGTTGCAGAGTTAAAAGTTAAAGTTCAGCATCGGTATTAAAAGAAAAAAAAAAAAAAAAAAAGGATGCTGCTAAGTATGCATGAATTTTGTGCCTCTTTTCCAAGAATAATATACCACTGCTTTTACCTACTATAAAAGCCAGTGAGGGATTATGGCTTGTTGATGTCCTACAAAGGAAGGTAATTTGCATTTAAAGTGGTGAATTTCCAAGTGGATAAACCAGGACAGATGGGTGCACTGTTTATGCACAGCAGAAGGGAAGGGGCATATAAATTATGAAACAGAAACTGAATCAACTTTTCTACCTTTCCCATTTTTTCTAACCCAGTGTGGTGAAATGAAGTGAACTTTTTGGAGAGAGGTAGTTGTTTTTGCCAAATGATGATATTTCATTCAGTTTAAGAATATTTAATATATATGGTTTCAATATACTGTGTGTACTGTGTGGTTTCAGTGTTGTTGAAGGGTTTGGTGGTTGTTTTCTTGGTTCTCCTGTCTCATTTTGCTGGTAAACTGAGCTGGCATTGCTACCAAGTTCAGTCCAGTGTAGGCTTCTGCTTCAGGCAGACCTCATGAAGGTTAGAGAGTAGAAGCTCCTGTTTAGAAGCAGACTGAGAAGAGCAACTTCCTCACTTTCTCTTGAGGAGTTGGCAGAGGAGGAGAAGAAAGAACAGAACACATCTCAGCTTTTGTTCGGACTGGTGACATAATACAGTGACCATTCAGTGACCAGTGGTAGCTGAAGTTGGAAGAATTTTTGTGAAAAGGAGAAGGACCCTGGTAAACTGCATTCAATGGCTCTCCTTTGCCCATGGCACAAAGGGAACCATTTGGTCTCATCCTCCATTTTGACTAGGCTGATGGATGCATTCCATTTATGGTGCGTTCCAGTTCTACTCGGGTGGAGGAGAGCGTCCAGAAGGTGGTTCGATTCCGCTCCTCCAGTCTGCAGCAAAGTATCTGGCAAGATACTGAACCCAATTGCCTCCGATGTGTGTGTGAATGTGTTTAGACATTATATATTGTATGATGCAGTTGTATGAATGTGTGAATGGTGAATGTGATCTGTAGGTAAAGTGCTTGAGTGTCGAAAAGATTAGAAAGCACTATAAATACAGTCCATACTCGGAAGTCAGAATTCCAACTGGGAAAGTCGAAGAACCCACACCAACCCCAACATAAGAATTCAAGATGGCTGCCACTCACATCATTATTGGTGAACACTGGTTTCACATTAAGTACATACAGATAGTACTGTTCAGTGTTTGTCCGTGGACATGCTGCTACACTGTTTGTATGTGCAAAATACAATGTAGAGTGTTGTTATCAACTAGTATTGCTAACAATGATTAGCAATGACATAGCAATAACATTCTGAAGTGTTTACATTAAAATCTAATGTTAACTGAGGTGTTTCAGGTGGAGTGTTTTGAAGTTGTCTCTACTCCTTGTCTCTACTTCTCAACTGGAATGCTGTTGACTTGGAGTTGACGTCAATCCGAGTTTCGAACTCTGGTGTAAATGGAACGCAGCATTACATGAGGTCCAGTTGAAATTTCAGACTTGGAACTTGAAAATTCTGACTTTCGATGTACAACTGGAACGTACCATGAGGCTCTACACATACATTCAGTCCAGTTGATTGTCTAAGTCTTGAGTCTTGTCTCGTCTTGAGTCTTGTTGCATAGGAGCTTCTGGCCATCAGTCCATAGCAAGACCAGCAGGGCTTGAAATGAAAAGCTGATAATGGTTGTGTTTAAAATGAGAACTGCCAGAGAATCTCACAGCTTGTTACATCTGATGAATGAGCCAGACTTTTTGGGGACTACTGGAGTTCACTTTATATAATGCATATGGGAATTCTCTTCATTACACAATAATAATTATGTCTGTTTCTAACTGTATTAAATGAGTAAAAGCTGGTTCACATGACTCCTTAATACAGCCTCTGAAATATCTGTTTCACATCTGTTATCCTCTGCACTGGCAGGGAATACTGTCCATGCTGCTGCTGCTATTAATCATTTCAGGATGGACAATCGCCCAGAGTATATTATTAATGTCTCTGAAAACAAATATGCTCATTGGGCAAGTACATAGACACAGAGAGAAGCATAGCAAATTCACAGACACATTAACAGGCATTTTATAAAATAAGAGCTCTTGTGACATCTCATCTTCAAAATAATATGTCTTAATATGTCTTAGGAGGCACTTCCACATCATCAATAATTCTTGCCAATATTCTGTTTTGCTGAAGTTCCAGTTGCTCACAAATGCTAACAGGAACCAGTCACAGCACAGCAGGAGGGCTGGTGTGGTGAGGACATTGCACTGTTCAAAGATAAACCAAAACAAACACCAGCTGCCTTTTGAGTAGGAATGCCTGTAACCTAATGCTATGTGCTGTATATGACTACTGATGTACACTTGATTACACTCCATGAATGAGACAGGAGACAAGTGCCTCTTTTCACTGTGGCTCTGCTCAGCTGAAATTATTTACCAATACGCAAATATATATTTTTTTCTCTTTCTGTATCTCGTTCCCAGTATTCCACTGTTATTTCAAACCATAAAAAATCCATATCATAAAAGAAGAAGAAAAAAACACAATACATGAGCTAGTCACATGAGCTAGTTTCTGCCTTACAAATCCTAAATTTAACATTAAAATGATTCAGAATACAATCAGAGTAACATTGCGTCACTTATTCACCCCCCCATTCAGTCCTAACTGAGCTAATTTTAACATCTAGTTCACACCTAAAAGAAAACATGATGAAATGTGGAATTTCTAAGACTTCACATTATTTAACATCACTCTAAACTTCAAACAATGATAAGCACTTTCTCTGCTTGTTCACAGATCCATCCAAATGTAATCACTGCCTTCACAACAACCAACATTACAGTTAAATGCCAACGAACATGTGCATGTAGTTGTACAAATTTTCCATCAACCTGTAGAAACAGGAAAAATGAGACAGGCAAGGATGAGAAAGTGTAGTATAAAGTCCAAAGGCAATACTTTATCATTTTGACTCCTATTAGAATATTCCCCTCACAGAATTAATATCTCTGAAATAAAACATTAGATAAAATGTGATTATACATTTTATGTGTGTTTGTGAGTGTACCAGAATGTCAGCAATCATCCCATACCTTACCTTAACTTAGTTTTTTCCTCCAAACAAGTTTTATCTGTTTGCATGCTTACTATCTGTCCGGTTGTCTGACAGTCTGATTGTCTCTCATCATTCCTTAACTAATCTATTCTATTAGTGTTTTCTGATGTGATGTTTCTTATGTTCAGGATGGCATTTGACAATGTTTGTCAGTTACTTCCAAAACGCTTACAAAATTGTTATGATTCATAAGATCATTTCCTTCCTCTGTTGTGACTTAATAACAACATCACACACCTCTGCTTTTGGTTTGCTTTATTATGACACACACAACAGCTGGGAACCATGAGCTTTACCAAACTGTCCAGTTTTGTTTTGTTTTATGTTTTTTTTTTACCATGACCACAATCATCCCTTAGACGAGCCCAGCCAGACCATCTCGCGTCTCATCACTTTCAGGTAGCAAGTCGCTGTAGCACCCAGACTGCCACAAATAAGTAGCGCTCCTCAGAGGGCACATTCTAAACCCTTGTAGTATGAACACAATAATGGTTGAAGCTCTTGGCAAATGAGCATCACCACCACCTAATCCCGGCAAGAAAACATGTTCAGTGGCAGAGAAGACTTACATAGAACCTTTATTTATATGGCTGTTACAGTCACCATGGTGGCCTGACTTTTACAAAGTACTTATTTTAACCTAAGCTTTTTCTTTAACTAGTAATTAGCAAGACACATGTTGTCCTGCTGATAGGGCTGTCAGATCAGAAAATGCTGCTTGTTTTCTTTTTTTTTCATACTGAGTAACTGACCTACACCAGAGCTGAGCAGTAATCTGAGTGGTTTGTCAGTGTAGCATGGTGGCGGCCTTACCTAACAGGCTGTTAAATAAGATGCACATTCAGCCTCTTTCTCCATTGTCATCATTATCAGTTGTACACTTGGGGGCTGAGCAGCCATTCAGCTGGTCAGGAGGAAAAGCAGCAGGATATTAGAGTCCTCACTGCTGCTTCATTTTGCCTATGTATGTGTGTGTATGTTCACAGGTGTGTATCTGTTTTCCAGATGATGTGGGATAAGTATTAGGAGCATGAAAGGACATGATTCAGCCAAACCGGCACCTGCACTAGCAGCCAGAAACCAATAGAGACCAGTCATCAAAAACCTGGCCAGTTCATATCATCACACACCATCAGTGCCAGCACTGGAACATAGACATGGGTTCTTGCACCACTCATCAATGGCAGAACTCATAGGCATACAAATGAAGAAGCAGAAAAAAGGGAGAATTTATGCTTGGTGGCTTCAGCTATTTGTTGTATACTAAAGCAATTGAGAGGAGGTTCAAATAAGTAATATGAGTTATTGAGGCAATGAAGCAATAAGTGTAGAATATTTACAAAATTACTGTATGTAAGGGGGCAGAAGAATACAATGACTACACTAATAAATTTCAACAATAGAGTTTAGACGTTAGGAACTCTTTGAGGCTGTAATCAGACACAATGGTTATATTCTTCTTGTATACTTTTTGTTATGCTAATTAACACATTAACACAAAGTAGCACCTGATGCTGATGGGAATGTCTTTAGTTTTGCAGATATTCAATCATAAACCAAAGTCCTGGACAAGGTGAAAAAGTCAGCGTATCACCAAAGTTAGTGGGATTTATCCTCTGAGCATCATATATGTCCGTACCAAATTCCATCCACCTGACTATAAAAAATTGTTTTTTAACCATATGAATTGGAAATTATCACTAAGTCATTTAGCTCTAGTATCAAAGAAGAAATCTGCATAGCTAATCATTGCCAACATAAACAAACTTTAGCCATGTTTTAATCATTTGTTGGCAGTCACCAAGCCTCTGACAAGATGATAGCTGTGCATGATATGGGGCAATAAATATGGCAGGCCTGAAAGTTGTTACCCTCGATTTAATACACAAACACTAATGTTGGGTAAAATCCACCCGAAAAATATTCTACTCTCAATCACTAACAAAAAACAAATTTATTAATCTGGACTTTGCACTTCAAGCTCTGACAGACTTCAAGCCACAGAAAAGAATACAGACACATCTCTAATCTCTTCCTCCCACCTCTGTATATCCCTCTCTTTGTCTCTCCCTCTTCCCCCCCTCCCCTTGTTTTAGTCTGTTGATCCAGGACAGCAGTTCACCTGGGAGCACTCCAACCTAGAGGTCAACAAGCCAAAGAACCGCTATGCAAATGTTATCGCCTATGACCACTCCAGGGTCATCCTCACACCTGTGGATGGTGAGAGACAAGAGAAGGGACTACATACCATATATTCTCAGTGATTGATGCCTTTATTTACCTCAATGTAAAGAGAACCAGGCCTTTATTTTAAACTGGCTTATATTAGAGACAAACCTTTATTTCTGACTCCTTCTGTTTTATACATGTGTGTCATCTTATTTTAGTAAGAAGACTCCCTTCTTCTCTGATTGGCTCCCATTTTAATTTGTCTGCTAACTTTGTCCAACTTGGTCCTCACTGCAGGAGTTCCAGGTAGCGACTACATCAACGGCAATTACATTGATGGCTACAGGAAGCAGAATGCTTACATTGCCACGCAGGGGCCGCTGCCAGAGACACTGAGTGACTTCTGGAGGATGGTGTGGGAGCAGAGAACCTGCACCATTGTCATGATGACCCGTCTAGAGGAGAAGTCACGGGTGAGCCTCTCATGTTGAGAACGAGTAAAAATTGAGCTCTGATGACAGTGAACAGTTCAGTCTTACACAGTAGCAGACAGTCAACTACTTCATTTATCTTCCCTCACACAAAGGTTACATCTTAAAAAACGAACTCAGGCCCACTCCAGATGTTCCCTTGGAATCACTGCAGCTGACATCCACTTTAGCTGAGGCTAGCTGCTCACAGGAAGAGCCGATGCAGGGGGACAGACTTGTTGGGGCTTGATGATGCAAAATGTGGAGGCATGGTAGCTTTTGTAACAGGGGGGCAGTGCTTGGTACCATCAGTAGGATTGAGTGTACATGTGCAGAAAGAGGCGGGGCTTATTGCTGACAAAAATGGGTGGGGCATCATGTTTTAGCAGGTGGTGGAGCTGTCTAACTGTCTAATTGTCTAACCTTAGTTTTTTAAGGTTTTTTGTGTATTGTGTATGAACTATATGTGAAGGCTAGAGTGGATGATAATATGACTGTGGTCATTCACTACAGCACTGCTAGTGATATACTGTTCTGTAGGCAGTGCATTAGTTTCAGTGGTACAGATGAGATTGGCTCTACAACAGCATCACCCTGATGGTGGACATGAGGTATGAGGCATTTACAGTTTGTCACCTGGCAGATGAGAGGTAGCAGGGCAGGAACAGTGTTCATATGAGTAATGATGTCAGCCCTCCTTAACACTGGTAATAACTCCACAACCAGAGGGTAGAAATGAGTGCCACAGTAGCATGCCATTATTATTTGTGACAGAGACCATCAGCCCCCTGTCTGCACCGATAACGCCTGTCCGTGGTTCAACCATAGGTGCAGGAATAGTAGATGGTGTCTGACCTGTGACCAGGATAATGGTTTCTGCTGATAGCCAAACTCAACTTGTCTGTCTACTGTCCCTGATGTGAGAGACTCGTGCATTACAGTTCAAAAACTCAGTGCAGCTATGGTGATTATTTACAGATAGTTTGACACCAGACTAAGTTTTTTTTTTAGATTTTTAGAATTTTTATGTAACTGTCAATACTGCAGGGGCTGCCTCCCAAGATATTAATGTGAAAGGGTTAGGGTTAGGGTTATCATGCCAACAAATTTTCTCCAAAGTTCTCCAAACTAAACCACAAAACCTGTTGTTCCCCATTGCCTACTAAAATAACCTACAGAATAAAAGCATTATCTGATGCAATGTCCTTGTCGAAGGGGTAACTTGTTTCTCAGTAACCTCCGTTGGTAGGAAACAGGTAAGAAAACAGCAGTGTCCCTGGTTTAACCCTTCCATTCACCCCAAGCCACCCTGCAAGGTTTTGTGGCTCAAACTGGGGTTGTATAAGAAAATCCTGACCTGTCCTCTTAAGAGGACAAGAAACTAATGGACCTCAGTAAATGTTTCAACACCCTGCCCATTAGAAGGTGATCTTCCTTGTGTATAAGTGTGTAATTTTGGCCTGATGACAGCGCTGGAGGAAAGCTCAGGACCATGAATATTCACCACAATTTTTATGGAAATCTAACCAGTGGCTCTCAGTCTAGTCTGCACTGTACCAAAGTGTTGAACAGACCATTGCCTTGTTTAACAGCAGTGATGTAGAGGTGGATCAATGACACCTTGATGTTTTTCAGTTGGAATGAAATATTTAATGGGCAGTAATTATTTTACTGTTAATTTATAGAATCCAGAAACAAAGTAGTTATATTCATGCATTCAAGTAACATGGAGTCAGCAATTTATATTACAGCATTATCAGCATTGCAATGAATTGTTTATCAGTTTACACTTTAGGCAGGTAATAATGTTATAGATTATCTTTAAAAGTAATTTTTCCTTAGAGAGAGAACTTAGAGAGGATGTGAGTGGAAGTGACAGCAGCGTCAAGCACTTTGGTTCCTGAACCACAGTCCTGTTCCTGCTGATGCGATTACAAGTAGATTGTGCAGATTTATTATAATACTATTCATTAAATGGTTCATGTCACACACCTCATGCACTTAACCAGACTTCCTCCCCAACAAATTCTGCAGCACATTAACAGCATCACTCCAGGATTCACCAAGGACAGGTATTACCTGCATGACAACGAGAGGTGGCTTGTCAGGAAATGTAACTTAATGTAACTGTCGTTCTAACTGATGACCAGTGCAGATTTTATGAGGACAGTGTCTCAGATCTGTAGTTAACTTTGGGTTTTCCTATAGCACTTCATGAGCTGTGTGTGATTTGTCCAGTTGGTGAACCGGCTCTTCACATTACTTTGACCAAAGGCCATGTGGCCCTGTGCCCCAAAACTACCCCCAACCCCCCAACCCCCACACTGACACCCGCACTCAGGTCTATGAAGCGTAATCATGCCATCTGTCATGCCAAGCTCCCGTGGCCTGCAGCCAGCAGTCCCCTCAAGTCAGCACTGATGTCCAAATGTGTGTTCCTGTCATCCTCTGTGCCTGTCCATCCCACAGCCAAGAGTGGAGTAACAACACATAGCAACACTATCAGGGCACACGCTGATTGTACCAATTTGTTCTATGACTCAGTCTTTTCAATCTGAAGAACCCTGTTTGAACTCTGTCTCACTGCATTTCCTTTTTTGCATCGCATCCCAAAGCTCAGAAAGTGCACACAACAGTTTTAGAGCTGCCCCAGCTGTTATCTAAATTTGCATTAATTCATTTACAATTCAGTGTCTCAGTGTTTCTGAAATGAAAGAATACAACAAATAAACAAGTGGAGGTGTTAAAAACAAGGGATTGTGGAATCTTCTTGTTAAGCTAAATTTATTCAAAATGTTTGACACATTCAGCAGCCGGACGCACTTGAGAATTTCTTTGTATAATGGAAATAAAACTTTTTGTGGTCAGTTTGTCCCAACACTGTTCCCACAGATGTGATGCATCATTTGTGCAGTATTGTCCAAATAATGCATCAGAGAGTGTATCAACTTATTTTTTCTTTTACTCCTTCAGAAAAGCTATAAATGAATCCATCACTTGATCTCTGAAAAAAACTTTTTAAAAATGAAATTTACAGCTGTTTTCAGCAAAAATATTGTAAAAACCCACTGTGTACTACCTACCAAATAGCAGACAAACAAAGTTATAGACTAGCTGGTGAATGTAGTGCAGCATTTAACAGCTGATATTTCTCAGAGATACCAAAACCAGAACTAAGAGAGAGAGTCTGTTGGACTTGAGTTCAGACACACAACTCTGAATGATTGTTGCTGTTTATTTCCTAACAATCCAATCAACAGTCAGTATGGTTTCCTCAACAAATACGTAATTTTAACCTATAAAACTTGTCTCTACCCTTATCAAAGTAACCCCAACCATGAGCTTTTCCTAATCCTAATCAAGTAGTTTTTGTGCTAAACCTAATCCAACCATGATAGTACTACAACCCTTTCCACATGTTCATTATTGTTACCATGACGATGAAGGTCCAGTATGCCTACCACTGATGTTCCTATGTGTTATATTCAGGTTAGGGACAAACGACCTATATTTTGGTTGTTTAGTTTGGAGAACTTGGTTAGGTTTAGAGAAAGATTGTGGTTTGTGTTAAAATAAGTGCTTCCTTAAGGTTAGAGGACCTTAATTATTATAAGATAATATGTCATTTTCTGGTTGAACACAACATGCATGTGTGTGATTTTGCAGAGAGACAGAGAAGGATGGAGAGAGAGAGCAAGAGGAAAGGAAAGAAAGGGGACAAATAGTTATGATGCAAAGGCACTGTCTGTTTTGCCTGCACTCAATTCAATGTTGTTGACTAGCTTCATGCAAGACAAAAGTTAAACTTACTCAAACATAAATTGAGCAAACACACTCAACCCAACAGCTGAGTCTGGCTGCTAACACTTCACAATACAGTACACAGAAAGTAACAATTCAAGAACGACCAGATAGTTGATGAGTCATTGATAAGTAGTTCCCTAATGACTCTGATGCCTGAACTATGAAGAAGATAATGATGAGTTCCTAGACAACATCTGGGGAGTTATTATACTATCGACTCATGAGGTAATTATTAGTTCATTAATATCTTTGAATTGACTTATTAAACCACTTTCTTCATAAATATCCCCTGATTAATCTGAACCACCACTGAGCAGCACTAACTCCATGCATTACGGAAATGATACTGTTCTGTTCTGTGCTTTTATTTGTGTTCATCTACATCATTAATACATTAATCAGAAAAGAATATGGATGTGAATATTTGGTCTGAATTGTCATGATTAAAATACTCATTTGGAAACGTGCTGTTACTGATTTGTATTTTGGAACTTACTGTGATATAATGATGAAGTGATGAAGTAATGAAGTATCTATCATATTTGATGTATCACTTGACTTTGTGGTGCACCAAAACATTAATGTTTAAGTGATCAGTTATGCATGAATAGTTACTGTTTTCTGTTGCTTAGTGTTGGGCTCAGAGTTAATGAGGGATGACTCATGAAGGAATTGGTCAGTATGTTAATTCACAGATATTTATGGACTAATAATTACTATTAATATAATAAATCTTAGGCTGTTCTCTAGTAACTCATCATTATTATCTTCATAGGCAACTACTTATTAAAGTCATCTACCATCAGGTCATCACTGAATTGTTCCTCACTTGTTTCTCAATAACTGAACATGATTTTGGTATACTGTATTGTACCCTTAAAAGGGAACTCCACCAATTTTACACATCAAAGTCTGTTTACAGGAGCAGGGGAGTACCACTGAATATGTGAAAAAAAAACTGTGCACAAAGCCCTGTTTCTCCAGAGAAAGCTGCACAAAGTCTGATAAATATCCTCAAGTTAAGTCAGCGCTGCCTGGGGCTGACTTCAGTGAGGACTACAAGTGTGAAAATGAAAGAAATCTGGGGATGTAGAGTCAGAAAATAAAAAAGAAAAAGAAAACACAAAAGAAAAGGCCATGGGGTGATTAAAATCTAAAAGGTTCATCCTGTGGAGAGTATGAGTCTGCTTAGTACATTTCATGTCTCCAGCTGAGACTTTGTGTCAAGGCTTGTGTTGAAGGGAAGGTGAGGGGGTCACCAAAATCATTAGGAATCATTCTCTGGGAACATCCACAGCAAAATACATTTTAGTCTAAGCCATAGTCATCAGCTGATCTGATCAACATCGCCAACCACAGGAGCTATCACTAGCAGGCCAAAGATTCAAATCCTTCTCACCACTTAGTTATTTCTCCTTCTTCTGACCCTCTAACATCAACAGTAACTATTCTGTGTGCAGGTGAAGTGTGACCAGTATTGGCCCAGTCGAGGCACAGAGACCTTTGGAATGATTCAGGTGACCATGCTGGACACTGTGGAGCTGGCTACGTACAATGTACGCACATTCGCCCTCTATAAGGTGAGAACTATTTGTATATTGTATATTTTATATATATATATATATATATTATTTTTTTTTTTTTTTTTTTTTTTTTTATATATATATATATATATATAGGAGAGGCAGCAGCAGCAAACATAACTCACAGACAACTCGTTCATGTGAAAGAAGTGGAGTCATTACATGCAACATTGTCAGAACCATGAATGAAGTACTTGATATGATATGAAAAGAAACTCTGATACCTGCAGGTCAATTCAAGAACAGAAAGGAAGTGCTAGTAGTAATTTCCAATCATCAAAGTCAGCCTGAAGATTTCTTGTAAATAAGAACAAAATGATTGTTTCTTACTGAGTGAGTGTTTTGCTCTTTTGTCCAATGGTGATTTATTCTGAGTTATTGTGAATATGTGATGCAGAGAAACAGTGACAGTAATGTCAGACTGTTTCTGATACCAAAGCAGAGAGGAGAGAGTTAATGTCTGACTGAAATGTTCATTTCACAAACATTCAACAACAACAACAATAATAAAAGTAATAATAATAGTCCCTTTCTATATATTTCATGCCAACTAATAGAACAGGTTGCAGGTATCAGGCTTCAATCAATCAGTGATTGAGCCTGTGAGACAACAAAAAAACCATCCTCCTTGTTGACATAAATATTCAGCTGTGTCTGCATAACACCATAAGAAACATTAATGTAGAATACACTGATATCTGAATAGTATCACTACCAGACACATGAAGCCAGCAGTGTATGAAGGACCCAATAGTGTAAGAAGTTATGGTCTTGAAAACTGAAAACTGAAAACTGAAAACTGTGCTCGCTGAATAAAAAGGCCCAGGGCTTTATTATAAATTCAGTAGAAAATGGTTTGCCATTGATGTTGATGGTGCTACACCAGTGTACTCAGTGCTGAATGTTATCATTCATCAAAGGCTCTTTGGAAAGTGTTCTCTTTTTGCTTCTGAGTGCTGCTCAGAATGATGTGATGTATGGTTATTTTGTCTCATTAATCAGTCTGATCACTGATTAGTTAATAATTGCATTGCATTTATGTGAATGAATGTTGTACTTGATTGTTAATTCCATAATCAAATCATGGAATTTTTAGTGTGTTGAATTGCGTTTTTATCAATAACCAAATGTGTGTAAATGTGTGTCTGTGTGCTGTGACAGAATGGCTCGAGTGAGAAGAGAGAGGTTCGACAGTTCCAGTTTATGGCCTGGCCTGACCATGGAGTGCCTGAGTATCCCACCCCAACACTGGCCTTTCTACGCAGAGTCAAAGCCTGTAACCCTCCAGACGCTGGACCCATGGTGGTCCACTGCAGGTGAACGACTTCTTACATCAACACAAAGGCCTAATTACACTCGTAACAAAGCATCAGATCATCTAATATAGTCTGAAAACCCCTTTCCAGTGGCATCCAACAATTTGTTTCTGAAACAGACAAACCAACAAGCAATTCCACTTAGTGACTGCTCACTTGTGTGAAGGAGGGGATCATATTTTATTTTTTACACAACTACTTTTGTCATGGTTTCTGTGGACATCTGAGTGTAACACCCACAAGCACTGGTGGGAGCATCATACAGGTCAACATATTAGAGGGACGTCAACTTTGTCAAATGAGGATAAATCAAGAATCTAACACCCTGTCAAAGCATGTATTCAGATCCTTCACAAAAATAAAAGTACCAGACAATAACACGAACAAGCTAACTGATCAAGGCAGCATTAGCATCAGCATTCTAGCAGCTCTTGTGTTCTGCTCAATAAAATCACAGTTTTTGTCAGTGGAGTCTGGTAGTGATCCATAATGTTGTCACTTAAAATAACAATCTGAGCCTGTCAGTGACAAAATCAAGCACTTAAGTGGACAGACTTTGACATGGACAATTGTCCATTGTATTACATTGCACCAACTGTTTGTGGTGTCTGGGTACACTGTTATTATTCAGTATTGCAGTATTCCAAAGGTTTTTGTCTCTATTAATTATTTACAACCACAAACATGGGAAACCTGGGCCCAGGTTTAAAAATACCAGACTGATCCTTTAGAATTGTGTGACAGCATCATTTAAGCACCTTGTGAGCCATCTGTCTGACCTGGCTTTAGAGGAAAGTATATTAATCAAGTGCACAAGCGCATAAAAACCAAGGCCATTGCCAAGTGAGTTAGCCAGTACATAACTCATCCATTAACACCCAGACTGTGTTGAAAATCATCCATACATTTTTAAACACCTAAAAAAAAGACACAGATACAGTTTGTAGCAACTCTTGTTATTCCCACTTGTAAAGCTACAAAAACACACAAGTTATTAAAGTAATCATATTGTGCTAAAAGAAAACTGAAAACTACAGAGAAACATTTTAAACTTCATGTTTACCAACTAAGCTGGTCTGTGAAGCTTTAGAGCAAATGTAAGAAATCTCATCTAGTTTTCTCCCAGCTGTTTGAGACATTCACATCACTTCTGGTATTCAGCGCACATCATGTGTCTGTTGTGGTAAAATTTCACTAGAAATCAAACATAAGTGTAACTAATTACTAAATATATAGTCATCAACTCAGACTCAGCAGGACTTGTCCATGTGTTTCTTTTGTTGTTGACTCGACTATTGTAAGGGTGTGTTTACACTTAAAAAAAAAAGATGAACAGTGGCATCAGACATGCAGTTGATTCAGAACACTGCTGCTCGAGTCCTCACTAAGACCATGAAAGTGGATCATACCAGTCCAGTTCTCAGAGCTTTACACTGACTCTCTGTCTGCCAGAGAATTGATTTTGCTGCTAGTTCATAAATCACTGAATGGTTTAGGGCCAAAATAGATTTCTGATCTGCTGCTACATTATGAACCATCCAGACCCCTTAGGTCGTCCAGGACAGGTCTGTCTGTTTTCTGTTGCCCAAGTCAGAACTAAACATGGTGAAGCAGCGTCCAGTTTTTATGTACAAACTCCCAGAGAACTGCAGGTATGCTGAAATTCTCAGTTCTTTTAAATGAAGGCCGAAGGCTTTTTTTACATTCTACTCTTGTATTTCTTATGTTTATTTTCCATTTAACTCTTTTTAAATCCATAGTCTGTCTGTAAAGTTGTGTTCATGTATGTCTCATGTTTTTTGACTGCAGGGATGTGGGGTGTGTCTTTGCATTAACTGCTGTTTTGCTCAATCTGAGTCATTTTCAATTTGCATGGATGAGTCTTAACCTCACTCCAGTCTGCTTAGGGTGAATTTGTGTCCACACACATTTTTGCATTGACTTTTTAAACTTTTATTTCAGTTCCTATCTAAAATCTGTATTCTTTACCCTCAGTCTGAACACACCTTAGAGAAGGTCACACTGACTCAGTAATATTTCTTATGTAGCAATGTCTATGTAAAACATTAGCTAACATTAGCCACCATAAGTTCCTTGTCATACCAGACCAACTTAGGCTGTAGTCTAACTTGGTCTGGTCTGAGCAACTTGGTCATGTTGCTCATGAATTTCCATGTTTTATTTGTAAGAGGAGGATTATGTTCTTCTCTGAAAAGATACACTTTTGCTAATTCTCACTCCCTCAACTGACATACTTAACTTACTCAAGATTATATTGCATCTTGTTATGTCTCATCCTGTAAAAGCATAATAATGGATGTAAACAGAGAAAGTCACACTTCTTTTCAGTGTCAACCATATTTTTTTTTTGTGCTCCATCAGTGCTGGTGTGGGCCGGACGGGCTGCTTCATTGTCATTGAAGCCATGCTGGAGAGGATGAAACATGAGAAGACGGTGGACATTTACGGTCATGTGACGTGTATGCGAGCTCAGAGGAACTACATGGTGCAGACAGAGGACCAGTACATATTCATTCACGAGGCCCTGCTAGAAGCTGCAACATGTGGCAACACAGAAGTTCCCGCCCGCAACCTTTACGCCCACATCCAGAAGCTCACCCAGATCCCTCCTGGAGAGACTGTCACCGCCATGGAACTGGAGTTTAAGGTAGCTACCTTTTGTTTGTGACTGTGTTGGGTAAGTTCGTGCAGCTTGATAGTCTTCTTCTTGCTCTGCTGTGCTTGTCTTTCACTTTGGGATGCAATGTGGCATAATGAAATAAACACATCAACAACACAATGGATGTTGCGAAGGACATTATGTAAGAAAAGCAATTCAGAGACTAACAGTAATGTGACATAGCGACACAACCTAAATTATGCTGCTTGTTCAGTCTGTAACTGTCACTTACCCTTGCAGTGCAGTGGAATCACATTAGGGCCTGTTAGCAGAGCTGGCCCCAAAAACACACTTAACTGGAATGTTGCTGTCAAAAATGTTGTTCTCCTTGGTTTGATATTTGATTTGGCACCAGCCTGTCTTTGTCAACTCACAGTAAATGTGAATGAGTTTGTTTTGACTTTTCAGCATCTTCAGAATGAGTTTTAATGCACCACAGCATCAAGCTTTTTCTGAAGTCAGAGAACAAAGAGGATCGGCTCAAAGTGCATCATTTTCAGGCATCAATAAGAGTGTTAGCTCCCAGTGCCCTTTAACAACCTTGTTCACACACCACAGTCCACCAAGACTGTTTGTATTAGCACTTTAAAAGACTAGAGGTGGATAGTGGAGACTGTGGGTGTAGTAGTGAAGCTGCAGTGCACTCACCTCTGAGCTGAGGATTAGGTGTCAGAGCACCACAGACATGTGTGTCCTCCCCTGTGTCTCTGCAGAAACTGGCCAACTCTAAAGCACATACCTCAAGATTCATCAGTGCCAACCTGCCGTGTAATAAATTCAAGAACCGCCTGGTGAACATCATGCCTTTTGAGTCCACCCGTGTCTGCCTGCAGCCAATCAGAGGAGTGGAGGGCTCAGACTACATCAATGCCAGCTTCATTGATGGATACAGGTGAGTTGACAGAAACTGTTTTGCTGCGGACCAGAAAAAAAAAGACAGTTGAGAGAGAAGTTCAAACCCTGACCTCCACACAGCTGAACCAACCACTGTGAAGTGGATGTGAATGTCAGATCACTGCTTTCAGAAAGTTACAGTAATTATCTGACATAGCCTCCCTAATCAGACATCAGAGAGGTGCAGGATCAGGGTGTATAGGGAAACTGTTCAACCATCTAACAAATAGTTCTGATGCAGCTTCACTGAACCTGCCTTTTGTCTGCTAAGAAATAGTTTCATCATATACCTCTCCCTTGTTTTTTAATTTCTGTGTATGGAGTTTTAGTCAGACTTTTTTCAGTGGTGGATTAATACACATTTGGTGCTCTAGTGCAATGGTGGAATGGCTGTTGGGAGGACCAGGACCTGTCTTGGCAGGCCACTGCACCAATTGGGCTGGTGGCTCAATGTGAAAGAAGAGAAAGAGAGAGAGAGAGAGAGAGAGAGAGAGAGAGAGAGAGAGCAAGAGGGAAGGAGACAGATGTGTCTGATCTTTAGGTGTGTGACTGAGCAGGCTAGGTGGCCCAATGTGGTTATCTCCTCCGTCTCCCTCTCCAGCTAACCACATTTGGTTCGGACCCATGGCTCTAGCCCACCCACTTAGCTTTTATGTGCTGGTATCTTTGTCATCGTTTATGCACTGAAGCAGCCCACAGTGGACTGTCACTGTCTCACTTTCATGTCAATAAAAAAGTTAAAAACCCCTAAAGGTGTGGCTGTAAAGCTCAGACAAAAGAGGTTCAAATCCAGAAAAATCCAAACGCTTCAAGTAGTTGTGGATCTAGCAGCAATAACTCTGCAGACAACAGGAGAGAGGAGCAGAACAGTAAAGCAGGTTCAGGACCAGTTAGTCTAGTACAAACACCAGATAAGTTTTACAGCGGGAGAAAGGCACAGGACATCAGGAAGCTAGTCTGAGTTTATTTAACAGGATAATGTTATGTAGCTTCACTTTGTGCTCTGGTTTTATCTGAAATTTTAATACACTAATTAAAGCACTCAAAATCTTTATGATCAGCTCAGAACTATAGAGTTTTATTACAGAATGATCCACTGAAGGAAGAAAAACCACTAAAGTTCAAATATGCCTGGTACTGTTTTTACTGTTGATCTGTCCAGTGTGAACTCTGATCTCAAGTTTCTAATTTGTAGTTATAGAGTGGAACATGAAAAATAGAAATACAGTTTAATACAACACAAACTGAACAGCAGTGAAAGGCAGCTGCCTTACATCAATATTTGTCGACTATTTGTTGTGATCACAGTTATATGATCATTTGTGGGACTGTAGCTGCTTTGTTGTTGCAGTTGTAGTTTAGACTGTAATGTAAAACAGTGTTTTAGATACAGTTTTATTATGTAATTCATGTGCAGTGTGTCATCATAGTTAAATTAACCTCTACATGACTCAACTGTGACATCACATATGTCATATGTGATAGTGTGTCCCCACATGGGTTGAGTGATTCCCATTCAGCCCCTGCTCTGGTGAGTATTTCAGGCAATAGGACTTTGTATGTGGGACTGAATCAAACTAAACCAACATGTGTGTTAATGGTAATGAAGGAACATGTGTGGCTCACTGATGTGTATTGATGTGTTTCTTTTTTTTTTTTTTTACAACAGTGGAGTTGTATGGCACAGGAATGTAAGATATATCAGGCTATGGACACTTGGATACTTTTTAGCAGGACACATTTAATGATGGTTTTTGTTTTCACATTGGATTTGTTGAAAAAAAAATTCAAGGTTCAATGGCCTTTTCAAGTAAAAGGTCATTTAAAGAACACGTCTGCGTGTGATCCTGTGTGTATTAATACACCTGTGTGACAGATAGATAAAGAGAGGTAAAGAGAGTTTGGCTGATTTGTCAACACAACCATACATGCTAGACATCAGCACTGATATTGCTCTGTGTCAGGTAAGCAGCCAATCACAGGCCACTTAGGGAAGCATATCCTGTATGAAAATGTAAACATTAATTGGAAAAACTTTGCTGTGCACCAGAGTAAAGCAGAGGCTAATGAATCAGGACTTCTCCTTTTATTTGCAGAGAGGGTGGGTGTATCTTGTTCTCAGCTCACCTAATGAAGTCCCCTGAGCTCTCCCACCTAAGGGAGGATGGGGAAGGAGGCAGGGGCCTCCTGTAATTCCCCTCTAATTCCTATTGCAGTAATTAAGAGTGGAGTGAGATACAGGGAGCTCCAGCTGTCTCTGAGCTCAGCCTTTAAAGTGTACAGTGTGGATTAGGACAGATTAAGGTGAGGGGGATAGACATGATTATGACGATTAGCAGAGGTGTCCAGTGACCTTTAGGTATATCAGCTGTAGTCATTCACCTCAGTGCCTGTCCACAGTGATGCAAGATAGAGAGTCAGACAGCACCATTATACCAGTAGCCTATATCATTACCTCAGTCATTAGAGAAGACTTAGATAGAATAGGCTCACTGCTTAAACCACTTATTATCTTTTGACAGCACTCTGTTGTGCTTCCCTTTAGAAGAACCTGTTAAAATGTGACTGATGATTGGTTTTAATGTGACTACGGGAATATTCTGTTATTTTTCTGTTTCTGTTGAAACTAGTAACTTAAATACAGTTGATTCTCATTGTCTAAAAAGCATCATTTGGTGGTCAAACTAAAAATGAATGCACACAACTACAGTAAGTACGACTCCTACTGCTCTGCAGGGAAGGCTTGTTTTGGTTTGGGTTTTTTTTCCAGGATTAGAGAATAAAGATAAATGACAAACACAGAGAGCAAAGTCAGCCATGTCCTTTAGACATGCTTTTGTATGTTTCTGTGCTTCAGTATAACTTTTTAATTAATCACATAGTAACATTATCTGGTTAAAACCGTTTACAGTTTTGGACTGTTATTAGCAGCCAAAATATTTTAGCTTGAATGCACAGGGGTCAGTAATGATGCTGTTCTCATATTCAACCTCCCACATCTGACTTCAGACAAACTCATCCAGGATCCACTGCTGCTGGTCAGATTCCATCATTCAGCAGTGGTGAGCCAAACCAGCCAGCAGGTATAGTGACAGCACTGCCAGAGACGCTTAAGTTCTAACAAAATACAGCAGCTTAGCTTCCTAAACTTATATCAGGTTCTTATATTGTAAAGTATTTAAATAAACAGTTCCAGTCCTTGTTGCACAGAGGTAAACCTGAGAGCAGGACTGTGGCAGACACAACTAAAAACACCAGTGCCTCCAGCCTATCACTTGCAACACACTGATGTATACAGGTAACAGAAATACTCTGTATGTGTGCTGCATGAACAAATTTGTGAGAATTGCCTAAGCCTTCCACTGCATGGTTCAACACTGCCCCCTAGTGATGGTGTCCTGTACCTGCTCCAGTGGAGAGCTTGGCTGAGCAGCTGGGATGGCATCTGTCATTTTAATAATGCCATTAAAAAGGGTCTGTGTTCAAGCAAACCCTTTTAAATATCAGTACACACATTTGCAACAGCTGACTCATCAAATTTACTGTAAGGGGGTGCATAAAATTAAATACCTAACACCTGAGAGGTTCATTCAACAGTTGTGGGATGCCATTAATCTCAGAGCTATTAAAGGGATGTGGTGAAGGGTAAATCTAGCTGAACTGAATTAGTTTATTTCTGTAATATTGTTACTGGCTAAAAAACAAAAGAAGATGTATATATTCATTTTACACATACAAAAAGTGTTTAACCACCGCATGGACCTATACCTCCACGAGCCCTGAAGCCCCAGCTGTTCACTATGTGTCAGCTGATTTTGATAACTTGTCGAGTTGTGGATTTGTTTGGGACCATGCACCGCTACAGCAACATTATCAACTGATACAATAACAACCTTTGTTATTAGTTGTGAGGTCAAAGCAGGTATATTGTTTTCCTTTTAACGTTTTATCTGCACAGGAGAATAAAAATTACATGCCAGTGCAAATAGGCCCAGAGACTGTGGTAAACAGAAGTTTTATGCCTTCGAGGTAAATACAGTTGTGTAATAATGAAGTTAAAGTACTTTGGCTTATAGTGTGTCAAATGGCACATTTTTGCAATTTATTAAATTATTACTAGTAATTTAATGACATGACATCAAGGATGCTAGCTAATTTTGTTACGTTGCACATAACTGGCCATCTTTTGATAATCTGGGCTACTTTACATTATTTGGGTAGTTTCCCTCAATAAAAATTTTGATATTAAACTTATTTTGATACATGGCAGATGGATGAAAATCTCCCCCTGTATGGACATTTTGAAAAACTGGGCCACATCTGTGACAGTTGGGTTTGTGTCAGGCTCCTGTTTGGTGTTCATCTCAGCAAGTTCATCTGGCCATACATGCCCACAAACAAATTTTATCCAATCATGGTCTGGCAAATTGATTGTTTATGATGACATAAATATGACTACACTCATCATTATTTCACTGCCACCACCTATATTTTTATTACAGTATATCAAATGCTGCACCAGAACCACAGTTATAGAGAGGAAAAGGAAGAAAGCTGAAATGGAATCCAAATAACAGCAGTACTGCCAGAACCCTGAGGACTAAACACAGACGTGTTTCTGTTCCAATCTGCAGGCAGCAGAAAGCATACATGGCCACCCAGGGCCCGTTAGCCGAGACCACTGAGGACTTCTGGAGAATGTTGTGGGAACACAACTCCACCATTGTAGTCATGCTCACCAAACTCCGCGAGATGGGAAGGGTAACACATCACAATCACACCTTATATCATTTCAATAAGTATCAAACAGTATTACATCAAAGTGACTTAAATTAAAGACTCCAATCATATGAAAAAGTAAAAAATACTAGTTTTAGACAAAAAAGCTAAATTTGAGTCTGGTGTCCTGATCACATGCACTACATGTTGTGATACATCTTCTCTCTCCATTCTTAAGGAAAAATGCCATCAGTACTGGCCTGCTGAGCGCTCTGCACGTTACCAGTACTTTGTTGTGGATCCCATGGCTGAGTACAACATGCCTCAGTATATCCTGAGAGAATTCAAAGTCACAGACGCCAGGGTAGGTTCACCTCAGCAAAGCTTTGTTGTTGCATGAGGCAGCAGCAGGAAGATGGCTTCAGCTCCGCTCCTTTTAATTGGAAAGGACATCAATGCCACTTAGGACACTATTTTTATAACAGAGTATGTTTGTGCTGGCAAAGTGACATTTTCAGTGCATGCTTAGGTTTGTGTATATAGTACTTTGTGAATTTCACTGCACTTGAGTGGGAGGATTTGGGCTGTGAATTCCTCACACAGGGCACAGAGTTCACTGCTGGGAAAGAAGACGAGGTGATTTGACTGGTCATGATTGAGACCAGTCGAAGATGTGCACATTTTTTTTACAATAAATGAATCATAATGCTTCTATCTTCAGATTAAAGTTGTATACACAGAGGTGTTCATTATTTAAATCTCATTTTGATGGTGACCTGTCTGAAGCCCCACCACAGCCAAAACTGAAGACTCGAAGGGAGATGAGAGAGACTATGATATTTTGAAGGTCTCTGGCTGTTGTTGAGAATCACTCCTCACGGTTTTAACAAACATCTCAGAGCTGTATAATAGATTCCAAAAGCTAACTGGGAATAACACTGTATATGGTACATAAGAGAGAATGTGGAGGACAATTGGAGGAATGGGAAAAAAAATTAACTACAGTAAAGTAGGTACTGTATACTTTTTCCTGGAGGGAACTCAGATGGAAGAATATAACAAGGGTTTCCCCCCAAAAAAGGAGACTTTATGTTGGTAATATTGAGAACAATTTAAGGACATGTAGCAAAAAGTACTGAAAGCACTAATTCTATTTAGCTTTGAGATAACATACCATTGTAAGACACAGGATCAGGTTAATTAGAGATAAAACAAAAAAAAACACAATTAAAAGGATGAGTTTGGAAAGAGGAAAAAGTAATAGAACGTTTTATTAGTAGCATTAATACCTTACTCTGTGATTATACATTACCCCCAGCACTTGTCTCTACATCATTTAACAGGAGTGAGCTGTGGATTTCTGTTATTTACAGCATCTGTCTCCATTTTCCTGTGTTTGTCAGGATGGTCAGTCGAGGACCATCAGGCAGTTTCAGTTCACTGACTGGCCAGAGCAAGGAGTGCCAAAAACTGGGGAGGGTTTCATCGACTTCATTGGCCAAGTTCATAAAACTAAGGAGCAATTTGGACAAGATGGACCAATCACTGTGCATTGCAGGTAACTGTGTGTGTGTGTGTGTGTGTGTGTGTGTGTGTGGGAGAGAGAGAGAGAGAGAGATTCAAGTCAGCTAAACGATTTGCAGAGAGGTGTCATAAGTGACAGGTCCTGGTTGGAAAAGAGGCACAACAAGATGTCCAAAGGTGAGGCTCTAGTGACTGACACATTAGCCTGAAGACATACATGTGAGAAGAGAGAGTAAATGGCCTGTTCTCCAAAGTGTGCTCCCAGCTCCCAGGGACTAACAGTACAAGGACAGACCCACCTAGAGCTGAGATTGAGCAATACTGGAAGGACATATTGGAAAAAGAGGTCTCACACAACACAAATACTAAGTGGCTGGTGGACCTAAGAGCAGACCATAGCAACCTCCCAGAACAAGAAACGGTTAAGATCACAAAGGCAGACATCCTACAACGAGTCTCAGGCATGAAGAGCTGGACCGCACCAGGACCTAAGGCAAGGTGATCAGGACTGAAAAATAACTCCAGAGGGTAAGACAGGAGCTGAGAAGCGAGCTCAGGGGTAGGAATAAGATGCAAGCCATCAACCATACCAGTCAGATGTCAAGACACTAAAACTCCTCACAGTGCACAGGGAGATGTTCTGATAAGAGAGTGCCTCAAGCTGCAGAACACCAAGCCCCTCCATGGAATGTATCACTGACAGATAGAGGAAGTGGCTGACATCACACACACACACACACATACATACATATCACAGTGTCACATCACACATCACAAATGTTAAATGACTGTATCATCTTACATTAAATGTTACTTGTACATTGAAATTGAAGTGTAGTGGATTTGATCTTCTACAGGCTCCAATGTACAGCCACAATGCAACAAAACTGAGTACATCTGTGATTTCCAATTATTATTACTTCTTCACTTCTACAGGCATTTCTCTTTGTCAGGCTCACCAGGAATGAGGAACTTCTTACTATTTAGTTTCAACATCCACCTCCTTATCAGTATAATGATCCCAATATGTTTTGAGCCTATTCCCAAAAAACAACACTGCGGTTTTCTTGGGGAGAATTTTCAGAATATCAGAATAGTAGGAACACTGCTTGACAGAGTTGACAAATACACTGTTGAGCAGTGATAAGTTGACTCCATGTGTTACAGGCTGTCAGGCTCCTGTTTTCATGTTGATTTGTCCTTCACATGTGTATGTGTATGTGTGAGTCTAATATTGATCAGTGATTTATAATGAGGATTTAATAATGTGTGTGAATTAGTGCTGGTGTTGGGCGGACTGGTGTGTTCATCACCCTGAGCATTGTTCTGGAGAGGATGAGGTACGAGGGAGTGGTCGACCTGTTCCAGACCGTCAAGATGCTCCGTACTCAGAGGCCAGCCATGGTGCAGACGGAGGTATGATGGAGTGTGTGGGGAGCAGGGCATAAAATAAGTTTTAAGTAAATGTTAAGTTACATTCCACCACTATACTTCAACACTGTTACATTATCAGCCGCTGGAGCCCTGCAAAAGTAAATTTAAGTCCTACCTGAAATATCTCATTACTCATTCTATATTTATTACTGTTGTAATTCTGGCTTCTCATAAACTGAGTGAATACTGTTTTTGTTTGTTTCATAGGACCAGTACCAACTGTGCTACCGGGCTGCTCTGGAGTACCTGGGAAGCTTTGATCACTATGCAACATAACCCCAACCAGACAGGCACCCTCCGAAGAATTTGGTGTCTCCTCTGAGCCATATCCCACTCAGCTCTGTCAGTTCTGCAGCCTGATAAAGAGGTTACAAAGAGGACTGATGAGGAGGTGACCACAGCACGAAATAGGGGAGATTAGAGGAAAGGAGAGAAGGGACAGGATGACCTCCTGCTGGACTGGTGCTTGATTCTGCCACAGACCCAACACCAAAACCTCCCAAAAGCCAACCTTGAAAGACTGGTAATCATGCCTCATTCTGATTCTTGACTGAATACTCCCATCCCTCCCCAATGTCTGCCTCCTTCTAATAGCAAAAACTATTTTTCTGCTATTTTCATTTATATTCATCATTACTATGTTGTTACGAATATTTAGAAATGATTTTGTAATCACTTACACTGGTTATTATATGTCTTAATGGGTCTTTTTTTTAATTTGCTTATCTTTTATTATTTTTATTAGCACAAAGGACATGTATTTTCAACAAGCTCAGAGTTATTAATACTGAAGAGCATATACTCACAGCTGCTAATAAATTTATTTTGTACCATACATATGATATTCTAATGTTACCATTACTCAGTGGCCCTATTTAGAGGGAAATGTGGGTTTTGACTTTCTGTCATGATATCCAACCGAATGATGATGATATCTACCAAACAGATTACATTAAGAGATAACGTTTGTGTACCACAGTGTGAAATAAATCTATTGCTATAAACATACAATGACTATTCACATCTGAACAACTGCTAGCATGTACAGAGTTTCATAACTGTCCCTAACTGTCGACTGATTTTATCACAGCCCCCAGAGATCTAGAGATGTTCAACAAAAGACATACTGGTCTTTTGGAAAGGTTGTATGCACAATAGTCTTCATATCTGTTCTTAACATGGACTCAGGTAGACTCAACACATTGACCCAGAGAATTGAAACCCAGAGAACTCCATGCTCCATGCATGAAAAAAAAATCCATTATGAAACAAGAGATGAACCCCAGCACTCAAATTGATGATGTTTTCCACTGAGAGCAATAGACCAAGACTCAAAGCTGAAGTTAAATCGAATTGGTTTAGTTGCTAAACCTTGAAAGATTAGGCTGGCTTTATTCTGTAGTTGTCTTTTTGTCAACTAATCCCATGAAAAGATCTAAACCACCAATGTGTTAGTGTGTCTCCCAGTACTTTCTGACTTCCCTTCCCTGTGTATGGCTCTCAGCACCAAGCTGTTCCTACTGCAAACATCCAATTTTTCCATCCATTATCTATATGGCTTATCCTTAAGCTTATCCTTAGGCTGAAATACAGGGTCAGCTGACATTGGGTGAAAGGTGGGGTTCACCCTGGACACATCACCAGTCTATCACAGGGCTGACATGTAGAGACAAACAACCATTCACACTCACATCCACACCCAGAGTCACCAGTTAACCTGCATGTGTTTGGACTGTGGGAGGAAGCTGGAGAACCCAGAGAGAACCCACACAGGAACAGGGACAACAAACCAGGGTTTGAACCTGGAACTTTCTTGCTGAGGTGATAGTGCTAATCACTGCAACACCATGTTGCCCCTACATTTAATTTTTATTTGCAAAATATGTCCCATGAAACACTGGCACTGTAGTTTGTGGTGGATTATTTTCAAAACATTTGGTGCTCTGCTATTTGGGGAAGCAGGATAGTGTGTGTGTAAGACTGAGGAACATGTCACTCATTGCAACAGTGTGGCTGACTGATGTGTTTTAATGGTTTTGGACATTAATGGCACTCTGTGGTACAGACTTTGATATGCACACCTATCAGTACAATCAATTCATTGTTGGCTTGGGTCTGCACAAGGGATTTCTTTATACAGAATTTTTCCAAAACCACTACAGTTCACAGCTGATTTTTAAAGTATTACCAGTGAGTTTGGAAAAAAAAAAATAGGGATTTCAGGACACTGTTAGATCATATGAAAAAAGTATGAAGGGCCAGCACAACAAAATCCTCAAAAAAGAAAAAAAAATCTCAATTACCCTTATGTTGCTATCCAACATCCATATCTGAGGGGTTACAGGGATGCTGGTGCTACCAAACAAACAGACGTTTTATGGTTTGAAAATGCTGTGTCTAACTTCCTCTAACATGTAGTCTGCTTTTCCATGCTCATAGGCATTTCACAAAATTTCCACATACTGCATTGACACAAAAATAGCCCAGCTGTTGTCAAGTAAATGGAGCATTGACAGTGCACCACAATATTATGGATCCTCACATGCTGCACCCAATATAATGACATTGACATTATACAGGGAAATTATTTAGTGATCCCCACATTTCTGACTTTTCCACTCACCTAATGACTTGTACCTTTCTGTTTGCATACATAGTTTTACATAGACATGACATGCAGAGCAGTTTACTGGATCACTGTGTTGCAGATGGACAGACTTGTAACTCAGAGCACCATTAGTGTTCACTGGTGGATCTCAGTGATTTTCACTGGATGAGATGACAAAGTGAGATGGTTTTGGATGAAGTGGGGTCGTGCTATAGGGGTCTTATCTGTTGTATACATGTTCTGTTTTCTATTTGTTAATAAAAAGCAAAGAAAATGTCTTTAAAACTTTGATGTTAATAAAGTTGAATAACTGGGTTTTTTTATATAAAGTGGTGGATTTCTTTCACTTCTTAGCACTGTGGTGTTACCTGTGGGTGGATCTGCTGCCCTTTTTGCTTCTCTGAGGACAGAGGGTAAAAATAATGCAGAGCTCATGCACAGTCATGTGGAAAAGAAAGTTTTGTATCAGGACATATATGTCCCGATACATAAAACCATAGAATTCAAAGAGGGTGTTTTCTTTTTCACATGGCTGTACACACACTTCTCTCCCTCCCCCCTTTTTCTCTGTTGTGTTGCCTGTTCTAGTCTGTAGATTATCAGTGTTTCACATTTATGAAGAAAGCTTCATATGTGAATGTTCATCTGAGTGAAATATGAGTATCAGGAGATTATATTTATCAATTCTAAAATTTGTCTCTGACTGTCAGAGAATCCTGTAGGACTATTTATTATCCTGCAAAGAGGTAGTAGTATTAAAGTACTTATGCAGACTGGCCCTTTGCAGATGTACTATGGTGTTATTATTATTATTATTATTATTATTATTATCATTAGTGATACAGGCACAGGTAAGCTGTACTTAAATTTTAAAATTGGTTGGGTGGAACTGATTTTAACCACTTTTTATAGTTTACAACAATGAGTCTGTAAATTAACTGGAGAAGAGTAAAGGTATAAAGTAACATTAAATAAAAATACTTGAATAAAGTCTAAACAACTCAAAACTGTACTAAAGAACAATCCCTGAATAGATCTATTCAGTTTCATTCTACCACTGGTGCTTTTCAGATTCATATTCTTTAAATTGAACTGTTTTGAGGCAAAAAGTAAATAAAACAACAGAAAAGTATTAAAAAATTATAAAAAAAACAACAGTAATATTCCTGGCAGTGTGGAGGCAGCTTTGAAAACACACTGTGTGACATACATATGAAAATACTATACTAAAAAGTGACTCAACTTGACATTCAGACCATCTCATTGGGCTGTAAAATGCACAAAAAACAAACCAAAAAAACAACAAAAAAAGAAAAAAAAACAGAAGAAAAAAAAAAAGTATTAATACTCAGCACTGTCAAATATTCAGAATATTGCTTGTCATATTTTACAAGTCTCTGGAACTCTATAAGAGGGATGGGACACCATACCTCCAAAATATATTCCATTATTTGGTGTTTTGATGATGGTGATGGAGAGTGCTGTCTAATGTGTGTGTGTGTGTGTGTGTGTGTGTGTGTTTTGTATATTTGCACCTATGTAATTAATAATAATTACAGGAAGCTGGAAAAGAAGCTCCAGCAAAACAGTGGAGGAGATGTGTGGTCCAGTAATCACAGGTTTCCAGGCTGAGGAAAACCAAACCAAACAGTTGAAGATGCTCCACAGCAGGTTCAGCACAGCACTCTCAGCTGCCCCCTCCTCCTCCAGCCACACAAACCCCTCGTAATTAAAAGCACTTACACTGTTCTTGCCCTGACCCCTATCACGGACTTCAACATAGTCCCACAGTAACCACTGCCCCCTTTTATCCAATTATGGATGGAAAATGAACTTTAGGTACAGTGATAGAACATATCAGAATTTCTGTCTGTGTGTTTTTAGTCTCTGATAGGCTGGGAAAGCCTAGTTAAACTTCATTTATATGTGTTGTAGCTGCTCTCTTCAACTACAACACATATGAGGCATGGGCTGGTGAGGAGGACATTGTGATTGGCTAAGAGGAGTACGGAAGCTCCTCCTCACTGGGCTCCATGTAAACAAACACACACTGGGCATGCGTCACTGGAATAATGGAGGACTGTCTTTCCTACCCGGACTGATGATGTCTGTATTTCTATTATACTACCTAGGATCTGAGGAAAAAACAACTCATCTACATTTCAGCGTGTGTAAGTTAATGTTTGTCACTTTAGAATTAGTTCGTTTGTTGGAGAGCAGGGGTAACTGTAAGTTTGTGCACAAGGAACTAGCGGTCAGCAACAAGCCGTGTTTGCTAGTTGTTTAGCTGAGAGCGGAGGCAGCTGTCAGATCTCTGACTCCGCCACACACTTAGCGGTTGCTTCTGCTTTCTATAAATTATTGTCCGGTTTGACAAGGCAGCTGGCGTTGTCTGTGAATGTTGACTACTTGCCCTTTACTCCTGAGTATGACAGTGGTTCGGGTTTTGTCGACTGCACTTTTGGTTCCTAAGAAGCTATCTTGCAGCTAGCATGTTAGCTAGCGGACTAGCTTAATATTTTTTCGAGGAGCTGCGCTGTCAGTGGGCCACGGCGAGTAACAGACGTGGTGTTCACCCAATCACAGGCCGAGAATCAAAATCAATCAGGATTCACGGCGGACCCCAAATCCTCACGGGTTTTACAAGCAGAGTCCCTAAAGCCGGAGTTAAGAGTATGTTGCCTGCGAAGTAAAAGTCATACATCGTCTTTGTTGGTTAACGGTGCAAGAAGAGATTCTTGGAGGTTGGAGGTTTACGGGACAAGTCTTTAGCAGCACAGTAGCCTCGATTAATGCAAAAATAAAAATAGCTTATTTTGTGATATTGTATTTTCTTTGAATCAGGTTTTTTGTCTATTTTTAGAAATATAAGGTTTCGCAAACTTGGAACCATGGTCTCTGGAGTCTGCTTGTTAATCTAATTCAAGATTGACAAATTAGCATACGACCTGGTTTGCATGGAGAAAAACTGATCAGTTTCCCTATTTTCATTTTAACAAATAGAATAAGAATAAGTCCACAGTCTTAAATAGGGTTCTAAACTGTTTGTCAAGAATACCTAGTCCAGGTTTTACGGGTCTAGATGTAGTGGCCTTTGAGTTAGATGTGAGCTGCATGAAGAGCAGTGAAAACACATTTTTAAAATAATCTGACAGGGAGTTTAACAGCATTAAGGCTGTTGCATGACATCTGGTACCACTTCAATAACTTCAAATGGTGTAATAACAGAGAATTGGTCACAAAATATTATCCCATAACTTTCTCCTTGCTTGAGACAGTCTGTTACTGTCAAGTGGTGGCACAGATGACCTGATGCAGACTGAATAGAGTTTAAGATACTGCTTTATGTGAGTCAGACATTGTCAAACATGTAACTGTCAGGGATGTAATCTAGATGTTTTCATGATCATGTCCACATTTTCCACCACTCAGAGTTAAGGTCTAACTCACCATCCCAAGACAAGATGACCACAGACACGCCTGCCCAAAGTGCAGTTTCCAGGATCATGACGTTCACCCCCTCTAAAGAGGAGTTCAAGGACTTTAGCCGGTACATTGCCTATATGGAGTCACAAGGAGCACACAAAGCTGGAATGGCAAAGGTAAGTAGGGTCTGTTGTGTTTTGTTAGGTTATTATGATACAATGTGTTGACTGATTATCCCTCCTTAAATGTAATTTGTGTGTTATAGCTTATACTGTTTGTAGCTGACATTATATGTTGTTACTGTTTCTAATTCATAAAACAGGACATCATTATAACCTATGCTGTTTGGTTCAGTAGTTTGTAGTTGTTGTACATAGTTGTTCATCATGAACAAAATAGGCAATAGAGAAAACTGATGAATAGATGGAAGAATGATGGATGGGCATTTGCAATATTCTGACTCAATTTGAAAACATACTCCGCCCAACACATTACCTGAACCAAATTCCTGTTGAAAGAGAGAGATGAACCAGATGTATGTCAAGGAAGTGACCGGTTAGAGTTAGATTTGGCAACAAAAAATTGTTTCTCTGTTTTAGGGAACTCTCTGTAAATTCAAGCAGTGATATGGACTCTGCTGAGAGAGCCAATGCCCCAAAACAAAATGATTACTCCTTACTTAATAAGTATGAGCAGGGAGTGCATAAACAAAAGCAACAGAGCCACTGTAGTCCTCATCTGACAGGTAGCTCAGACAGATCCATGCTGCCCACAGATAAACATGTGGCAGGATACTGACAGTATCTTGATTCAAGTGTAGTATTCTGAATTATAATACACCTATCCAATGTGAAGCAATGTCATGTTACAGTTTTCCTTGAATGTTAGCAAAACCTGTCTCACGTGAGTTGTAGCTCAGATGAGGAGGGGGGTTGGATGAAAGTTGGACCATTAGTTAATAATAAGTCAAAGACAGAGATACACTGGAAATATCCTACAACTAAAGTGATTAACATAACCAAATTTGAGTAAAATATTCTTCCTTCATTCATTCTTCATTATCTATACAGCTTATCCATTAAGGGTCATTGGGGGGGGGGCTGGAGCCTGTCCCAGCTGACATTGGGCAAGAGGCAGGGTACACCCTGTACAGATCACCAGTCCATCACAGGGCCAACACATAGAGACAAACAACCATTCACACTCACATTCACACCTACAGGCAGTTTAGAGTCAGCAGTTAACCTGCATGTGTTTGGACTGTGTGAGGAAGCTGGAGAACCCAGAGAGAACCCACACAGGCACAGGGAGAACATGCAAACTCCACTGCACCACTGTGCTGCCCCTGTAAAATATTCTTGTAGAGATCAATTGAATAATATATGTGAGCTAAAACACCTTGGGTCACAAGGTCAAAATGTACCCGAGATAGATTGAGCTTTTCTCCAAATGTGATTGTCATTGTGTTTCTCCTCTCGTGGTCATTGGCAGGTTATTCCACCTAAAGGGTGGAAGCCAAGACGGACGTATGATGACATCGATGACCTGGTGATCCCTGCTCCCATTCAGCAGGTGGTGACAGGCCAGTCTGGACTGTTCACACAATACAACATCCAGAAGAAACCAATGACCGTCCATGAGTTCCGCAAGACTTCCAACATGGACAAGTCAGTTTACATAGTCAAATTATAGTTGCTGAGTTGCTGCTGAAGAGTTGATTGATAATTTCTTTACACATGTACTATGAGATTGTAATGCAGAGTCACTTTGTTATGAGCTCTCTCTTTGGACTTCAGATGGTTTTCACTGAATATCTTAAAACATTTCTCCTCATAGGTTCTGCAATCCTCGGTATGTGGATTTTGACGAGCTGGAGAGGAAGTTTTGGAAGAACCTGACCTTCAACCCACCCCTTTATGGGGCTGATGTCAGTGGAACACTGTACGATCCAGTAAGTGGCAATAGGTTTGATAACTTCACCAAATGGAACTTACATTTCTCTTCATAATGCTGGAACAAACCCTATGATTTTATACTCACACTCAGCCATGTCTGTTACTGTGACTCACAATCTCTGCTGAATCCTTCCTTTGCAGGACGTGACTGAATGGAACATTGGCCGTCTCAACACCATTCTGGACACTGTGGAGAATGAGAGTGGGATCAAGATCAAGGGAGTCAACACACCATACCTGTATTTTGGGATGTGGAAGAGTGCTTTCGCATGGCACACTGAGGACATGGATCTGTACAGCATCAACTACCTGCATTTTGGAGAGCCCAAGTCCTGGTACAGTCACTGACACATCCACACACTGTGCTGGACAGACATGTTACACAAGTTTCTGCTTTTCAGCTTCTCACTATTGTACATGTATCATCAGCATCTGTTTTAATGTATTTTGAAAAAATGAAAAGGTTATTAAAACTGTCAACAATTCTGACTTACCACTGCAAACATAAAGTCAGTGTGAATGATTTTTTTTCAGATGCCCTTTAACTTATATACTGATTTTATGAGATAAAACATTTTGCTGCTTCCTTTATTAACAGTGATTTATTGCTCTGAAATCAGTTTACCCAGTGATGGATTTCCTTAGAAATGTTTTTAAGAACAAAATCAGCATCAAGCATCAGAAAGATTATAAATGTATGAATATTAGTTAAGCGTATCCTTATGTAGAGTATTGATATATATTTATATTTTTACTAATTACTAATTAAATCAACATAGTATATTTGAAATTTGAAATTTGAAATAATAATGTTACAGCTCTGGTTTCAGATATACTGAACATGTTTCTTGGTGTTACTGATAATTCTGGGTGAATATATTAGTGGTTCCAGCCTTAAGGAGTTATTCTTTTCTGTGGTTATTACTTACTCTCTTCATTTTCAAGAACATCAACCAACCACAAACAGGCAGATGTCTCATCCAAAGTAAAACATACTTCACATGACTGTAGTGTTCAGAGTAGGCAAGGTATGCTCTGCTGCCATCATCATATTATATGAATTTGTACTTTTGTTGCTCCTCAGGTATGTTGTCCCACCAGAGCATGGGAAAAGACTGGAACGACTTGCCAAAGGTATGTAATGGGTTCTGGGAACTCCACAGATGGATTTTAACATACTACCACAGGCACTCATTGCTAATGGGTGCCGCAAGTCCCTTCAGCTTGTCATGCTCAGTGGTTTTAAAGAGGAAGTCAAAACTGCGCTCAGTGAACCTCTAAGCTGTATGGAAAGTACCTCAGATACAATGGCAGCAATTATGTGTGTATATTCCATTACAATATTATATATTTTAAAAAATCAAATATGCAATACACCTGTGCACAAGCAAAGAGCGTCATGGTCACTGATTGATGGTTTTCTTGTATTTCCAGGTTTCTTTCCAGGAAATGCTCAGAGCTGTGAAGCCTTCCTGCGCCACAAGATGACTTTAATTTCACCCTCAATCCTGAAAAAATATGGCATACCATTTGAGAAGGTGACCATTTATTTACTCTGTGTTGACCTCATGACATTGTGGAGAAAAAAAAGATGGTAATGATGAGATGAAAAAGAGTTGAAGATTTCTGGTAATATGGTCTCAGCGTAATTGTAATTCTACATGTTGTGTTTTTATCCAGGTCACTCAGGAAGCTGGGCAGTTCATTGTGACGTTCCCGTTTGGCTATCATGCTGGTTTCAACCATGGCTTCAACTGTGCTGAGTCTACCAATTTTGCCACGCAGCGATGGATCGATTACGGCAAACAGGCAACACTGGTACACATTAACAGCGCTGAATATTCTAGTAGTATATTCAGAGTAATCTAATGATTCATCGCATGTGAAGGCTCCGGCCACATCTATGTAGTGGTGCTTTGCTACAGAAGTTCAAAAATGCCTATGGACCGCAGTTATGATATCACATTTTTTTGTTAACATAACCAGCTTGCAAGACAAAGGTTGCTTTCATACCTGTAGACTGATCATTTGGTCTCAAGGCATCTTGTATCATAATATTCCAGCGAGTAGTTGTTGTTGTTTTGATGTGTTTTGCTTGTGTTACCATTGTAACCAGATGATCTTGCATAATTATATAAGTCTCTTATACAGATGTAGAGATGACTTTCTTGACAGCTCCCATGATCCACTGATGGATTTAATAGTAGTTTATCATTAAAATTCACGCCAAGATCACACATTCATCATCATAAAATCCTCTGTCATTGTAAAAACCTGTGGTTGGTTGGTTTTGCAGTTGTAACACCAGCCTAAATGAACTGAACAAACAAGCATTCAAACCAGACCTTGTTTGAACTGAACCACAGAAGTTCCAGTGTTCATTAAACCCCTGCAGAATGTAAAAGGTTGACAGAGGTCATGAGGATTCATCCTCTGAGGAGCATCATTGTCCTTATTATACCTCATGGCAGGCTCTATTATAAGATCTCTTTTGTGTCAAGTTGACAGTTTGATTTATGGGGGAATCAGAGGGGAGGCTCATGGTGGGGCCACATCTGAGAGTGGCTGAGTGTGCTCAGTAAATCATGTTTTAATCTGCCAGTCAAATTTAAGCAATGTATGTGTACAAGTGAACATTTTGACCTGATAGTTGGTCTACAGGAAAGGTCAGGGGCCCCAAACATTCTTAAGATTATATTTTCAGATTTTCAAATATATACCAGAATATCTGAATTACTCAAGAGAATGCTATCAACCTCAACAAAAAAATGCAACTTTTCTCAAAGCATTGTATTGCTCTGACCACAGTTCAAACCTAGACTAAAATCTTCATCCATGTTTTCCCTCCAGTGTTCGTGCCGTCAGGACATGGTGAAGATCTCCATGGATGTGTTTGTACGCAAGTTTCAGCCCGACCGTTATAAGTTGTGGAAGGCAGGGAAAGACAATGCTCCCATCGACCATACCAAACCCACACCAGAGGCTGCTGAGTTTCTGAAAGAAGACAAGACCGAGCCTTCAAATTGCAGTCCTGTTGAAGCTGGATCTGAGGAGTCCACTGTTCCTGTCCAGGAAGACAAAAGGTGATTGTTTGGCTTTTGCAGTCTTTTAATAACCTTTAAACAAGGATGTAATGTACTGTGTACCACAGCTGAGCTGACAGTAATGCTCTGAGTTGCCAGTGAGAGGAGATGCACCACTAAGAGCTGCTGATGCAGTCAGTGACAGTGGTCAGTCAGTACAGTGAGTTCATTGTGAAGTTTCTGAGTTAAAGTTTTTTACGTACGTGCACCGAACACCACAGCTTCTCTCAGAGTTGTTACTTGACTGTCACCAGTCTATGAGAAGCAGTGCTTCCCTTTGAATCCTGTTAGTCTTCACTAATGTCTCCCACTCATCAGTCCAAAGCCTCAGACTGGGACAAAGCGTCAGCTTGAAGCTGCTGAAGATGTCAAACCTGAGCTGATGGTGAAGGAAACTGAGGAGGTGGAGCCAAAGAAGGCCAAGCTGTCGCGCAAGGAGTCTCCAGCTAAACTCCCTGTCAAGCCAGACAAAGGTACAGCACAGTTAGTAGAGGTCTTTGTTTCATCTGTTTGCATTTGTGTTATATCGGAAATAAATTCAACTTTTGAGGAGTAATTGATCTTTAAACTAAGAAAAGCATTTTTAAGATGAAAGCTTTTTTTATTCAGCCATAGTGCTGGTCTCTATTGACCTGATTTTAGTGCCTAGGTGTTATCTCTTGTTTTAACAATTAGTCCTTCAAGTCACTGAAGAACCACTAACATGGTTATTTATGGCATAAGTAACCCAACAATGAACTGAAGGATGGGATATTGGAAAAAGAAAAATAGTATTTGATTAAAATGTCAAACCTTCCCTGCTGTTCTGCTGTTGAGTCACTCTAAACAAACTTGAGTAAAAGGAATCATCTGTTGCACACTTGCTGTGCCCTCTGTTGAGCGTCATTATTGGTAGGGTTAGCAATAGCAATACTAGTTAGAAGACTAAGCAAACCTCAGTTGCTCCACATAAATACTATGTAATGTATTTTAAAACTGGACATGCATATCTGCACATCTGCCTGTCTTTGTTTTGACATCATCATAAGAAATTCCCAGGCTTCTAGGGCACTGGACTGCAAGCATATGAATTAAACACAGCTCTACATCTTAAAAAGACAACTAATTCTCTCAGTGTTATTTTCCATTAGGTCCAGTTATTAGATTTGATAGATTCAAGTAATGAGCGCAGAATATATTGATGATGACAGAAAAAGACCTTGAATATTCTGGCATCAGAGTACCAGTACAGTATGTGCATATAATATAGTTGATTAAACAACTGGAAGTGACAACGAATGTGTAGGTCTGAGTATTGTTTATTAGGCTAATTCCACAGTAAGTACTTGTTTCATAGGGTGTTAAACTAGAGAAAGTTGCATACTTAAGTAACATTCTGAGGCAGTTTGCAGTACATGTAGTAGTATCAGCTGTTGCAATAATGTGTACCTTTTCTGTATTATTCTGTCAGACATAGTGAATGTCAAGCTGGAGCCTAAGAAGGAGAAAGACACCAAGCCACAGTCTAAATCTCAGTCCAAAGGCAGCACTAAGAAAACTTCAAACAGACGAAGCCCGTCAAAAAAAGAGAAGAGCAGCGTATTGGCTGCAGACGTCTGTCCTCCTGAGCCTGTTGAGAGCCAGGTGGTGGCTCTGTGCTGTGAGGAAGCAGGTGGCAGCGTGGAGCCTCAGCTGGGCAGCAGCTGCAGCCCGGCACACAAACTGTTTCAGAGGACGCTGAGCCCTGCGGACGTCCTGCATGTCCACAGCTACGCCAAAGGAGACTATGGAGAGGGAGAAGCCCCACCCAAGGAAGAGAGGAAGAGTGAGGGTATTGACAATGAGATGGAGAAAGACAACAGACTTGTGAGCAAAGCAGTGAGTGGATGCAAGCATGTCACACACACACACACACACAATGTGAAAAGAATAAATGTGGATTTGTTTTTTGAATTTAAAGGACCCACTAGAGAACAAAACCTAATGACCAAGTTAAGATGATGAATATTCACCATGATGGATTACCTAAGTAGTATACATTTTTGGTCCACAAGCATGCAAAAATGCTAGTATGTTTATTTGGGAAAAAAAAAAAAAGAAGTCCAGCATGGATGCTGATGGTGACGGTGGGTGTTTCTCTCCAGCAGGTGGCAGAGGAGGTGGTGGAAGATGGAGAGCCAGAGAGTGATTTAGGACAGCTGCCAGGACACCACCCACTCATAAAGGATGGCATGAGTGATGAAGGTGTGTCATATCAACGTTAAGTGGGATGCAGCACTGTTGCACTCACCATCAGCACTTAATATATAGAAATGCACTTTAAATTTCTAATATCCTCCTCCTCCTACTTCTTAACTGGTCTGAATGAGAATGTTAATTTTGCCATTGTGCAGAGGCTCCAGGAGAGGCCCCCCCAGTCGAGGAGGGTGGTCTGGAGGGGGAGGGCTGGGCTAAACCTCTGGCTCACCTGTGGCAGAGCAGACCACCCAACCTGAAGAAAGAGAGAGAGTACAACCAGCGCATGGGCTCCAAACCTCCATACTGCTCCATCTGCATGTTGTTCCACACATACCAGCAGGTAATCTGCACCACAGCAGATTCCAGTCACTACCACTCATCTACTGCACCAACATGTAGACCACACATTGTGGAGACCATGCTAGCTCTGGCAGCTCACTGCTCTCCTGCAAGTTTGTTCATTATTACACGCAGTTTTAAGAAAGGTCCATATTCAGAATATGGTATTAGTTGTTGCTGGTGTTGTAAGCTTGTTGTTTCTGTGTGCTTTGCCTGCTGTCAGACTGAATGTGCAAACAGCATAGACAGTCCTGTCATGGTGCCTGGTGGGCGGATGCGGACCAAACCTCTGATCCCAGAGATGTGTTTCACCACCACCACGGAGGAGGACTCTGAGTGTGAGCAGCAGCCTGTCACCCCTCATCTGGAGGAAGATGGAACCAGCCTCCTCATCAGCTGCTCACACTGCAGCGTGCGGGTCCACACCAGTCAGTACACAGACACTTGAACTGAGAATACTGTTAGCAAATGAGTAACCTGGGCTGTTTTATAATATGTATTTGCAAACACATCAGTTTGTTTTTACATAAACCATGACAACCATATGCATCACATTTTCTCAATGTGGACAATATTTCCATGTTATTAGCTCAGAAATGTGTTACTACAGGATTTGATGGCAGCATTGACGACATATCTTGCATAAGACATAAAAACACTTACATTTGCCCTGGCACACTGTACATGGGTGGCAGCAAATGCTAACAAATGCCTTTGTAATGGTGTGACAGTGACTCTCTCAGTCAGAGCTCCAGTGTGTCAGACTGTGTCTGTGTTTGTTTGCTCCAGGCTGTTATGGTGTGGATCCAGCCAGTGTGAGCAAGGAGTGGAAATGTGCACGCTGCAAAGCCAACGCCATGACTGAGGTCAGTGAACACTCAAGGGATTTACTTTACATGTCGTATTGCTGTTTAATTAGAGCCTTCTTAGTAGTTCAGTGATCAGTTTATTTCTGATGGTCTGCAAAAATGAGGATACTTTGTACTGTTACTGATCTGCATCTCATTTTCCTATATCTCTGCTTAAATGCAGAGGCTCACATTTACAGTTAAGATGGATTTATACCTCTTTGTTAATGGGCTAGGCTGCATCTACAGTGGCTACATGTGCTGGCTCCAGAGTTACACCAGAGCTGACATAAATACATACTGGGGCTACAGCGTCGACAGAGATTCCATGTAGAGACATCAAGAACTCTGACTGGAGCTCATGTTTTCCCAGACATGTTTCTGATGTGGCTCAACTTTGTTGATTGAGGACAACATTTAGGAAATTTAAGAAAGACTCATCTTCTCCTTCTCACTTTGTTAGTGAAAAAGAGATGACGACATCTAACAAAGAGTTTATTCTGCAACTCTTCTGCTTGCTGAGATTGAAACTCCACATGACTCAATGAATGTAAACACAATGATTGCATGGCAATATTCTAACCCAGTGTTGAACACAGTAGTTGGTAATCTGAAAACAATAAATGGATTGAACTTGATGTTCTAAGTTCATGTCCTCTGGAGCTTTAGATGGAAGATTCTGTGCTGTTAGTGTTGCACTGGAGATGAATCATTTAAGAATGTTTAAAACCACAGTTCGGTGTCACTAACGCTGCCTCTTTCAATTGTCTATTGTCTGTTAGCTATTGGTTTTGGCTGCAAATCAAGTGGACTTTTGTTGGTTTTGTTAGTCTGGACAGCTGATTTATGGCATGTCTTTTTTGCAGAATTGCTGCTTGTGTTCACTGAGAGGTGGAGCCTTGCAGAAAGCCAACAACAACAAGTAAGTTGCTCCAGTCATCAGGAAAATGTGTGAAGAAACTGGAAAGTACATTGAATTAATTTAGTAAATGTGCACTTTGATGATGGTCCTTTATCCTTGAAATGGTTAATGTTTAGTTCTTCAAATCAAACTGGTTTAAAGTGCTAAGCTGCTCTCTGAATTTTCTCTTTAAACAGCTTTTCAACGGCCAAATCTATGGCCATAACTCAACTGATTAATTATTATGTAGAGATGCACAGTGTATTGGTCGCCAATAGATTATTGTCTGATAAATAAGATATGATTTTGGAGTTTCAGTCATCAGTTTCATTCCAATAATGTGGAGCTTTGGCTGTAGAATGCCTCTCGAAACCCAGTTCACATACAGTGCAGGCAGCAGAACACAGACTTTAACTGAGAATGATACTTGAGGTTATATTTTACTCAAATCTACTATCATGTCGCTGTTGGCCACTAAATAAACACTAAATAAACTATGAATAGGCATCAAAGTGTTATCATGTTTGCACTGGTACAGGCCCAACATGTTTCCAAGGTTACAGGATTTAACACTTGAGTACAATAGAAGTAGTATCTCTTAAGCCTTTAGTTATAATGAACATGAATCAGCTGTCAGTGTCATAACCCATCAGTCACACCATAGTTCAAATTTAAACATTTTGATGAAAGTGGTTCCTGGAAGAACAAAGCTGAAGTAATTCTGTAAACCATAACAAGGTGCTCAGAATAAATAACCTAAACAAAAGAACAACAAAAGAATCATCAACGCTAACATTACATAGTGATTGTCAGATCAGTGTGTATTACTTGCTTGTTGAATCTCTCAGTTGTGAACAGCTGGCTGTGTGTGTGTGTGTGTGTGTGTGTGTGTTGTGTGTGTGTGTGTGTGTGTGTGTGTGTGTGTGTGTGTGTGTGTGTGGTACAGGTGGGTACATGTGCTGTGTGCAGTGGCTGTGTTGGAGGCACGCTTTGTCAGTATCACTGAAAGAAGTCCTGTGGATTTAAGTGGAATCCCTTTGCAGAGATTTAAACTGGTGAGTTTGAATAACATCCACTTTTATGGATACTCTACCATTACATTCTCAGTTGAAAGCTGGTAGTGAAATAATGGTTGAGTCTCAAATAACAGACAGCATAAACAAAAAAGATCAATTGCTAATTAAGGATAAGGGATAAAATGACCTGTACTGCTATAGTTTACGCAGTGTGGTTCGTCACTAATTTGTTCCAGTATCTTCTGCTTTCTTGCTTATTTTTTTCTTATCAAACATAACATTTCATGCAGATGAATTTAAAGCCCACCAGGAGGTGGTAGAATAAAGCACATGAAGCTGCTTGAAAGCTTATAATGTGAAATACCTGAGCAGGAAGTGTTGAGTTTCATAGACAGTGGTGTGAGGGCTATTTAAAAAAACAAAAACAAAAACGGGAATAATTAGTCAGGAAAAAAAAGAAAAAGAAGAGAAAGTTTTACAGACGATGACCAAGTAGTTAATGTACCTGAACATGTACCTGAATACTGATTAAATATACACATCATATATACTCAGACAGCAACGGTGAATATATAACAGAACTGGCAAAAGTGACAGTCAGCAAAAGCTAAAAATGAAAAACTGCTCCCTGGACGTTTTGTACCCAAAAAAAGAGGCAACATCAGTGATTTTGTTAGTGTCTGAGATTAACAAATCTTTGTATTATTCCATTCCAGATGTCAGAATGCAGTAACTTGCACTGGTGTGATTTTCACATTTATTCTAATTTTTACTCACATATAGGAGGAGATCACTCACACTGTAGGCTGTCATAACAGAGAGCAGTGCTGCAGCACTAGCAGGCTGAAGGTGGAGAAAATACAGTTGAGCATAGTAAAGAAAGGATTGGCTTTTGATCAACTTTATTTTTGCCAATGCCAACACATTAGAATATGCCTTGATTGTCCCTGATTCATCTTCAGGATGTCTAATTTTCAAAAGGGTATTTTTGGGTGTAAAAGGGTGTACTGATGGAATTAGTGCTGTACCTTATACTGAATTTATTAAGACTCCAAGTAAACAAAGAGAATGTGTTGGCATCAATAGCACATTCAAACAGGACCATTTAGAAATCAGGAGGTTGTCTTATTGAAGTATAATCAAATAAACGTAGGAAGCAGTGGGAAGTAGAAATAAAAACCTGCCTCTAATATAATCTTGATCTAACAAGATGTAAATTTAAAAAAGTGTAAAGAATTCAAACTAAGTCATCTTTATGGAGTCATTTCACATCCCCTGCAGTTTCCTGAGCCCTGGCTCCTCTGGTTTTTATCTCCAACAGAAATGTTACTACTGTAAGAAGCGGATGAAGAAGGCATCTGGCTGCTGCGTGCAGTGCTCTCATGGCCGCTGTCCCACTGCTTACCATCCTACTTGTGCACAGGCTGCTGGAGTACTAATGCAGCCAGATGAATGGCCTTTTGTGGTCCATGTTACCTGCTGTCGACACAAAGGCCCCACTCAGATTGAGGTAAGGAGTTACTGAGGAACTGCTAATCTCTTCTTCAAGGACTTTATGTGAACTATATGTGCACTTTTTACTCTTTCTTTTCTCTGGCTGTACAGTAGTGAAAGCATTGTCCAGTACTGTTACATTAAATTGCCCAAAATGTCAGGGAATACTAGCAGTTTCCAGTCAACTTCTGTAAGTCTAAAAAATGTAATGTCATCTCCTCTGACAGCGTAATAAAGCAGCCATGCACGAGCTGACTGTGGGACAGAAGGTGATATGTAAGCACAAGAATGGCCGTTACTACCAGTGTGATGTGGTGCAGCTGTCTAAAGAAACATTCTATGAAGTCAACTTTGATGATGGTTCCTTCAGCGACAATCTCTTCCCTGAAGACATTGTGGTAGGTTTCACTGGTTAATCTTTGTAATTCAATCTTGATATTTAAAGGAAACAAATATTAAAACAAGACATGAATAATACAAATCTGGAATCTTCCCTTTAAATACATTAACCCTCTTATTATGTAGCTTGGTCAGTTTCCCCCTATTCGTGATTGTCCATTTATATATTCATTCCTGTTCATCTATATACAGCATTTATCTACAGTTCTGGAATTTCCCCTGGTCTGTACTATCATGACCAAACTCTGTAGCATTCTGTTGATAAATTAAATAATACTAAATAAGAAATGAAGTTCTCAAATAGTTGCCATTACTTAGCTCAGTCCCAAAGGCTTATATTACAGACAGTTGTTGTCTTGATAAATTCAGTGTAGTTCATTTCTTCAGCCCTTATTCCATCATTACAGCAAGAGTCATGTCACGCGTTCCACACACAGTGTTAAGCAGCCATGAATTTGATTCAGTGCTTCTCTCAGAAGTGTCACGTTCGAAATCTTGCTAGGCTTTTAAAGTGAAAAAAAATCAACAAGTATTGTTTGCTGTTGACTATAACACGAGTAAAAGGTATGGCAAAGAAGAAAGAAGAACTGAAATGAAGTTTTGTTCTGTCAATATTTCAGTCCATTATAGCAGTGCACACATGATAGGATGAAATGCCTTTGTTAAGTTTCCTAAGGCTACAATGTTTGATTTTTCTGTTAGAAGCCGAGACTGTGCTCAGCTTGGACCCCCACCCCAGGGTGAAGTGGTTCAGGTGCGATGGACAGATGGCCTGGTGTATGGGGCCAAATTTGTGGCAGCTCATGTCATCCAAATGTACCTGGTAAGAATTCTTTTTTGTTTTGTGTGTTTTGTGTTGCATAATCAGTTTTGATTTGAGAGGGATTGAAAAAATAACAAATGAACTAAAAGGTGCCCAAACTCACAGTGGCTTCAGATCTCTCCACAGATGTCATGTCTGGTATTAACCATTTAAGGACGTCAGAGCTTAAATTTTGTCTTGACTGTATGTATATACCTGCCACTAAGAAGCACCCCCATAGCATGATGCTGCTTCACTGTAGGGGTGCTGTTAGCCAGGTGATGAAGAACAGTGTTTGGAGTTCTGCCCAAAGATTTCAGTTTTGGCTCCTCAGACCACAGAATTGTTTTCCTCATGCTCTCAGAGTCCTGTAAATGCTGTTCGCCAAGTCCGCTGTCATATGACTTTTACTTAAACTAGCTTCTGTCAAGAGACTCTACTGTAAAGCCCTGATTAATGGTGTGCTGCTGAGATGGTTGTTCTTCTGGCAGCTTTTCCCATCTCTGCAGAGAACGTCTGAAGCTCTGAAGTTGGGTTTGGGTTGGGTTTGTGTGTGCCTCTATAAACTATGTTCAGTCAACTCAGTTTGCCAGTCAGTGGACTCCAGTCAAGCTCTAGACTATAGTTGCAAAAGTCTGTGAATTAATGGAAATATATGAAAATTTGCAGAATTACAGGTTAGCCTATAACAGGGAACTTAAATGTAGCTTAAAAAACATCTTGCAGCATAAACCTTTATGTAAATTTTATGTAAATCTTATTGATTGAATTGAATTTCTGTCCTGCTCTGTGTCATTCCTCCATCACATGCACAGATCATTTCTAGAATCCTGCTCACTACAGCCACACTACTGTATCTAAGCACACAGACTACATCCGGTCAGTCAGTTTGGATCAGATTATCAGGCTTACTGTATTTGATCTGTGCTACTAAAGTTAAACTAGCAAAAAATAAAAAATAAAATTATTGCAGACGTCTGTTGCAGTCTTTTGCTTGCACCATACAGACCAAGATACAGCAGAGAAGAAGCACTCGGCAGAAACAGAACCATAAACATAAGTTCTGCATCTTTTCTCGTGCCTCCACCTGATTAAGAATTAGTCAAATAAAAATTTCACAATTCTTGAAAATAGATGTCGACTAAGTTTACTGTGTCGATTAATCAACTAATCAATTATTCATGTGCATCCCTAGTTTATACAGTATCAAGCTAGCTGGTAAATCAAATATGCTAAATGTAAGCTAGCTAACACCATGTCATTGACAATTTAAGAGGCTAGCTATCATGGTGGTAGCTAGCTCCACTATGAAGCTGTTTCTTCTGCCGTCTGTCAGTTTTCTGTAGGTTAGAGTTTGATTTAGCAGCTGATTGAGGAGAGTTCATCTGTTCATATTTCTGTCTGTATTTCTATTCATTTTTTCAGCATCAATTGTAAAATATTTTACAAGTTTCCAACTTGGAATATTTCCAAAATTCTCTAGCTTAACTTCCTATGGAAAAGTTTCCACCCCTTTTCAACCCTAGTCTAGACATATCTGGTTAATAACTAAAGCAAACATGATGCATCTGACCACAATCAGCACCACAGCAAAAATTCTGAATACATTAATAAATGAAAGGTTTCAGTTTCTGATTTTAAATAAAATAGCAAAATATTCTACATCCATGTTCTCACTTTGTCATTATGGTTTATTGGATTTAGTTGGTGGGAAAAGTTAAGATTAAGATTAAGATAGACTTTATTTACATTTTATTCACATGTTACAGCAGCAAGAAACAAGGGTGACCAAAATAGAATATTAAGTGTGCAAAAACTGAAGGGGCCTGAATTTTTTGGGAAAGTACTATACCTAATAGCTCTCATATATTATCAGTCGCTCCTTTTGAGAATATTGGGTTTTGGCCATTGCCTCTACAAATTCCCACTCTGGGAATTCTGTGTTAACTAGGTGGTAATATTCAGCCAACAGGTGTAGCCTTTGGCATTAGAAATTATAACATGTTGTTCTTGCAGTCAGTGTTCACACACAAAGCAGCCCTATGTTGAAATGGTGCATGGTGGTGGGGGTGTGTTGTTTCAAGTATCAGTGAGACAATTAACTAGAGTCCAGGAAGTCCAGGTTGAGTAACAGATCCATGAATTTGAAGGCTTACCAGAGGCCAGAATACCATACAGCAGTTTTAAAATCAATATTTCATCCTCATCTGGATCATTGTGAAGTTAACTGTAGAAGTATACTGTTCATGTTACCATTTGATTGGGCAGTGCAGAGCAGTGCCAGATGTTCTGATGTTTTTGCCAGAGCTCTCTGTGCTGGTCTGCTTAGACTGCTGTTGTCTGACTGAAAAGTGTCTCAAGGTGCATCTATCACAGTCAGAAATGTGTGTCATTCAGAATTGAATCCACCCAGAGTACAAGGACTTGGCTTGTAGAGCTTAAAAAAAAAACAAAAACAAAAAAAACCTGGAACTGAAAGAACTCCTTTGATTGGTTGACAGGTCGGTGGTCTTGGTCAGGGAATGTCACATAGTATTTTCATCAAAATACAGGAGCTCAGGGGACACAGAGATGTAAATATTAAGATTTTTATTCTTTGATGCATTCAGTAGATACAGAGCACCAACTGAATTGGTGACCATGAAATCAGCTTTATTAGTTTATTAATTTTTTGCAGCTGGTGATCATTTAATGTACGAATTTGGTCTGATGAGATCATTTGGTTTGATATACTATAAGTATTTGGACAGTCACTTTTTTTTGTTCCTCAGGCTCCATTCTTCCTCACATTCAATTTGAAATGTAATAATAGATATTAGAATCAGAATCAGACTTTATTGCCAAGTAAGTTTGCACAAGGACGTTTTACAAGGAATTTGTCTTGGTATATTGGTGCTAAAGTGCCAACTCTCAGCTTTAATTTGAGTAGGTTTATGTCAGTATGGAAAAACAGTGTGGGCTCTATATCTCAGATATATTAAAATATTAATGTTTCGACTGATACACCCGTTCTCTTTAGTGAGGAGTTTCTCATAGCTTAGCCAGTTAGGATCTGCTTTTAACTTATTTGTAAATAAACCTCCTGGCCTGAACCATCATACCTCCCATCTTTGGAATGTCCTGTGAATCAGAATCGCTGTAGCTCACGGGACATACTGCCAGTGTTTGATGTGGTGTGAAGTGGAATGTCTTGGTTTTCATTTCAGTGCCAATATTAACAGGTTAGAGTAACCATGCAGCTGCATGAGATGCACGGCTCAGGCCTTGCTGCTGCAGCGCGTCATCAAAAGTTTCAGGGTTTTGCCCATTTTTTAAGCACAAGTGCAGTTTCCAGCAAAAACAGTCAGGATGAAAATCTGTTGATAGTTATAATGAATCATACCAGCAACATTACATAAAACTGACATCTGTCACTTTGGCTGAAAGTGAGGGACAGTAGTTTTAAGGTGCTCTCTCTCTGTCTCACTCCCACCCTGAACATGGGTAAATTGAATAATGAAATCAATCGTTATATTACTGGTGACCATTATCAAAGGAAAAAATTCCATGTAGAAAGATGGAGCTGACCGTAGCAGCATTGCAACTGACACACTGGTGGTTTAGACGTGTGTGTGAGCCACAGCAGTGCAGTGAGCAAGCTGTCACACACACACACACACACAAGGCAGACAGTGTGTCCATGGTATAATTTTTTAAAGGACAGAAAAGTTGCACACTAGCACTTACTGTCTCTTCCTACTTGTGTTTTAAAGTTGTTAACTGATGTTGGCTGCTTTGTTCTTTTCTATCCTTATTTTCTGTTCTTACTATGAAGCATTTGAAAAGTGATGAATAATGTAAATTGCCATGATAATGACCACAAGTTAGAAACTGCACAGTTTTGCTCTGTTTGTGTCGTGACTGTATTCTTTGCTACATTTCTGGAATGCAGGTGGAATTTGAAGATGGGTCACAGCTAACAGCCAAGAGAGATGATGTCTACAGTCTGGATGAGGAACTCCCCAAGAGAGTCAAATCTAGACTGGTAAGAGCAACTAAAATGATCCATATTTTTTCCCCTAATATGTTCTGTCTAATCCTGTCAGTTCATTTAATAAAGACTAAGTTGGAACTTCGCTTTGTTTGTCTCTGCAGTCTAAAGCGTCAGACATGAGATTTGATGGGATCTTTGAAGAGAGGGAGATCATCCAGGAGTCAAAGAGACAGAGAGTGATCAACTCACGTTACAGGGGGGACTACATAGAGCCTGTGATTTACAGAGCCATCATGGAGTAACCCTCACTCCCTGTCTGCTCACCCACGCACCACCAGCACTGACAGACTGAACTGTGCTCACTGTACCTTATCTTAGCAGCTAGCCACTGAGAGAGTGTAGCTCCAGATGACTTCCCTCAAGACCTGTTTTGGACTGTTGTCTTTTTTTACTCCTCCTTTGTTAAAGGTATACTATGCAGGGAAACCCCCCCCACCACCACCACCACCACCAAAAAAAAAAAAAAAAAAGGTAGGGTGTGAGGGTGGGAAAAATTTAGCAACCTCCCACCCTCCAGCAAGATTGTGCAGAGTAGTGGTCGTGTCTGTCTGAGCTTCAGAACATCACACATCACACAATACTTGCACATGTTGAGCAGGGTAGGAGCGGCCAGCTTTGAATGATGTGTTTCTAAACAGCATCCAACAAATCCTGTGTAGCATACCTTTAAATCAAAGAGAATCCTTTTTGCTTTCTTTGTTTGACTGTGATTAAGGAAACAGCAGTATTTTTTATTTCAGTTTTTCCATAGGACTCTGAACATGGTGCACAAGCTGACATACAGCTCTGGCAGTATGTAACAGTAGGAAGCAGTATAAAAGTGACATTTGGCATTCAATAAAGTAACTCTGCCACTTGAGTGTTTACCTAAGTTTAAAGGATAATATCAGTATCATTTTATTTCTTTCCTGCTGCCACCAGTGCCTATGATACAGAGCCTGACAGGTATCAAAGGTAAAATCTTTGATTCATTTGTAACCTCATATTTAGAATTTGACAGTTACTAACTTGTGCCTTCAAATGGCTGAATTCATTCTGTCAAATTAACACACTTATTGCAATTATTCCTGTAGTTCCTGTCACGTGTGCACACACAGACTAATTTGTGTGCCCAAATTATTAATTTGTGGGTCTGATTTACCAAATTGTGTGCTGGGATTATCAGTGTGTTCAGGGTTGCAACAGATGATTATTTTAATCATCAGTCAGTCTGACAGGTATTTGCTCAATTAATCGACTGACTGTGTGACATTTGTGAAAAACGCTAATCACAACTTCCCAGAGCTGAAATTAACTCACACTCAATTTTTATTTAGTTAAGAATAAGAGAGAGAGGAGAAGTTGTGAGTATATATTTGGTACAAAATGATCAATTTGGATACATTTTCTATTGATTGATTCATTGACTCGTCATTTCAACTTTAAAAATGCTACCCAGATACCTGCCAGGCCTCATAGTCTAAGGAGGCTAGACTGAAGTTCTGCCATGCTAATTTGATAAAACGTTGTTCAGGAACATGCACCTTGTCTCTTAACTACTAAATTCACCAAAAACCTGGCTACTGGGGCTCTGGGGCTTTTCCAGGCTGGTAATTAGGCCTTGCTTACCCGCACTGCTAAATTTGACTTTTGCACTTTCTACAGGCCATTGGGCATCTATTGGGCAACACATTGACATAGATATGCAGTTAGAGAAAGATGTTCTCAATGAGTCACATTCTAAATATCTAACCCAACACAAGCTCGTCCTGTTAACATATTTACAAAAAGTCCTGTACACAACACAAAAGGTGCTGATTAGGTCAGGTAGCAGGTAGCAGAGCCCTAGGCCAGGTCCATTAACGATTTTAGTCATCAGTTCCATTTACTTATTGAAAATCTCATTGACCACAGACCTCTCAAAACACTTCACACATCATGGAGCCATGCATTTTAATAACATGAGTTGATAGTCACTGTTGGAATGCACAGTCATGGTTAGACTCTTTACAGGCATCGATCAGAAAACAAAATTGCACTGGTATTATACTTTATTTAAAGGAATACTTCACCCAAAAGGTTTCAATCAGTCAGCTACTTGCTTCTGATAGACGAATGATTGTGCTTGTGCTCCTTCAGGACAACAAAAGTGGCATCCATTTCTTACAACAATGAAGTTACAGAAAGATTATTTTTAGTAGCAAACAGACCAAAAAACACACCTCAGAGCACTGGGAATGGCTTGAAATGTTTCTATACTAGTGTAGGTACAATAACAGTTTGTTTTTAAAGTTTATAAAGATTTAAATTAATTTACATTTTTTAGATTTTTGTAGATTTGTGCCCTTTTGCATAAAATGTAATCAAAACTTTTTAAATCTTGTCCAAACACTAGAAGCAACACAAGAACATTGCCTAAATTACACAGAATTGGTTGAATTGTAATCAGAAACAATCTGATCAAAGAGGAAGTTACAACCTGGTGCTACAGACATTTTTATAAGGATCGGTTGACTGATTCATACATGACCTTAGCAACAGTAATGTTATCCCAAAGGTCCAGTCACTGGTCTTTCTCCAGGCATTCAACTGCAGTTTGAATCTCTGTGTCTTATGAATTGAAATTATTCTGTTACACATACATTTTTTTTTACAGAGTAACTAAGGCATGCACTGAGAAGACATAGATGATTTACAGGGTTTAATGTGCAGCTCTAGTATTTTGGACATATGAGCATACAAGTGGACACTGCGACCTCGGCATGAGCAGTTTTAAAGTTTTTAGTAAAAATGTTTAATACTGTTTTGCTGTTGTTGTGGTATCTCCCTATAATTTCAGTTTGTTGAGAGACTGCTCATACTTGAGTCTAATCTTTTCCCCAGTGTGTAACAAATTTATACAAAAGTGTCTTTGGATGAAGTATTTCTTTAAGTGGGAGCGATGCCATTAAATCCACTGATTATGCCTCCTCTTCAACTGTATCTATTAACTGCATTCCTTTCCATTTCATTTAGTGCAACTGAATCTAATTTTTACATGTTGACTTGTTTTTACCAGTCTATTTATTAAGGTGCTTTAAGAAAGTAAGCTCTGCATTACAGACATGAGTCTGCAGTAGTACTGCAGAAGTTGAGGTTGATGATGTATGTTCTATTTTTTCTACCGTATATAGATGAATTTTAAAGAATCCATTCAGATTTTTTAATGCGCTTTGTCTACCCAGTTGTTTTCTCACTCTTCCACTGAAAGTTGTGCATTGCACTTTTTTTTTTTTTTTTTTTAATTTAAGTCCAGTTTCGAGGACATTTGAATAGTCGTGTGCTGCCATTGCTAAATTGTTAAAAATCTGTTTTAGAATGTTAATTGTACATTTTATGAAATGTCTTACAGATTGTGCACCCCTCCCTCTTGGCCAAGCTCATTGATCACATTGCACTTGTTACTGGGACATGGTGGCCTTCAGATGTCATCCTCTGCCTGTGAACTTCTTGTTGTGGTGTGAGACTGCAGACAGAGAAATGCTAGTTTTCTAGTTAGTCGTTGCCAGATCAGACACCCTGCTTTCATCAGTCCAGTGGAGAATGAATTTATTTTATTCATAAAGTATCAACAGAGTTGTACATGAAGAGGGTGGATTTTCTATTCTATTTTATTGCATTGTTTTGTAAAACATGTTGTATGTGTATTTTCACAGAGGCCTGTGAAGTGTAAATGTCATGTAGTCTATTTTGAGATGTTACATGTTGACCCAGGAGATGAGCTGTTTGTTTCTGTTGTCTCCTCTTGAAGAGAAATAACTGAACTTCCAGATAATCATTCAAGCATTTTGTAAAATTCATTTTGTTTGTTTCAGTAAAGAAATTTGCTTCAGTGCTGTTTGTCTTTATTCCACATCTATTCATGTCTTTTTATTTCATGGTACCAGTTCTATAAAGACTTTATAGAAGTTGTAAGATACAAGCCCAGTAACTAACTAAGTCAACATTGTAGTTGTCAGGCTATGAAAAATCATTAATTCTAATAAACAAAGTCTGCAGCTACACATCTGTCAAGTCTTACGAGCCATCAGCAAAACTGAGTGAGTCATCTCTAACTGTTAATGTTAAGTTTTTAATAAAGAGTTTTTGCAATAATTCTTCAGTGTGAACCTGTAAATGATCATTCATTATGTTTAGAGCATTTTATGCCTTCATTAGATGATGACAGGACATGAGGGGTGAGTGATAGTGAGTGGTGTGCCACAGAGATCCCTGGGCTGGATGTGAACCAGCCATGAAGCGGTTCATCATTGTAACACCTAACCTTTCGTACAGGATAGTATCCTGCTACAGGGGTCTAAACACCAGCCAGAGAGTTCTCACAAACTGGCAAAAGTTGTTGTAATGATTAGAACTGATCTATTAGTAAATTATTTATTGCCCATTTATAAAGCCATTAGCAGCAAATTATAATCATTTTGTAATAGTTCTTTAATGTAAATTCTTTTATAGGCAGCCATTGCAAAGAACTGTAACAATTTACTGTTGAGCAAACAGGCTGATAATCCTGCTGCAACTTGGCTGAACTGTATACACTCACTTTATTAGGTACACCTCGTTAGTACCAAGTTGGACCCCCCTTTGCCCTCAGAACTGCCTTAATTCTTGGTGCCATAGATTCATCAAAGTGCTGGAGACATTCCTCTGAGATTTTGCTCTATATTGACATGATAACACCGTACAGCTTCTGTAGATTTGTCGGCTGCACATCCATGATGCCAATCTCCTGTTCCATCACACCCCAGAGGACCTCTATTGGACTGAGATCTGGTGACTCTGGAGGCTATTTGAGTTCAGTGAACACATGGTCACGTCCAAGAAACCAGTTTGAAACCAGTCTGAGATGATTTGTGACTTTGTGTATTCTCCTGCTGGAAGCAGCCATTAGAAGATGGGTACACTGAGGTCATAAAGGAATAGACATCAGCAACAATACTCAGGTAGGCTGTGGTGTTTAAATGATGCTCAGTTGGTACTAAGGGGTCTAAAGTGTGCCAAGAAAATATCCCCCACATCATTACACCAGCAGCAGCAGCAGCAGCAGCCTGAACTGTTGGTACAGGGCAGGATGGATCCATGCTTTCATGTTGTGACCCTACCATCCAAATGTCACAGCAGAAATCCAGACTCATCAGACCAGGCAAAGTTTTCCAGTCTTCTCTTGTCCAGTTTGTGAGTCTGTGTGACTTGTAGCCTCAGTTTCCTGTTCTTAGTTGACAGGAGTGGCACCTGTCTGTCTTCTGCTGCTGTAGTCCATCATCTGATCTTCTGCAGACCTTGGTTGTAGCAAGTGGTTATCTGAGTTACTGTTGCCTTCCTACCAGCTTGAAGCAGTCTGGCAGCCTGGTGTGACCACCCCCTGGTTTCACCACTGACTCGTGGCCGGGGGTAGAAATTAGGTGAGCAATGTTTGCCAGGTAGAGCAAGATGATGTCCCAGTTCATGCGATCGTTGTGACTGAAGAGGATAATATCCGTAAATGTCCTGAGTTCTCAGGTCTGTTCATGTTCCAGATGGCTGATGTTATTACTGACATTTTTAACATATCACCATCACAGGTGTGTTCCCACCTGCTTTAACCCTGAGCTTAAAAAACCTGCAAGTGTCTAAGTGACTATCCCTCCTGATCACGCCATACACCCAAGATTGCATTCCCAGACATAGAGAGAACTCTACTGTGAAGTTTGTGGACGACGCCATCATTGGCTGGATTACAGTGATGAGAATTCATATTGCAGAATGGTGCACAGAGAACAACCTGCTACTTAACATCAACAACACCATTATTACTGTTGCCTTTAGAGAAAATGACACACTCCTGTAAGTAGAATCTGTCATGGTCATCACTCATCTCCTAACTGGTACACTAGTAAAGAGGCCTGCACTAATTCAGGAAACTTGAGGGGCTAAATTACCAAGTTCATGTTAGCCTCTACAGAGAAACAATAGAAAACATCCTAAATGGAAACATCACAAACTGGCATGGGATGTACACAGTCCAGGACAGGAAGGCTCTGCAGCAGATGATTACAACCGCCCACAGCATCATCTGTACCCATTTACCAGGCCTTAACGGATTATATGTGTAATTGATAATACCATCTTATGTTGCACAATGGTAATCAAATTGAATATGGAATAGGAGGTGTGTGTAATGACAGACATCAAATTATTATATGATCATCAGAGATAATTAGAACAGTACAGGTTTGGCTGTGCGCGCGATCGGTCTCCTTTTCCACCATACTCCGCTCCCTACCAGAACACATTACACAGAACTTCACTCAAACTATTTTTAAAAAGTTGATATTTAATTTAAAATGTAGATGCTTGAGAAATCACCTGTATTCGAAATACTTTAAATATTATAAATCATTCTACCAGGCGTGTACATCTCCATAGTCTGATCACTTGAACAGCAGATTCCTTGACGTTTCGTTCCCTCCGCACACAGCTGGGTGTATCGAGTACCCCACCAAGCAGGCTGACTGGATCCTTTACGGAGGGGAGGGGGGCATCGTCTGCCCCTCAAGTCTGTAGAGAAAATGCAAAGCTAGCTATAACTTCTGGGGTGTTTCCACGTAACGCTAATGTTGATCGATGTATATCAGGAGCTCGTTGGCCAGCGCGTCGGCAGGAAGTACCGACGGATTTGAGGTCAGCTTGAAAATTAACGGTACCCGTCCGGTAAGATACAGAATGGATTGCTTGCTAACGTAGCAAGCTAATCATGCCCATTAGCTACTTCTCATATTACGTTTAGCCAGTTTTCCTGAAATCTCTGTTATTGTATTCGTATTCATGTTGTGTGCTGAAGGGCAGCGCGTTCCTCATCTCACACCACCAACCTAACGGGTACTTTTTACTGTGAGCAGTGGTTGTGAATGTAGCTAACGGAAAAGTGGCTAATAGGCTATCATTACTGTGACGGTAGAAAAACATAATCAAAGAGCTAGCTGCTAGCTGCAATAACATAACTGCACTTCATATTTCTGCGTCCCCCCAGCCCCGCCCTCTGTTTATTTAATACTCTATCTACACTTAAATGTAAATGACATTATTTAACCTAACATTAGTAATTAGCTCCATACCCCGCCCAACTTCCACAACAGTGTAAGACACATCTTACTTGAGCCTCCTGTAACATCTTGCCAATGTGTCTATATTTACACTCTATACTGTCATGAACACTTGAACGTCTCATGTGAAACATAACTGGCCTCCAAGCACAAATGAAAGTGCAACTACTTGATATGGACAGGTCCACTGTTGTTCTTGGGTTATGGCTCAAACATGAGAAAGTGACATGAACTAACCTGGTCTGACCTCTTCAGCCAACTCTGTGTCAGTGTGTCAGTGTCAGTCAGTCCTGCAACATTTGCATTGCTTTATGGAGATGATGTCTTAAATCTGAAATGTGCCTGCTGCCAAATCCACAGGCTTCTGTATTCACCACACAGGCCTACATCAGTGTCATAGATTTTTTGTCTCATGAAATATAAATGAGTCCTGCTCATTTATACCCAACATGCATTGCAGTGGAGTACGGCAGATGGAAAATTTTACAAACAAGTTATTGAATATAGTCTTGATGTTTTTGTAGAAATTGAAAAGCTGCTAAACGGACGCTGCTAATACACAAGAAATTCTTAACCCAAGGTTTATTCATCTCCACACACACGACATACAGGGAAACAAACTTGTTCCTCATGGACTTCAGTGTAGCATAGCAGAGACATATAAACGCAGTCTATTGTTGTAGTTGTAGCAACCAAAGCAGTTTTTAAATTTGCCTGTCCAACAGCTCTCGCAAGGGTGCATCATTTTGGCCAAATTTGATAATCATGATGATCAATATTTAGATCACAATTATTCATGATATATTGATTTTAGGGTCAAAATATTTTTATTGCACTTTTAAATAAACAGAGTACTGCTTTCATTTCCATTTTGTGCTACTTTCCTGTTAATGTACAGATCTTTGAATCAAAACCAAAGTAGTCCTTATTATTCACAGTTCATCCTCTAGAAGCAAAGTACAGCTTTATACATTCATTGTTTGTGGTGTTTTTTCAAGTGTTCTATTGCTTTATGCACAGACAAAAATTCACTCTTTGCACATGATTTGTATAATGTGCTCTAAATCTGAAACACTTCCAAACAATGGATGAAGATCCATTTCACAGGTAAACTCTACCAGCAGAGAATAGTCTTTGAACACACAGTCCACTGTGGCCTTGGCCCCACCCATCTTGACCATGTTCAGAATTTTGTTGCATAGATATGTTGCAGTGAAAACTAAGCACACAGTGACACAGCAGTTCTTCATTAGACAAGTTGTATTTTATTATTTAATATTTTTAAATAAAGTTGGTATTTTACAGATGCACAGTGCATGGTAACTGGGGATCATAAAAAGTCAGGGTTGGTTCCTAAATCACCCTCTTGTAAACATGCCCAATAACAACTGTTTCAACTAAATTATAATACAGTTGCTAATAAATCATTGACATTTTACATGATAGTTACATTGTTACTTTCTTGATTTCTTTTTTGTGTTTATGTTGTGTCAGGATGTAGAAACCAAGTGCTGTCAGTCAAGTGGTTTCTCGAGGCAGTTTGTCACATCAGAATAAAATCTGTGACCTCTCCCCAGCAAACAGTTAGTCACTTGTTTGGACTGATATTTGCCATGTGTTTCCTGCAAACACTGATAAGAGGGTGCACTGCCTTTGTTTTGTGATGATACAAATCCACACTTGTCTTGTGTTCACTAGTCCATACAAATTAGGTACCAGTTCAAATTTTTTAAACTTGATTTTTTGGAATAGTAACGACCCTGGTGTTCACTGCTAGTTCATAGGGACTGTGTAGGAGAAGGGAAGTCATTAATAGTAATAGTGTTACTCACAATACAATTCACTCACAATACATGTTGTAACACTTTTACTAGAGTTCACAATCAGATAACTAATTTGTAAACTATTCAGCTGTGCTCAGCCGTGTTAGAACTAGGTCTACAGTGCTGGATCTGATCTGAAACAACCCTTTGGAAAATACTTCCCAAACTTAGTGTTAGCATTATCAGCGGTTTAACTGACCACTGATAAGTTTATAGCATTTTCAGTGGTTTATTAGTAAACACATTTGCAATTAATTTAATAACCATAGACAAATGTCCACATGGTCTACCTGGAGTCCTGAACTGACCCACACAATCCAACTTAACCCAATAAGACTGAATATGATTTAGTCCCAGCTCAGGACTTGGTTACTTGGAACTAAGTGGAGCTGAGAATACCCTTAGTTTCTGATGTGGACATGAGACAGGACAAGCTCACTACAAATAGTCTCTTCACAGGAAGAGAACACATGAACAGATGAATTTGACACTCGTGCAGACTGCACTGGTGCAGTCTCAGACATTCAACCACTGTGGGTGATTGTGTTATGTAATAACATGCTGTGTATGAGTGTGGGGCTAAACTGTTTATTTTCTGCTCAAACAGGCTCCAGTGTGGGATGTGCCATGTATGTTAGCTGGAGATGAGAATGAAACCCAGTCGCAACCTCCTCCTGGGCCTGTGCTCCATGCTGGCCCTGGGATTCCTCTACTACTCGTCAGGGAGGATCAGCTTACAAGGCTGGGGCCGCAAATCATGTGAGTCTTCCTCTGATATGTGAGCATAATGTGTTAACTTATTTCATTGACCAGTTTCAACTGCAGCAACAGTGATAGAACTTGTGTCCTGACTGACACAGGCAATGGCAGAGTAGCCATTGGGAGTACTGGGACTTTTCCTGGGAAGCTGCTACACTGTGATTCTATATGAGTGTCATGTCCCCGCTACAGCTATGTCCCATAGCTCTGCCTACCCACTTAGCTTTTATGTGCTAGTATCTTTTGTTTATACACTGAAGCAGCCCACAGTGGACTGTCACTGTCTCACTTTCATGTCAATAAAAAAGTTAAAAACCCCTAAAGGTGTGGCTGTAAAGCTCAGACAAAAGAGGTTCAAATCCAGAAAAATCCAAACGCTTCAAGTAGTTGTGGATCTAGCAGCAATAACTCTGCAGACAACAGGAGAGAGGAGCAGAACAGTGAAGCAGGTTCAGGACCAGTTAGTCTAGTACAAACACCAGATAAGTTTTGTATAGATATGGGTGGTACTGTTTACTGTTTACTGTTGTACTGTACAGTTTGAACTCTGATTTCATTCTCTCTGTAGCAACTAACTTGTAGTTATAGAGTGAAATGTGAAAAATAGAAATACACTTTAATACAACACAAACTGAACAGCAGTGAATGGCAGCTGCCTTACTTAGTTACCTTAGTTATAATGATCATATAACTGAGTCACAGTTATATGATCATTTGTGGGACTGTAGCTGCTTATTATAACATCAAAAAATTATATACATATAATTCATGTGCAGTGCGTCATTATAGTTAATTTAATCTCTGTACGACTCAAGTGTAAAGTGTGACAGGGTGTGTCTCTCCTGGACACGGGCCACTCCCCTGAAAGTCTCAGTGGTCACAGTAGAGCAGAGGACAATTATAGGAAAGATTCAACAGAAACATCAAATGATAAAGGAAGTATATAACAAACAACAAATTAAAAACAACAATTAAAAAGCAATGTCCTATTAAATAAACTTGTACATGAGACCCTCTGTCCTCACAGTGGAGCTCTTAATAATTCTTTCAACTAAATAATAACGCTGTTGTTATTTCATTCCACCAGCTGTTTGCTTTAGGGAATGAAGTGATATGATTTAAGCAAACACTTTAGTAACAGACTGCTGAATGAGATATAACCTGTCTCCTTCACAGTGTGGTTAACCTCAGTGTTAACCCTCATCACAACATTTAGCTGCTGGTAAACACATCTCTAAACCCTGCTGGCTTCATGAGAAGCTGTAATATTTATTTTCTGAGAAACTGTCAGTCATAGAAACTGTCACACATACACTTTACTCTAGACTGCTCTAAATTAGTAAATCGGTGGCCATTCATCACTTGGTTGGTACTGTTCTTTTTGATTTTTTAAATAGTTTTTCATTCTGCCAGATAGATCTTCTTCTAGTGATGAGAATAAAGTCATAGTTTCCTACAATGACCTGATTAAAAATACAAAGAAAATGTTTTCATATTTAAATAACTGTGAAATAATGAAATAATACATTTATAAAAACAAAGATCAGCTTTTAGTTTGCACTACTTTCCCAGATTACTTCCAATGTGATTTCATATTGCCAGTTTTGATCAAGTCTTTTAATCAAGGCAAACATGGCAGAGCAAGTTGGACAATTGATTGTCATTTCTGGGAGCTGAATTATCCACAAGGCTTCATTGAATAAAGGAGTTTCACAGAAAAAAAAACAAAAAAAACATGACACCATGACGCGGGCACAGGACGTTGAGAGTGGCTGTTTTCTCAGCTTGTTTCTCTGATTACAGAAGATCCAGATGTTTGATGACAAAAATCCTTCATCTGGTTTAAGATTAGAGTTATAACGTTTATATAAAGTGACAGTGATGTGACTTGAAACATTCAGAAAATAGTCAACTGAGAATGTTTTAATGTCCGGCCATCAGGCCAACAGGCGGCGCTTACGGAGAATACTGTGGATTTATAGTATAGTAACGCTCATGTGACAGGAACTGACAGGAACAAATAACAAAGAGCTTTGGTGACTTAAATGATTTCAGATGATATGCAGCTACAGCTCTGAAAAAGAATCTGATGGAAGCCAAGAAAGTAGCAATAATGACTGATGTATGGACAGCTCTCAAGTCTGATTTTTTTGGTCACTGTCACCTGCCTTACATGGACGGTGATTGGAAGATTTCAGGTTCTGTGCTTTAGACTCAGCACAGATGAGACACACTGCTGAGGACTAGTCTGAGGTGCATTGTTGAGTGGAGCCTGGGAGGTGAAGTTAGTGCATCTGTACACTACAGTACAAAAAACATGCCTCTGCATGACAACATATTACTTTTTGGTTTGATTGGAGGGCATGTGTTAATTATGACATCACGACTAATCAACTTAAATTGGCTTCATTAATTGACTTCAAAAAATAATTAAAATGCCCATCCCCAAATTATAGAAGAATGTTCCACACAACCAGGGAACCCAGAAACTCCTGCTTTCTGGCTTATGTCTATGTAAGTGTTATCTAACAGCAAGGTGGTCGGCCTCTTTGTCCCTGTGAAAAAGAAAATCTTTCCCTTGACATTCAGCAGAGCAGGACGTTTGACCATGGCTGCCTAAATTAAGTTCAAGTCACTAATGCTGCCTACAGAGTGACTTCTGTACCCATCTACTTGAACTGAATCATACAGGTGTATACATTCTTGGCCACTGAGTTCCACCAAGCATCATTGTCTGACACTGCTATCCCTGCACACAAGGCATTCACAGTCCAGACTGCTGTCTTTTGTGGTTCCCCGATGGTGGAACGAACTACCAAATACTACATGCGAAGTGCACATGCACTTCAAGGTCCTTTTTTTGCCATTACCAGTGTGTCAGACCTTTTTTCTCAAGCAAGCTTTGGGCCATCTTAAAGTGGTCTTGGTGAATTTGGCCCTTTGCATTTCTTTCCTCTGCCCCTAACCCTTCATTTGATTCCCTAGAGCCTTCAGTAACTCTGCTTTCTGCTGTACATCCAGCATATTCAGATTTTTTCCTCTTGTAGGCTGCCTCCATGTCTTCCTTCCAGGGCGATGTTAGCCCTCCCAGCTCAACTCAGATTATTTAACAAGAGAAAATTACTTTTTTACCTCAGGCATATCAGCATTTGCTAGCAATTTGGGGGCTGGTTGGATTGGATGTTTATGTAGAGCTTGCTAAGGATGCAGGCTGCACTCAAAGTTCATAAAAGGGTTGGTGGAGTTGAAGATGGAGAAATGCTGAGCCTCTGTTAATCTGTGTCCAGGCTTGATTAGAAAATGGCGTGTTAAGTAGAGCCAAGCAAATGCTTGTTATTTAGTGCACTTGAGCTTTTCCTGAGTCTGTAAACTTTTGGCAGCCAGGAAAGAGAATGTGCCAGACAGCTGTAGACTAGTTTTTTCAAACCAACCTTGTGACAGCTTTTACAGTCTTTTTAGATTGTATGGCCTCAACAGTGGTGCCAATTGTAGTTATGGTTAGTCTTTAATCTGCTTTGGAAGGTGTCATAAATGGAGAAAATTAGATCTGAATTTTTGTAATCAGTCATCAGTGTCAGTCAGTGATTTCTTAATACTATGGGCTACAATGATGAATAAGATATAAGATATTTATTAGATTACACTGTAACAAATAACAGGAATTAACTGTGGGAAATAAATACATGATAGTACCAAACATATAGTAAAATGAGAATGAATGTTCATGGTCAGTCAAATTAAACACTATAAAGGACAAACTAGAGGCAACACAGAAATTTCCTAATACAAAATATTGCCAAGTAAATGGTAATAAGCAATTTGTATATAACGTTCATTAGCAGAAAGACACTGATTTGTTAAGTTAAGCCTCCTTTTCTCCTACTGCTTCAGCTGCTGAAGTCCTTCAGAAGTCCCTGAGGGGGCCTGGTAAGCAGCTTGGTTAAAGAAGAAACTGTGGAGATCAGAAACGGGTTGTGTCAGACCTGTTACATTTCTTCTTATTTTTTTCTGTTTTATCAAGAGAAAGAAGATGCACAGCTAGCAGGCTAACAGTAGCATTCCAGAAGCTGTAAATTTTTCAGATGTTTATCAAACACTTGATAAAAACCAGTCTCCCCTTTTCTGCTGCTTGAATTATTTAACCTGCAGTTCCGTCATCAAGGATATCATGAATGTTTTCTGAAACACTACTGTTGAGACATTAGAGAGCCTCATGATTCTGCATGTCAGGATAATCTTAAAGGAAATGAGGAAAAGGAACTGAAGTTGCAAGCTGAAGTGAATACATCTTACAGTGTACCACTCTGACATGAAGGAGGAGTGATATGTACATGTAGATATGTACGTGGTCAGTACACCCTGGAAAAGTTAATATACTTAGAAATTTTCGGTTTGGTTTTTGAGTTCTGTTTAGTTTTAGCTAGTTTTTTAAGTGCATACATATTTTTTCCCCATCTTTATTTCTATTCTGAGGAATTTACTTGTTTTCATTTGGTTTTTATTTAGTGTTAGTGTTTGTTATAGTTTTTCAGGTATTATGAAAGTATTGTGCAAAACCATTTTATTCTTGTACAGCAGCAGAAGTGAAACTTTGAATGGTCTGCATTACTAACTAGAATGGAGTTGCAAAACTAACAGTTTTAAAAGAAGATGTGAGCCTGTGTAAAGAAGATGTGAGGGTAAAACTACAAAATTACAAGTTATAATTAAAATTTTATAAGTCAAGTCAAATTTTATTATACCACTAGGGGTGGTTGCAGCTATTTTTTGTTTTTTGTTTTTTAAACGCATTAATTCACTCATAAATACAACATCAAAGACAACATACCAATCAGAACACAGGGACAACAATAAAGTGCAATACAATGCAAGATCACTACATGTGAAGACAAAAGAGCCCAAGTTGCAGAGTGTGGACAAACTGCTTAGCACCACCATCTGTGCAAATTCAGCCTACTAATTGCAGTGCTAACAAAAGAGTCTTTGAGTCTTTTAGTCCTATGAGTTGGAGCTCTAAATCTTCTACTTTCCATCTGCAGGGGATGGTCAGTACAATGCAATGGTCTGGTGTATTTGAGGCAGAGCAAAGATAAAAATGACCACCTATTTACAAATTTGTGATTTTAACTTTCCTGTACCTTTTGAGATGAAGCAGATTTATTCTTTGTCACCTCTGGCATGAACAGACTTCACTAAGAGTTCAGATTAATTATTTCAAGATTTCTGAATATCCTAGTGAATCACTGAACATATTGAAGATGTGGGTGGTGAGACACAGTGTTAGAACCAGGTTAAATTTGAATCTGTCGCCTATGCAAAAAGCCTGGTGGTGTCCATTTTGTGAAGACCAATTGGCATAAAGATCTGTACCTTAGTGACACAAGGTTTACAAATGTTAGGTTGTCAGAAACTTCCTCTGTATCTACCATTAGTTCCAAAAGCTTATATGATTGTAGCCAAAAAATAGCATTTCACTGAATTCACTTTCTGAAGTCAGAAGTTGAGTGGTAGGTTGATCCAGCTTTATTTGATACTACAGCAGGATATGCATCCTCCCACACTGTCCAGAAACAACAGGCACTGCTTATCTTCAGTCCAACCATGTTGTCTTTACAGTCAGCTTTTCCATCAGCAGTCTAGGCCTCTTCACCCAACATCACGCACCATTCTCCAGAGATAGTGTCAGCGTGGTTTAAAGTATGTGCCTGCACACATTGTACAGGGTTGGATATACTCCAAATTGGATTCTGACACGGTCAGCAGACATGCACCCAGCTCTGTTTATATTACATTAGGCACGGATGTGTTGACGCATGTTTATCGGCATGTACTGTCCACAGATGAAGAAACTGACATCACACATACCATTGCACTACATGGACACAGAAGGTATCATTTGAGCTTTCCCATTCAGCTCTCTATCTTCAAGATAGAGGATAAAACAGCAGTCACCATGACAACTTCCCAGAGCTGTAAAATCCCGTCTTTACAAATTATTAAGTATTATTAAGTATTCAAAATGACTGTACAGTGATATATATATATATATATATATATATATATAAAAATATGGTCATAAACCTGTAACTATACTTTGATTTTTACACCTGCCGTGTTTCTTTGTGTTTAACCCATAAGAGCCCACAGTGACACAGGTGCCACCAACTCTTTAAATGTTGTCAAAAGTTCCTCATAATTGACTTTTAACTCATGAAGTCCCCAAGAAAATAAAAAAATTATTTAAAAAATAAAACGTTGTTTACATCTCTTCCATTTAGTCTGTTTTACATCCCCCATAATTAATAATTAATCGTTTTCCTAAAAGGAGAAATGGGTCTGGGCTCTTATGGGTTAAATGAATCAAGGAAAGAAAAATAATTTTGCTAGCAATTAGAACTGTCACAGACTTCTGATACAAAGCCAGTGTTTTTGGACATTCTCATCATGTTTTCATAAAGAACACAGTGTTGTAGTGCATGGCAGAGTACACAACTGAAAAATACAGTGTCTCCACGGGTATGGTACAGTGTTTTCCTTTCTCCATAATGCTTCTCATTCAAGCCAAAAGGTTCTATTTTGGTTTCATCCGTCCACAAAACATTTTTCCAGTATCCTTCTGGCTTGTCCAAGTGATCTTTAGCAAACTGTAGACAGGCAGCAGTGTTCTTTTTGGAGAGCAGTACATTAACATTAGCAAATTTGAGTGAGGCCTTCAGTTGCCTAGAAGTTATCCCTGGTTCCTTTGTGACCTCACCGACTATTACATGCATTGCTCTTGGAATAATCTTTGTCGGTTGGCCACTCCTGGGGAGGATAACAATGGTCTTAAACTTCCTCCATTTGTACACGATCTGTTTGACTGTGGATTGGTGGAGTCCAAACTCTTTAGACATGGTTTTATAACCTTTTCCAGCCTAAACATTGTCAACAACTCTTTTTCTGAGGTGCTCAGAAATTTCCTTTTTCATGCCATGATACACTTCCATAAATATGTGTTGTGAAGATCAGAGTTTGATTGGTCCCTGTTCTTTAAATAAAACAGGGCACACAGTCACACCTGATTGTTATTCAGTTTATTGAGAACACCTGATTCTATTTGCACCTTAAAATTAGCTGCTAATCCAAAAAAGGTACTTTTGCCTACTCTGGATCATTTTCCTCAACAAATAAATAATCCAAAATAATAATTCTGTACCATTTGTTTATTTGAGTTCTCTTTACCTACTTTTAGGACTTGTGAAAATCTGAAAAATGTTTTAGATCATATTTATTCAGAAAATTCTAAAGAGTTCACAAACTTTCAGGCACCACTGTATTGTAAACTCTCTTGTGATTGCAGGTCACACACTGTAGGAGAAAGTCTCATATCTATGTCTAACCCTATAAATAACTCACATTGATGTTACAGGACTAGTGTGATTTAGGAAGATCTATTGGCAAAAAAGTCTTGATTCTTGAAACTCCAAATCTTGTGCTATGAAATGTGACTTCAGAGTAAACAAATATGGCTCACATAGAAAAAGGAAAAAACTTGGAGACAAATCATGGAGATAGTGTAAAAAACATAGACAAATCTTTCGTCAAGCCAACATTATGATGGTTAAGCTAAATGTAGCTAGCTCTTAGCTACCTGGTACATCCATTGCGATACCAATATCAGTCCAGTACTTCTCTAGGGCTGCAATGATTAGTCAACATAATCGACGATATCGAACTATTGCTTTCAGTTCTTGAGTTACAGCTACTCTTTTGTGCATAATTTACATGATATATTCCTCACCAATGGATGATCTACCAGCTGTCATTAAAAGCATGGGAACATAAGCACAGTCACACAGTGCTGACCTATTCCAAGATGCGATTATCTGTTACAGGATACCTTTAGACAGTGGGGTCCAAAAGTCTGAGACTTTTGGACCCCACTGTCAAGGTTCTTCTATTTTGCATTTTCAAATGCAATATTTTTTTTTCATTACAAATGATAATATCGGTTCAGCAATTGTGAAAATCACCCAATGTCAGATGGGATAGGCTCCAGAAAAATTGCAATCGTTCAGCCCAAATCTGAGCTCATGCTTCAATGGAAAAAACACAACTTAAGGGAATCTGACATTTTGTACAAAGGCGTTAAATTGTCCAGTGCCTCAGATTAAATTTGATTGCAGATTTAGAAATTGTGCAGAAGCTTAAATATTTCTTCATTTTACAGAACTTTATCACTTCTTCATACTTGTTTTAAATGTTTCTGAATGATCAAACTTTCTCATTATTCCCAGGTTGTTCATCTTAGTGTATTTCAGATACCTCACAACAACATTCAAGCTTTACGAATCAGTTTGGTCTGTGTATTTTCATTCCATGACTTAATTAATTCAAAATTCGATAAGTAATTTGATTGAACTAATTCAAATGTAGCCCATGCAGGAAATAGGCAGTCTGTCAAAGCTGTACAGTTGACATTGCTCCTCTTGTTTCTGGTGACTCCACTGTCCGAAGTTAGCAGATTTGTTGGTTTGTTGGTAAAAGCAAGGTAGTATAGCTTCAGCAAACAACCTTGTCTTTGTTGGTCATTTTGCGGAGTCTAAAGTAGAGATAGTAGCGATACCTCCACAAACTGCTTCTCAGATTCTTCAGGGTCACGATTATCCAATTAGTATGGCCTTGCTTCTCAGTGTCCTCCTCCATTTAGGTCAGCAATCTGTCCAGCTTGTAGTGAATTTTAAGAATACCCTCTGCTGGAGTGCAAGGAAAAATATCTTCAAGCTAGCAGGAGGGTCTCCACGCCCACCTTACACCCTCACATTTCACCATATTACATAAATCTAAAACTCCCTGGAAACTGACCTGAGTTAACAGATGTGCCAGTACAGAAACATCTCAATTATTGAAATTCTTGAAAACAAGAAACATCTTGTGACTTCAATGTCATAGAAATAACCTTTCATATTTGTCATACTTTCTTTTATTTTTTTCTAGTGTATGACAAGCAAGGATTCCTTCTGAAGCTGGATGGTGGTCTGTGAGTATACATTTTACTATTACACAAGTTTCACTTCTCAGTCAAAGTCTAGGAGCTAGCTGTTGGATTTGTGTAATATCTACTTTGTTTATATAATTTATGTGTGGACATTTGATCTTTGCCTGACTTCATTTCTCTATTTCCACAGGCCTTTGGAGCTGATCTACAAGTATGGCAATCTCAGCGAGGGGGCCTGTAAGCCTGGTTTTGCAGCAGCCAAGATGACTGCCATTTATCCAAAGTAAGAATATATATCATATGTTTCCTCATATTTGAAGTGAGTTTGTAGCATTTTAGACATCAAACATAATTGTCAGATACACTGTGATCAGTGTGACCCCATTGCCATCGGTCCATCCCATACTAGTGATACTGCTTTTGCTTGTGTTCTTCTAAAGCATGGTCACGTTTCTGTTTGGTAACTTACATAAACTGGATTTATACTTGACACACAAGTTAACAGAAGTGCCGTAGTAGGTGCAATTGATATTACCTCAGCAATGCTAGATGCATGTGTTATCAGGCTGTATAATGCTTTACATTCTCCACTGTAACTGATACAGACACTATCTTACAGGAGTCAGAAGCCAGAAGGACTTGCCTCTTGTGTGTAGTAAAAACAGTCACTGAAAAGAGAATACCATCGGCAATTGCTATCTACATTCTCTCAGTCGTAGTGATTGTTACAATCACAATGAGCAGAGGGTTTGCAGTATAACCTAAATATTGTCCTCACTCAACAAACTCCACCAACATCAGAAACATGTCAGGAAAACACAAGCTACCAGTCACAGATGTTGCTGTCTACGTGCGGTATCTCTCGACAATGTAGTCCTACAATGTAGTTACTGTACATTTTAGCCCACAGCTTAATCTACACACATAGAATGCAGAGTCATAAGTGGGTCTTTAGTCTTTACAAATTTCCCTGAAATGCATGATATCAACAGCATAAGACAAGCTCACAAAATGAGACTCTGGGTTGGCGTTAATATTCCTCTGTGTTTTCTCCAGATAGTTCCAAATTACATTTATGATTACAATTAAATAATACACAAGTTCAGCTTCTTTTTGTTTTAGCTATCTAGCTAGCTTGTTTCAATAGGAGAATTCTTTGTTTTGCCTACCAATGTCATGGCTTTACAATTACAGATTTATTTAAAAAGTTGTTGTCTGTTTAAAAACAGACCGCATAGACTGCATTAGCTTTAGCTGGCATAGTAGTACCAATAAAATTTGAACAGTTCCAGTAATTCAGTATTGCACAGTACAAGGTGTGTTTTTGACTCACATATTGTTGTGCAATTGTCATAAAAGATGTTAAATGGATGTAGGTTTTGCTTTGCGCAGGACACATGGAAGCAAAGTTAAATGAACATACAGAGGCAAGAAAATACTGAGAAATGTGGAGGAACATTTTATTGAAAAGTTCTGAAAGAAGTGAAAGACGTTTGGCAAGTTTTAAAAACAGAGACTGAGCAGAAACACACAGACTGAGGTCTCCCCCAAAGCACTGGTTAGTAGTTTATACTTTGAAAATAATAAATAAATACAGTTTCATTCAACTTAATATTTTGTGCATTTACTAATTAAAAATGCTATTTCCAGTAGTATGATTGTTTTTTGGGTAGATTCTGTCCTACATGGGAAATATGCTCTTGAAATATAAGTGTGGAATAAAAAATTTTTTTTTTATGCTCCATAAATCAGAAATTTACATTTGCTAAAAAGTACTATGACATGGGTATTAAATATAAAAAAAAATCAAAAATCTGATGTGGTTCAGTGTGTAGATATGGTGGGAAGATTTTTGCATCAAATCTGGTGTTAGTTGTTGTGGCAATTCTCAGAACAGATCTGAGGTGTTTCATCACTCAACTGGGATCTGTGGGGTGCTTTGTTGGTCTTCATCACACTAAAAGTCTGTTCACACACATACGTAGAGCGCTTAATGAAGCATAAAACTCATCCAGTTTAAGAGAGTTGAACTTCTCTAAGACAGTGTCACATTGGAGATCAATCAGTTCCAACTGCAACTCCTGTGGCGCCGTTTCAGGGTCTTGTGTGAAGGGACATGACACCAGCTGAAGTGACTTGTCAATTTTTCCAAAATCAGAGGTCATCCAGTGATTTCCTGTATTTTTTCACATGTCGAGGGGCCTCTTTCAGCTTAGCCAGTGTGGGGAAATGAGCGAATGACTTGTTTGACAGTTGCTTTGAATTTAAAGCTAGCTTGGTTTTGAAGGCTCTGATGTTTGTGTACATTTCATGCACAAACTGGTGTTTCCCATGTAGCTTCACGTGCAGCTCATTCATGTGTGTCAGTATGTCTACAGCAAAAGCTAAATCACAAAGCCAATCTGTGTCACTCAACTCAGGAAAATCGTCAGCTTTTCAAGGTATTTAGGTAATCTCCTGTTTGAGCTCCCACACTTGTTGACATACTTTCCCCAAACTTAACCAGCGACACTGGGGTGGTAAAGTCCTGGTGATCAGCGTCGATCACGACCCCTTGATTGCCCCCCTTGCTAGTTAAGTCTTCGTCAATAAGCTCAACATGGCGAGTCACTGTCCTGCGTGATAAGCTAATTTTTTCAAATTTGTTCTTGCTCTCAGGACACAAGATACCTGCTGTCTCTACCATGCACTCTTGAGAAACTCCCCTTCAGAGAAAGGTTTGCTAGTCTTTGCTAATTTAAATGCCAGCAAATAACTTGCCTTCGTGCTTGATTCTTGGATGGCAGTTTATCGGATAAAGGTGTTTTGCTGAGCCTGCAAACTAGCTGCCAACCTCTGAGCGGTAGCCATCTGTTCTTGCGTTGACTGGTTGTTAGTATAATTAGCATGCTTGGTGGAAAAGTGACGGCTGATGTTCCTTTAAAACCGCAACGGTTTCTCGCAAAAAAAGACATACAGCCTTTGACCGACTTCAGTGAAAAAATATTTAGTTGTCCATTCCTTATTAAACACTCACTGTTGACTTTTCCTTTCTTTGGCCCACTCATTGTTGCAGATGGGTTCAGAGCAGTAGCAGAGTAGCCTGCAAATCAAGTCAATGTATCACTGCGCCTAATGCGCCACCTGGTGGAACGCCAGGCATTAGAGGACAAGGTTAAATGAATGCAGTCATAATTATGATACGATTTGATGTGGGCAATTCTGTACCAATCTTCGGCAGGCCGGATTAAAAAGACTAACGGGCTGGATGTGGGCCACGGGCCATAGTTTACCCACCCCTGAACTAATAGAATATGATGCATCATTATAAATTAAGCCTCCTAGCAGTCAGGTCATTAAAATTATGTAGCAATTAACATCAACATATTGTCTACATGTTAGTGCGTCTAAATGATAATACAAGTATATAATAATAAAAAACATCTAAAACTTTGACTTTAATCATTGCAGTACTTTAAGAATCTGAATATTTTTTCTTCCTCTTGTCTCTTGCCCTCTCTTCCTCTCTCCTGAAAGCAGTTTTCCTTTCTTACAGTTGCCATATCATATATCTTGCATTAGGTTTTCTTTTCTTGGCTTATCATTTTCTCTGTTTTCATGAGCATCCGTAGGAGGAGAGGCTTGGTCCTCCCATCCTGTAACAAGTGAGTCGATGGTCCTACTAGCTCACTTTGATAACTGTGGTTCACTATTTGATGGGATGAATTGCAGGCTTCTGTATCCTTACAGGTGTGTTCAGGTGTATAGCACATCAAGTGATAAAGAAAGTACACTCTCTCTAAATTCTATGGTTTTATGTACCAGGAAAAAAAATCATCTGATCTCTAGCAGGTGTTAAAATGAGATAAACACAACCTCAGATGAACAACAAAAACACTATAGAATTCAAAGAGTGTGTACTTTCTTTTCCACATGACTGTACATTGGCTCATCTTGTAACAGTTGCCTACCTTGCTTGGTCAATGCCACCACTGTGCTTGTGGTGCTCTGGAGAACCATCTTAATAACCCAGTGTATTGTGAAAAAAAACTGGACCAAGCCAAGTATTCTCAGTTATATTGGCCTATTTTACAGAAAGCTCTCTGAGCTCAGA